>NC_086376.1:4125805-4470966 GCF_036588685.1 Mytilus trossulus | reverse complement strand
AAAAATACGCGCAAATGTAATCAAAAGCTGCGCACAAACGTAATGGTAATGCGCGCAAACGTAATACACCGCTCTTAATAACATTGTGGAAAATCATGTTAAATTGTTTTTACAATGTAAGAAACTGTGTACAACAATCAGAACATTTCACAATCACTTTAAATCAAAAATGAAAATTATAAGACACTTTGAAGGTATAACCAAATGATAAAACTTAAAGAGAGGCATGCCATATCATGTTCACAAAATAAAAATATAAAGAATTTCCCAAAACTTGACTCATTCACAAAAACAAACAGCAAAGAAAGTTCACAAAACAAGACATATTGACAAAAATAAGTGGTGAACAAGGAGAGAAATTGGTAACTCGATTGGGTCAGTTCATTTGTCCTCTTGTAACACCAATCACTAAAAATATATAGATATTTTAGTAAAGTCATGTTAAATAATTTGTGTTATTGGTCGAAACATATAGAAGAGCAATTTATTATCTATTTAAAGGATGTTGAATTTAGACATTTATCTGAGAAAATATCTACTTTAAAGAAGCAATTTTTGTAAATGATACAACACCACTTTCTGATTTAAATGACATTGTTAATAATTTTTCTGGGATTTAAAAAAAATGCTGTTGCAGGAACTTGAAATGTTCACCAAAAGATCGGGTACACAAGAACAGTAAGAAATCAAAGCATACTTAACCATGGTATGATGATGTTTGTAAAACTAAATTAAAACATATAACATATTTAGGTCGTCTTCTTAACCATCACCATGGAATAAATGTTTAAGAGAAAAAAATAAGGTCACGGTATGCATGTGTAAAAAAAATAGCATAAAAAGTTATTCGTCAAAAATATGGAAACTTCAAAGCCAAGATGTATTAAATGACTTCTTTGCTAGAAGTATAAGACAATAATTTCCAACTGAATTTTGGAAAATAAAAAAAATAAATAAATATCTATTTCCTTATAAAAACTACTTACCTACTTAATTCTTACTAGAATCATGTCTCATCATCAGATTATTACCAAATATTACCTTCGGTAAATGCAATTTCTTCAACTCTTATCCACACCAATAGACTCGGAATGAAAATATCACGTTATTTATTTCTTGCATTTGAAGCGCTATTCTGATTTAACCTGGCTCAAACGCAAGAAAACTAAGGAGGTATGCGACCTATTATATCGGGGGTTTTGAACGTCAGCAGTGTCAGTAGTCTTAGGAGGTCATCTCGGTAACTTTTAGATGGCGTCTTTATAGATATACTAAACTTTGAAATGTAAGAACACGAGTATATGAAAGTACATTGACAGTTATAATGCCCTTTAAAGCGCAGGCCAATTTTAAAAAAATGCAGCAGTCTTCTGAAATCTTTTGTTTTCAGAATTTGTATTACAACATACATGATGTATATGTCTCTGCAGCCAATCTCTGTATTGGCCTATACTGGGAACTCGTTACATAAATAATGATAATCTAAGACAATAACAAGTCAAAATGAAGGTCGGACAGTCTGTTAATTATTATTATTCTATCTGTTGGCAAGGATTTGTATATAGTCTTATTACTATCAATAGTGAAAAATACCTGCTGTTGGTAGGGATTTTTAAAGTCTTATTATTATTAATAGTGAAAAATCCTTGCTGTTGGCATTTACTATGAAAATAAAGTCAGACAAGTTTTTTTCAGAAGCTATTTTATATTGATCAATATTGTTTAGAATTTGGCGGGAAATCATTTCATGGGAAATTATAGAGAAGTTCCGAAGGTGTGTTTACTTGCAGTTTACTTCCGCTTCCACGTCATTTTTTGTGTTGTGGTGTAATTTCCAACAATAAGGAAACGAGGGATTAAATAGACTTGTCAATAATCAAAAACATTGATTTTTAAGAAAAAAATCTTTCTGGGGAATATTTCTAACTGCTGACTGTTCAATTTATTTTGTATTTTCGTTTTACACTGGTGTGTCATCGTCACATTTTGGGAATCCCCTAACAACATACAAACGTTGACGAAGTTTGTTACACGTCATTTTTGATATTTTGTCAATTTCCATAAATAGATGTTAATAACTTAAACATATTAATGGAAGTGGACGCCAATTTGCATGTGCTTGACCTGTTGTTTGATGACCAAGAAGGTGTACTGTCGAAAGAGTTCGACAATCCACATGTGCCACCATTGGACTTTGTAAGTATTTTCTGTAAGTGATGCTGACATCACTGTAGCTTGTGAACTAATCTTTATCTTTCTGATGTAACATATTGCTGACACATAAATCTATAAATAGAATGTTCTTCCACACACACACTTCCATGTTGTCAATTGTCATTCGGTGTATGTGATTTAAGTAACATGGATATGGATATACTAGCAGGTGATGATGTTGATTTATTTGATGCCATACCTTTCCCTCTTTTGGATGAAGATTTTACACTAATCAAGTACAATGATAGAAATCATTCAGATTCTGAAGAAGATGCTGTTAGTGATGACTGGAGTGATATATTTCAAGAGGTGACTTGGTGAATTTGTATACATTTGTACAATTGCATGTTTTTGTACAAAAAATGTACTTGTGCTTGTCAATGGCTGTACATACCTGTGAAATATACTTCAATACAATTCTTATATTAGCATTCATTTGAAACCATTTTACATGAAGACATATTGTCATGTTTCAGTTTTGGTGTGTGCATGTGTGTGTTGTGATTTTAGATAATTACAAATGTACATTGTACATGTATATATATATGTCTGCAAAGAATAGATTTTAGCATGAATATATTTTAAACATTTGTTATATTCTTACATGACAGCGAAAGATGAATTCTGTAGTAAAGGCTATCAATCATTAGTGTCAAAGTAGTTAGAATTTTTAAAAATAATAAACAAGATATTTTTACACTTGATATTTTGGAGCCCTTTAAAAGTTGCTGTTCATGCATAAGTGATCCCAATTGTTTACTTTTTACACATTGTAACTTTTATTAAGAGTTTTCTCATTGGCATCATACCACATCTCATTATTTCTACAACTGTGTATACATGTACATGTATATTTGTTCAATTTGTCTATAACTATTTTAAACAAAAACTAAGTACACTAATGTGATAAGCACAATGTACATTCATGTCTTGAAGTTTACCCAGTCGCCAGTCATTACCAGTGAGGGAATATTATAAAAATATTTTGAATTTATGTATCTTTTCTCATTTCAGTCTGACCTTGACTTATTTTCTGGAGATCTTTTGGAATCTGCCTTAAATGAAGCCAACATTAACAACTTTGATTTCCTTGACCCACCAGAATTAGAAAATAAAACAAAAGACATTTATTCAGATCATGATTATTATGCTCAAAAATCACCATCAAACAGTGACAGCGGGATATCAATGAGCTCAAGTGGTCATGCTTATTCCCCACAGAGTGTGTCGTCTGACCAACAGTATAGTCCAAGATCAACAGACCAGCAACAAAGCCCACAGTCAGGAGAAATGTCAGGATCCCCAAGGAGTCAATCAAACTTAATTCCTGATATGATGGAAATCAATTGTGATGTTGGACAAGCTGGTATCATTCAACAAAATAATGTACTGTCACTTGAGGATTTAGACATGAAAGACATTAATATTGATGGAATTGATCCTAGTTTATTGATGAATGCAACTGATGAAGATTTCCTCAAAGAAATTTGTAGTACAAATGCTCTAAATCAGGAAACATCAATTAATTTTGGTAAGGAATTGAAATGGTTTATAATTCTTAATACAGGAACATTTTGCTTGTAAGTGAATATTTTAACATACATGTACAACTGTACCTATTGAACAAGTTCATCACCAAATATTGAATACATCTTTTATTTGGACTTAGTAATATGACGAAATCAGCAAATAAGCTCTGAAATAAAATGTTTAATCTTTATTTATTATTCTAATTTAAATTTATATTCTATTGTAGGTTTAGACAGTCCACTGAATGAAGTCACCAGTACAACAGCCACTGTTGATTCTAGTCAAGTTATTCGTGTCATCAAAGTTACATCGTGTGATACATTACCATTTACCATGAAAGATATTAACACATCAACATCATCAAAGGTAATAAACAAAATAATTCTATTGTGCTTTTGTTTTGAATATTAACTGAACTAAGCATTTTTTTGGTGGTACAAAATGTACCTGTAAATTGTATCTAAAGATAAATTTATACATACATTTTACATGTAGCACATAGAAATAGAATTAACTTTAAGATTTGTGCATTTTTGTTTATTTACTTGAAAAGATAGATAGAAACTTTACATAGATAAGAAGAGCCACAAGACAAGATCTATTAATATAAAGGTTGATATGGCTGAAACTCTTTCATGTCTTTTTAAGACTACATGGACTATGAGTTAGTACCATAGATGCCAACCATTACGATTTTTGCGTAGTTTCTCCGATTTTGCTATAAAACTACGCTATTACGGTCAAAGTCGAATAGTTACGGATTACCAATCATAGCTGTTCAATTTTGTGAAACGCGGATTTTTATCATTACTTTTCTGTCCTGGTCCGGTATTTAGAAAACGCCAATGTAATGCTTCCGGTTTCTCAGGAGTTATCAACCTATTGTTGAGTAACTAACTGACTTCCGAAGTGGCAAACTTGCATTTTATGAGTAGCTTTCCCCCTTTCTCTACTTCTCCTTGACAAAACGAAAATGTACGAGTCGAGAACATCTGATCAATTAATTAATGGAATACATACTACAGACAACATTTCAAACAACAAATTTTAGTGCACATCACCTTGCAACCACTCGTCAGTAATTTTTATTGGTAAGTGCACGTTTATGAATGATTACTGAAAACTTTTCAAAAATACGGAAAATTTCATAGTTTGTTACTGATTGTGTCAAAAGGGGGTTGGCATCTATGTAGTACACTAACATTACAATTTTGACCAAGTTCTTGTATTTTTGCTCATGGTTTTGAAAATACAATATGTTATAGAACATCCTGTTTACAAAGCAAAAATGATGAGCATGTGAAGATAAGATCTGTATGGTTTATTTCTTTCTTCTTAAAATATACTTTCCACTTAACATACTTTATAATTTTATGCTCATACATTTATTTCCAGATTCCAGAATTAAAGCTGACAGATGAAGAATTAGACTTACTGGCTAAAGAGGGTGTTGTTCTCCCAACAGATATGCCGCTGACAAAGGAAGAAGAAAGAGTCCTTAAAGCAGTTAGACGCAAAATAAGAAATAAGGTCAGAAAAAATTAAAAGTTTGTTTTTCTAAAAATGTACATGTAGTCTAATTGACTCAATTTGACTGATTTTTGGATGCTTATTTAAGAAATAATGACAGGAAGGAATTATTTCGATTCTAATAGGACTAATATAGTATTTTTATAAGTCCAAGCGTACGAAATTACCGTAAAAATGTTTGGCTGTTCCCGTTTCCTCCTCGAGGAATCTGTGCATTGCATTTCATATTTAATAAGTTTAAAAACTTCTAGCAGGATAAATATATGTTGTTTCATAAAAATATATAATAAAAGTTTATTTCAGCTGCCTAAATGTATATACTTTAAAGGATAACGATGGAAATAACGTTGATATAAGCAGTAAGTCCTTGCGCAAGTGTCAAGCATATTTTTTGTGCTCATTAGAACACGGCTTTGTTAACAAAGCGTAATAAGGACGTCATATTAGAATTACATGCAACGTACAGTATCATACATGTAAATTGTATTTACATTCAGAAAGATAACAATCTAACATTAAATTAAAAGTTTGTACTACATGTACTTGGATGAAGGGCAATGCAGTTGGATTTCTAGGTAAAAAATGGAGAGTTCATTGTACATCTGAAATGAAAACAAGAAGATGTGTTATGATTGCCAATGAGACAGCTACAAAATGTATCCAACATAGACCAAATGACATAGAAGTTTGCAATTATGTTTGAGATTACAGCCTTCAACAATTCATCAAAAACAAATACAAGAAATGACAAAAGTAAAACAATTTAAACAAGAAAACTAAAGCTATCTGCCTGATTTATGCACAATGATTTATGAGCACTACATTATACCTATATAGCTACATATATACTACATAGTTAGAAAGGAAGAAATTTTGCCAACAAAAGGGATTGAAGAGACTGAATTGACAATGAAATAAAGAATGTGATTGTTAACAATTTTTAGACAGGATGTTTTGATCAATAATAATAATTTCAAATTCATGTTTTATTTGACAGATATCTGCAAAAGAAAGTAGAAAGAGAAAGATGGGTTATGTGGAGGGGTTGGAGAAACGAGTCAAAATGTGTACATCAGAAAATGCTAACTTGAAGAAAAAGGTGGATGGCTTAGAACAACAAAATCAGTAAGTGTCATATTGTTTATGCAGACAGTAAAACTTTTATGATATATTTATCCAAATTAAGTTACTGTAATATATTAGATGTCACCTTCTTACAATTGATTTTAAAATTCAACTTGATTGACCTCATGAAATATTATTTTTAACAATCAAGAATTTTAACAGTTTGCTATGAAGCATAGTAAAATGATAACAAATTAAATGGGGTCAGAAATGAAGATTCTAGGTCTTATAAGCATAATGTCTACCGTAACCAGCTCATTTGAAACAATATTTAGCATTCTAACTCCAGATTTAGAACTAAAAGCAACAGGGTTTAAAAAGTTGGGCTGAATACTTCATAAATAAATATAGATCTTGTAAAGTAAATAAAAATCATGATTGTTGTAATAATCTTAAAAATTGTGATGTGTAGACCATAAATGCCTTATTTCAAAAATAGTTATTAAGTAATCTGATGTATTTTCTTCTATCTAAGCTAAGTTTATATTACAAATGAAAGATTTAATTTGAATAAGAATTTTAACATTTTATATCTGTTTTCAGAACATTGCTGCAGCAGTTAAAGAAATTACAAACATTTTTAGTTTCCAAGACATCCAAACCACAGACATCAACATGTGTTATGGTAGGTACCAGTATTTATTTTTGACAGCCAAAATTTCATTACATAGTCATATTCATTAAAAACATTAAATCATTTAAAAGTGTTGTGACTGTCTGCAGTTGTTTTGTCTATGGTCGGGTTGTTGTCTCTTTGACACATTCCCAATTTCCATTCTCAATTTTATTCATTTCACATTTAAAAAAAGAAAATAACTTGTCATCAAATTCTAACAAAGAAGGATGCAGTACGATGTGTTAATATACTTATAGTAAAAAACTACAACAAAAAATGTTAATGACCTTGACTCCCCATTAGGGACTTGCACAGTTTGTTAACATATAAAACAGTGCAGTATTTTAACTTCAAAATGAAGACAACTTTGTAATAACATGGTTTAAATCAAATTATATTTTGTTTTATTTGGCAAATATTAGTGAAAGAGTCATAGATAATTATAAAAGTATTAAATCTATTTTTAAGTACTCCTGTTTTCTTTTTTTCTACTGATAATTTTTTATAAAATCATTTAATCTATTTTTAGGTACTACTGTTATCATTTGCTTTTATCATTGTACCAACCTTTAATCCATTCAAAAGCTTTGATTCCCTGACAGGAGTAAGGAATGTTCCAATTCCAGGTAAGCATTATAGTAAACTGTAGTGAAATTGGTGTCTCAGTCATAGATATATTTGTCACCCAGTAATGTGTTATGACATGGAAATATTGGCAGTCCATCCAGTCTTGTTAACGCTCTCGCAGATACATTCCTTGCTGAATTTTTGATAAAATTTCAATTGAATAGCCTGTATATTGCTTCTTTATGTCAAAAATACGTATATATGCAAAATGAATGACATTCCAGGGAGTTGTTCGCGCCATATTTACAACACATTAATGTCTTGATAATAATTGTCAAAACTTATGTTAAATATTAAATCTTTTGCTGTAGATAAATGATTTCGGGTAAATTTTTAACTTTTGGAAAGAAAACAAGAATTGACAATACTTAAATTTATTTGCAGGAAAATCCAGAAGTTTGCTTCACGATGGAGACAGTGGATTTGATACAGATAATGATGACAATCCTTATGGTCTAACAGTTAAACCAGGTCCTCCGTTTGAAATACCGCCAAAAACACCAGCAATTCCTATTCCGCCGAATACACACATTGATACCATCGTGGATGAAGACATTTTATATCATTCTAAATCAGCAGACGACAATGAAACAGACATCAATCATATTAATGTGAAATTAAGTAACAATAATGTCAATCAGGAACAAATTCAGGTGGACTTTAATAACGAGAAAACAGTGGAACAATTTGATAGTGGCGAAAGTGACACAAAAAGTCACAGCAAAAATGGAGATTTATGACATAATTATTGTTTTCTCAGGGAGAAATAGTTAATGATAATTATGTTAATAATTGTTAATCACATGTAGTACAGCATTATGAAATAGCTACATGTATCATGTGTATAATGGGCTGGTCCATCTCAGGACAGCATTATGAAATAGTTACATATATAATAGGCTGGTCCCCCCAACTATTTATAGCCTTGGAAGGTTACTGATTGATTAAGTTGCAATAGTATCTCTTTTCAAGATTTTAAGAATTTTAGGATTCAAACTGCATGCAAGAATTAGTCCCAAATTTGAACACCAAGAAAAATAAAGATTTATTGATCATGTTGATTGCTTATAACTTTTGCAACCTATGATTTTTAAAATTTTTTCAAAGTCCAACCAAATCATAAAATTGTAATTATTGTGATTATAATAATGCTTTTACATGGTTTTGAGGAGGGGTGGATTTAGAGTTTTAGATGTGGTCAAATATCCTTACATGTATATGTATATGATTCTAAACTTTCACCACCATGACCACCTGATGGATAGTTTTATTTATTTGTTTTAGAATAAAAGTCATGCTTATTATTTTTATTATAGGAATTTATGATTTTAGTACATTTTTCACAGCAATTCAGCTACTACTGAATGATGCACATATTTAATGAAACATTTGTCATAAAAAAATATTTAAAAAATTAGTCATGATTTTTATCTAGTGCAAAATGGATAGTTCTTGTCTCCTTTGATAACATACCAAATTGTCTTTTAATTGGGAATTTTAAAATTCGACAAAACTCATCTTAGAATTTCACAAAATGATAGCCAAAGGTATCAATAGTAATTCATTTGAAAATTTAGTAAGGACTTGAGAAACAAAACTTATTTCCCGAGTAAACAAATGTTTAGTGATTAGTTTACATAATTTTATTGGCTTCATTACAGTTCAGTCATGATAAAGTTTTGTTGACAAGGATGCTGGAGAAATTTTCATATTTTTCAGAAAATGATTTGTTACAAAATATGTTTCAATACCATAAACATTTGATTCTTATAATTGACAGTGTCATATATCTACGATGTATGTTTGTAAAATTGTTCTGTTTATAATTCTCTATCATTTTTATCAGTCTTCATAACCATTTGTTTTGTAAAAATCATAAGTGCTATGCTTGAAACTGTACAAATAACATATTATATAAGCTTTAATGTATAGTTTGAAACTTTGCACACATTTTAGTGATTATTTCTAGATGAAATTTGAAAGACACTTTAATTTGAAACAATTTTTATTTTCCAAATGTTATTGATTTTTCATACATTTTATTGGCTGGGAATGTATTTAAATGCATGAAAAGATTAAAGAGTTAGATTTGAGTTTTTCATGAATATGTTTACTATGAGCTTTTTTTTGGCAACATATTTGAGAAAGTAAATGGCTATCAGTTTGATACTTGATTGAGTGATGGCAGGTTCATTAAATTTTGATCATCTTTTCATTTTACAAATGAAACTGTTTTATATAACCCTTTCTTGTGAAGGTTATTTTTGTTTTTCTACTTGTTGTTTTATACTATTTTGTTGTAAATAAAGAATATTTTTGAATTTTGAGTTTAATCCATTATTTATTGTTGAGAACACTTATGCTTCAGATCCAAATGGGGAAAAAAAAGGTGAATAGGGACACCATAGGGACATTCAACTTGCAAGTAAAAAAATATGCTGACATCGCCATTACAAAAAAAGACCAAAAGACAAATACCAGTATACAAAACATGTAAAAATTAACGTTTGAGCAACACATAACTCACCAAAATAGGGAGGAAACCAAGGTCAGTGGTAAAACCTCAGATCGTCTGTTTGTCAAAAAGGGTCATTTACAATTTAAAGAAAACCACAGGCAAACAGTTGATTTATCTGACATCCTGTATAAACTTTTAAAATGGAATACACACAATTTTACAAATACACAACCTATAACTAGAAACATTTAATAGTGTCCTAAGGTCACATTGCATTCATTTCTTTAGTTTAGTTAAATTATCCTGCATATTAAAGACAAAATAAGACAAAAGAGTTAAAAGATGTTACAAAAATCCAAGGTGTCACTGCTAGACAATGGGTATACAAATTCAACAAATCAGTCACTGCTAGACAAGTGGTATACAAATTCAACAAAAACTACAAAGGAACCAACGATTTAAAATTTTATTGCAAAAAAATTAAAAAAACACACACAAATTCATGTACTGACAAGAATGTTGACTAAACCAACAACAAGGTCCAGCAAAACTTGATTTTGTGTAATCTCTCTCAACAGTCGCTTTATGGAAATATGATGACATGGTTTGATTGCCAAAGAGACAAAATTTCCAATGAAGTGGATGTAAGCAGTTATAAGCAACTGTGCAGCCTTGGACAATATGAAAACCCCATACAGTTTAGTTGATCTTGTTATCTTAGCTGGATATTTACAGAGATTGAATCAGGAAGTAGTTTTCTTAGTGGGTACCTATATTTCAATGCCCCTGCTGAAGCTTAGGTAGCATTAAGTTATATCATTGTTCCTAGATCTTGGAAACAAATATATTCATTTCCCTGTTATAACATTGATATCTATTCTCAAGGGGTACAATCAAAATCACGTGATGGATATACACACACCGGAAGTAAAAGTCAAGCAGACCGCTTGAAAGGTAATTAGTCGTATTTACTTGTTTATATAAATAAATTTAATAAATAAGGTAGTGCACCGAATGTCGGATACTATCTAGTTTTGAAATACACAATTATCCTTGCTGGAAAGCGTGCAGTTAATGCTAACACTTCGACACAGTTATCCGTCGAAAATTTGGAACTGTGTCGAAGTGTTTGCAATAACTGCACGCTTTCTAGCAAAAACAATTGTGTATTTTAAAACTACATACTATCGGACATTGGGTGTGCCAACTTCTTAATCAAAATTTAATTGATATAAACAAGAAAATGCAACTACTAACCTTTCAAGCGGCGAGTTCGACTGTAACTTCCGGTGTGTGTTTATCCATCACGTGATTTTGATTGTACCCCTTGATTCTACTGTATGATATTGATGTACCGGTATTTGATTACATTCCATCTCTATAAATAAGATTTGGTATGAATGCCAATGAAACTACTCTCCATCCAAGTCACAATAGGTAAAAGTAGGGCCTTCAACACAGAACCTTGCCTCACAACAAACAGCAAGCAATTTAAAGGGCCAGAAAAAGACCAGTGAAAACAAATCAAACCGAAAACCCAATGGTCAAATCTATAAGAAAAACTAGAACCACCTATAAACCAAACCAACAAATTACAACCACTATACAACAGGTTCCTGAATGTAATAGGACAAGTGCATGAAAATAGCATACATTACCATTTTTTTACCATGATTAAAAGGAGTAAATAAGAAGACTACTCAATACTGGTAGTCTTAGTAATTGAATTTCATGAGCCCAAACGAAGGAAGCAGTATATTTCTTGTTTTAATGTGCTTTATGTTTTCCAATGCACATTTGCCCATTCTCATGTTTTATAAATAATTGTTGCTGAACATTTGAGATATGACACATGCACTGGTCTGTGTTTCAATTCATGTTAGATTATAACATGAACATATGGCAAACGTGTACCTTATTTTGTCTTAATCACTTGAAGTATGAAATTCAAGATTGCTGCTTTATGCGGGGTTCACACATTGCCGATTATTGCTCCCGTTTGAGATCAGACAGCGATACGACACGAAAAGTGAAAAAGTCGGATTAGTATCCTCAATTATCTGGAATGTCCTATTATTGTCCGAACGCAGTCGTTTTAGTTCGTAACAGATTCCTACTGGTCGGGAAGGGTCCGAATAGTTCGGCAAAGCACCCCGACAGTTAGGTGCGTCCCGTAACATTCGGGGAAACTCAGCCGATTTTGTCTAGTCGGATTACAATCGTGCCTATGTCGTGACAGATTCTGCTCTATCGGATCGAATTCCTAACAATGTTCTGTGTATTCGGGACGGTGTCCTGTGGAAAGGGAATGATCTGGAGAATTCCCGACAATAACAGAATACAATACGACTGAGACCAGACAAAGCCGTTTGCAATGCGATAGAGCGGACCGTGATAGGATTACGTTCCGACAGTAACTGATCATCCCGATTATGTCGACAGTTTTCGAACGGATAACTTCCGTCAGCGTCGGTTCACTGTCTTGTCACTATCTGATCTCTGTCGGATTACATTCGGTAGAATCGGGACGCAGTCGTGACAGACTCGGTCGAATTTTACCTGGCGAAAGATACAAATCGAATTTCCATCCACGATTCACAGGACCTTGATCAGACTTTTGACAAATTTTAATCGGGAATGGTCCTGTCAAGGACGGCAGTAAAAATCGTGAATGTGTGACCCCAGCTTAAATGATGACCGATGTGCCAGCAAGTTTTAGTTAGTGCAGGAAGCCAGGGTGGCCAGGGAAGAACCACTGACACTTGGCAGGAAAACTGACAATTCTAGTCAATTAAGATTGGACACACTTGCTACAAACTCTCAAACTCAGTGTTGACAGACTATTTGTACAATACTAGTAGTTGATATATTTAAACCAACCAGTAAAGCTACCTCTTTTAAATAGAGTAATGACATTAATGACAATTTGAAGAACAATTAATATGTGTGTTTAGTCCACTAGTACTGTATTTGTTTATTATTTTTGAACTGGTTGCATCAAGTCCAAATTTGTTGATCATAATGGCAGCTGAGATGGTGATCTGAGAAAAAGGTACATGTTTTGTGTGGAACTATAACCTTTTACAGTTTCTAAACTTAATAGCCATGAAGATTTTTATAATGTTTGTATATATACACTGAAGATATGTACCTGATTTCATGTAGTATACATTAGGAAATCTGGTAATAATCTTTCCTTATCAGCATTCAAATAGATGCTACTTATACCATCATGATCATACATGTGTGTCATAATTTGAGACTGGCCATTTGAGTCATTGGCTAGACTTATCCTGAATTTTTCAAGGTATATGATTATTGATTTTTGAGTACTGTTACCTATGATGTTTTTGGTAACCTTGAGTTGCTATTTTGCTATTTCACTATTACCTTTTTAAATAATACATAAATGGGATAAAGGATACATTAATATTGTACTTTGTACTTTTTAATCCAATTTGACAATGATTTTATTGAAAATGTGTTTTTTTTAATTGTTGTTTTTCAAGATCTCTATCATCAGGACCTAAGAATTAAACCAACCTACGTTAAACATGTTTAAGGTGTATTCACCTCTAAATACCAGTTCATACCCATTTAACTTTTTCCCTTGCTTGCCCCTCTCAAGTCAGGAGCCTCTGGCCTTTGTAAGTATTGTGTGTTTTAAAATAAATGTTGGTTCATTTTTATGTTTTGGAGTTCAGTGTGACAATCTGCGATGTCCATTTTCGCTGAACTAGTAGACATTTTTCTTGCTGTGTTGAAGACCTTTTGGTGGCTTTGGGCTGTTTTCTGATCTTTGGTCCGGTTGTTGTCTCATCCACACATTCCTGGTTTCCATTCTCAATTTTAATGTTCAATATAATTCTTATATTAAAGGAGATACAGTAAAACCTGAATTACTAATAATTACTTTTTTAAATTAAAGCTGGTGAAATGCCCCCCTTGAGTTGTCATACGATCAGAACAACTGATTTGGCTTTTAAGATGTGAACTCTTCAAGTCAGCATTGAAGACTCTGCAGTCTATTTCTAAATTCAGTCAATGAACAAACAAGAAAAAGACTGCTATCTTCAGCCTTGTCTTTTGGTTATTTCTAAGTGATGCATATTTAAATTTTCTCATATTCCTCCAACCATTATCCTTTCCTTTCCAAAATTAAGCTCATAGATGACACACATACTGTCAATCTCCATGAGTGCCCTTTACTTATAAATCAATAAATGAAGTAAACTCAAACTTTACATTAAAAAAAAGCATGACTGCACATATAAGGGAAATTAAATCTGAAAATGCAATAGACATATCTTTTAATTTAATTTGTTCGCAAAATGTAACCATTGACAAAAGAATATTCCTCTATGATCTACTTTTTATAGAAGTGTAAATAACATATGATTTTCATATGTTTTAAAAACATATGAAAAACATATGTTGCAATTTTTTCTGTGTATCAAAAACAAACTTAACCAGTTTCTTATACATTTCATGTTGGTAAAAATAAACTCATTTTGGGTCTTTTACCGTCTATTAATTTTTTTTATCAATAAGAAAAACATTCTGGTTCTAAGACCACTAAACAGGAATTTTTATGAGAAACTTATCAAAGTCATTCATACTTCAAGTGAACTATTTTTTGTATAGACCTACTGAAAATACCTTCACTGACAAACTATTATTCCTATTTACTTGTACATGTAGTGAGTATGATCTTGAAAGGAACATTAAATTTTACCATAGTTAATCATGAAATTTTCCAAGGACTGAGGAATACCTAAGGAAGAAAAGTTACAGATCTTTTATAAATACCTAAACCCAATAATTACATTATGTTTCATTTTAATACGTTATTCTGATTGGCTATGAACTGCAAATCACATGTTATTCCTAAAGCAATTGCATTACACAATAAAACTTATCATTCATGATAACATGAGGTCCCACAATAAAGTGCACAGGTGCGCACAGGTTGACCGTGTGCACATTTTTAGTGGAGCACTTCTGTGTTTCATACAAAATGTACTTCAGTCAACGCTTTTACACCCCAATGACATTACAAAAAGAAGCATTCATTTCTTTAATAATAAACAAGGACAAACAGACCCCACTATACCCTCCAAAGATCATGCAGAAGTGGAAAATGAAAAATTAGATATTTTTGGTTAAAAATCTATAACTTTATTATTTTGTGAGGTATTTCATAATCATCATCTTTAAGGTCTGTATTGTTGTCTTGAGACTCCTGTATTTGTGATGAATTTAAAATGTACATGTGTAAATCTGCTGAACTGTCAGTAACACAGCTATCATTGTGAGCAGAACTGTCAGTTACACAGCTATCATTGTGAGCATTCCGCTGATTTCCCTCATTCTTAGCTTGTACTTTACCCTGATCACTCTCTTCATTTAATGGGAGTATTCTCCCTTTATCAGATATGCCTTGCCCTTGTGCAGACCTGCCTGGTTTTGACATTTCATTAATGGTATCTATGTCACTATTACCAACTGCTGCCTGATTTAGATCATTTTTGTCACATTTAACTTCTTGGCCACTATTGTCTGATATTTTTTCACACATAGTTTTTTGTTCTTTTTTAATTTCATGTCCTTCAATAATATTTAAGTTTTGAGACTGATTGCTTTGATTGCACGCTTCTTTAAATTCATTTTTATCTTTGACCTCCTTTTTTATATCCTCTTTTTTAACAAGAGCTTTATTTTCCACCATTAACAATTCGTCACGGACAACAACATTTAACTTTTCTTCCGATTTTTCTGTATGCATCGACTCTAAACAGATTACTGGATTATTGTACTCTGGAATCTCAATCTCTAGCCTTTGACATACCTCAATCATAACTTTATCCACACGTTCATGTATTTTCATGTCTGCTTTCTTTTCGTGTTTTGTTGCTTGTAAATTTATAGTAACAAATTTCCCTCCATTACGCTTTACTTGAAGTGGTAAATTAGCACATGGTAAGATTTGTAGAGATGTCCCTAAACACAAACACAGATCGGCTTTCCTGCAAAATATAATAAAGTTCTAAAATAAATTAAAAGCTATAGTATTCAAGGTTAAAGATTTTTTTATACATTCAAATTAATGTAAAGGCTGTTAGTTATTTCTATTTGAATTGTTTTTAATTTGTCATTTCAAGGGCCTTTGATTGCTTACTATGAAAAATTGGATTTTCTCATTGTTGAAGGCCTTCTGTGACCTATAATTTTAAAGTTCTATGTTATTTGGTGAATGGTTGAGAGCTGTCTCATTGGCAATCAAACCCCAAATTTTTGTTTTTATACAAAGAAACTGCGTTTTTTTACCAGAAATATTCTTTTTGAAACACTGCATGTACATAAATTAGTCATTACATATAAAAAAAAAAATCCCTAAAATTCCTAATGGAGTAAAAGAAAACATATTTAATTGATGAAGATGCTATCTGGTTATGTGTTTCCATGGTTGAAATACAAAACGTGTTTAAAAATTCTTAAATTACACTTTCTCTGTGATGAACAAAACTCATTCACTAAAATATGCGACCAAATGTTATTACTTAGCGTTTGCAAAAGCTCTATCCAAATCTTCATCAGGCAAAGCATCTTCCCAGTCCAGTATTGTATCCCTCAGCTTCCCTCTGAAAATACACAAACAATACCAATGTACTTTCTATAAACTGAAGAAGACCTTCCAGCAAGATGAGCAACTATACTTGACGTTTTAATAATTCAATTTGTAAACATTATAATTTATACAAATTAAGGCCTCAAATTTCAGTGAAGTCAACCCTTTTGATTGAAAAGCTCCAATTGTACTTATTATTATTAGTCTTTGGTTTTGACATATTTAATTTGATTGCCAAGGTTATAAAAAACATCCTCATATCAAACAAATACAAGTGAAGTGAATTTCTCTTTGATTTCAAATTATACTGAAATTTTTAGATTGTTTCTATATTTTTGATGATCATGCATTATTTTATAACTGAATGAAATGTTTATTGTGTAACATAAAAAAAACAATGACGCAAAATTCATGTAGAAAATTTTCAATCTTATTATAATGATAAAGCTTTTTTCATGCTTGAGCAGTTTTTCTTTCCAACAAACAGCAGTTGTCTGAATTTGAACTGGTTACCTGCACAATCCTCTAGATTTTCTCTGTGTACATGGATTTCCTGTGGGCCTTAATGCCATGGTTGGTACAACTGTAGCATTTATATACTGTAATAACATATGTCAATGAGTTACTTTAATATACATAATATAATTACAATCATGATACATGTATACTTATAATTTCAATAGTCCATTTCTATTGTTTCTAATTTTCGAATTATCAGAAACAAAACCAAGGTATGAAAAACTATATCCCTGCCTATAAAAACTTTTTGGAAAACCGTGAATATATGTAAGCTTTAATGAACTCATCAGTTTATTAAATCAAACTTATTTTCTTAATTCCATATAAGTGTCAAGAACTGTGGCTTCATTATTACTTGATAGGTTCAACACTATATAAATATTGTGCATATAGATGAAGGGGGTCTCATTGGGGTGATCTGATTCTGGATCCCGCTTACTGTTTTGTCAGATTCCAGTATCCTGCTTATACTATGTACGTAAGCAATTCTTATTTTTTTGTAATTTCCCATGTCCCACTAGACTTCATTTCCTGTTTTCACGGCGCAATAATTTGTGTTACGTTTAGAAAAAGTCGGCAATCCTGCATCACACTTAGACCCCAATGAGACCCATGATAAACCACTATACCAAATGTTTAACAAAGTACACATTTCTCACAGAATTGTATGCAAAACCACATGGTTATATATTAATGAGGTTATTTTTTCAACCAATGAAAATTGATACCTAGTCGGTCTACTAAAATACATAAATCCACAGTCATAATGTACTTTTAAAAGAAATTAATATTAAATCCTCCACATTACACTACCCAAGGAAAAAATCAACATACTGTTTCCTACATCCTGCAATAAGTCACAGACAATTGTAGATTATAGGAAGCAGTTGTCATTACAAAAGAATTATTAAAACACTTACTTGTGTGTTACATTTGTCACACTGTTCTACAAACATGTCACCATGGAGCTCAGATAATCTGTTTCTAGGGAAACCAGATCTCAAATGTAATCCATCAACATTCTGTGATACGACACATTGCAGTACGCCTGAAAATGAGAAAAAGAAGTTGTATAAAACATTAAGTTTACAAAAAATGAAAGTGTTGTCTTGTTATTAATATTTCTACGTGTTGATGACTTGGGAAACAGGAAGTATGTGTTTGGCAGTTCCAATAAAGTCTTACACATTACAACACATCACTGTCAAGTTGCTGATCAAATATGTAGTCATTTTTCTCAGCAAAAATAGTTACAAATGTATTGAACAAAAGAAATAACGGACAGGTAAGTTGAAATCAATAGTACTGTAGACTGAATGAATATTCAAAAGATGAAAGCTGACAAGGGAGATAATTGCACATTTTTATACTGCCAAATTAAAGACTGCAATTATCTCCCTTGACTGTTTTCATCTTTTGTCTAATAAAGTGCTACCACAAACTCATGCATGAAATTGTATAATAACATCAATAAGACTGCAAGCAATCAACACCTGCTTATGAAACAAAGACATTTAGAAAAATAATGTAGGAATCCAAAACCTGTTAACAAATATAACACAAGCTCTAATTTTCCTCATGCTTGATGTAAATGTTTACAAATTACCAATAATTAGGCAATAATATGGTCTTATAGATAGCAAATTGTACACGTGTAATAGATAAAAACATAAAAGGATAACATCAACCACTTAAATATTTATTTTTGCAGAAGGGTACACCAAGTAAAGATTTTCATGAAATCCAAATATCATATAAAAATTGCATGAATTCATCAAACAATGCATATCTATTTTTTTTTGCATGTCATTTTCCATTCTGTATTGCCTTACATGTATATAAATGGATTTGTCATATCCTGACATTTTGTGGTGACCATTTGCATGAAAAAATTCAAGTCACTTATATTACAAGAGGCTGTCACAAAGACAGCAAACCGGATTTATTAGCATTTATTTGTGTCCTGGCAATATCACAAGAACCAATACTGATGATTGGTGAAAGTTAAAATTGTCAATATCAAATTTGACCTCTATTTTGTCATCAGTATCAACATGTTAAAATTTGAAAAGCTTAGATTGAATGGTTTGTGAGTAAATGCAACAACGTGAATGGAAACACCATTTTACGATCTTTCAAGAACCATAACTCCTGAACGGTAAAAGTCAAAATCGTCATTATTGAACTTGACCTCTATTTTGTCATCAGTAACAACATATTAAAATTTGAAAAGCTTTGGTTGAATGGTTCATGAGAAAATGTACGGACACGACTGGAAACACCATTTTTCAATCTTTCAAGAACCATAACTCCTGAACGGTAAAAGTCAAAATCGTCATTATTAAACTTGACCTCCATTTTGTCACCAGTAACAACATATTAAAATTTGGGAAGCTTTGGTAGAACAGTTCATGCGTAAATGCACGGACACGACTGGAAACGCCATTTTTCAATCTTTCAAGAACCATAACTCCTGAACAGTAAAAGTCAAAATCGTCATTATAGAACTTGACCTCCATTTTGTCACCAGTAACAACATATTAAAATTTGGGAAGCTTTGGTAGAACTGTTCATGCGTAAATGCACGGACACGACTGGAAACGCCATTTTTCAATCTTTCAAGAACCATTACTCCTGAACGGTAAAAGTCAAAATGGCCATTATTGAACTTGACCTTCATTTAGTTGTCAGTAACAACATATTTAAAAAATTTTAAAAGCTTTGGTTGAACGGTTCTTGAGTTAATGCACGGACAACATTTGATTGCCGCCCGCCCGCCCGCCGAGCATCCCCAATTTAATAACCGACAATTTTGTCAGAAAAATACGGTTAAAAACCATTTACATATATATTCCATTTAGCCTAATTTCAAAAAAGTAATCAAATATAAATAAAATATTTAACTAATGATTTTATTTTTTTACTAAAAAAAACCCTCATTGCATGAAAATCCAACTGTACATAAAATACAGAACATTAAATCATCTGGTTTTAGTTATTACCTACCCATTTTTTCCAGTGCTACCAGTGCCATATGTGTAGGAGATGGTTTTGCACCTTCAAATGTTACACTAAACTCTGGTTTGATGCCTTTCTTTTCTAAAGTCCAAACTCCTGTTTTCAATAATATACAAAAACACAAATATTACCATAAATACTTTTGGTGAAAAACCGGTTTCTAAAAACATGTACTGCTTTTTTTATGTTGTACATTTGTACTAGACTACATATTTAGATTTTTTTGTTTGGTAATAAAATAAGGATATTGCCCATTTTGTTGCCATCATTGCTATACATTTATATGTAAGTTGGGATTAGTTTTGGTTGAATGATATGGAAAATCTGTTATGTAATTTTCTTACTATCCTAACCACTGCCCTGTTCTTTTTTCCTTTAATGTGACCTACTGATTTAGACTTTGTACTTAAATCATTAAATGGGCAACACAGAGTGTGCCTCATATGGAGCAGGATCTGCTTAATCATCTGACTACACAAGACCACTCTTGATTTTTTATGGAGTTTTTGTTGGTTAGTTTTCAGTTTCTATATTGTCATTTTTTTGACATAGCATCATCCATTTTGTTTAAACTTGTGAGTTTGAATATATCCATTTGACATCTTTCTTCTCTTTTATATCTAAAGTAACCCATTCATATTTCTTTATTATGTTATACATGTTTAAGAAAACTCTTCTGCTGCCTATGATTTAAAGTTACCTTTTGGCCCCCTGAAGTCAGGTATCCCTGCTGAGGTGCTGATACCTGCACCTGTGATGACAATCATATGTTTACTATATTTGATCAACTCTACCAATTCTGCTATCTTTCTTTCTTCTTCTTCAGGAGAATCTTGTAGTTCTGGTTGGCCACATGGTCCCTTATGCTCATATGGTGATAAACCATCTGCGTAATTCACAGACATCTCAAACTGTAAAAGAAATAATTTAATATTGTAAGCACTGGGTAAGTGGGTTGTTGAAAAAAGAAATGAGGTGTATTACATGTATATGTTCTGGACACAAATTCATACATGAACATGATGAGGGTCTGTATGAATTAAATAAAAATTAAAGTTTGAATATTTTTTTTATAAAGGTATCATAAATTTGTATGCAATTTTAACATGATTGTTTTCTGAAATGAAACACAACTATGAAGGTCCCTTATTTTTGTATTCTTTATTTCTAAGGTAATTTATCTCTATCGTATGCTTCATATTTTTGGCCAATTTTCTCTAATATTCACATTTTTTGCCTATTATCATGATTATTGTCTATTCTTTATATTTTAGCATCATTTAAATAACAAATACACAATAACATGCCAGGTATAACAGGCAGGGCCTAAAAATAGTCATAAAACTGATATGTACATTTGTGCAGACTGAGCTGTACAAAAAGTAATGCAACTTTATATAAAATATCATTGATTTATCACAAGGAGTCTTAATCACACTAATTATAACTTAAGCATAAAACTTCACATTGGAAACTGCTAATGAATTCAAAGTCACTGGAGCATGACCTAGTAACAATGGTAAGTGCAATGAAGCAAAACAAATCTTGTATAAATAAAGGGGACCAAAGCAACATTTGTACTTTTAAGTTTCATAAAAATCTAAAATCAGTTCCATCTATCTTAACTGTTTTGAATATTTTTGATTCCATATTAACCATGAAAATGATGAAGCCAACTTTTATTTAATTTAACTTGGCTATGAAAATTTGGGAATGCAATCTTACCCCATAAAGGAAAGATACATTATATGATCTTCTGTAAAGATTATAATAAGGGAGCAATTTAAATATTAAATATGGTAAATATATTCATAGTGTTACAAAAAATTGCAATACAAAACAATACAGTACAAGAATACAAAGTATTTAAACAATGTACTGCAAATTCAAACATAATGGTCAGGTTTTAATTAATTTGAATAATGCAACCGGATGGGAATCGCAAGAATAAAAACTTGCATTCTGATAACTGAAACATAGATCTGAATGCAGCCAATTTTGGAAATCGCAATGATTAAACTTGCATTTTTGTCCATTCTTGAAAAATTGCAATAATAAACATGAGAAATTCACGCAATAATTTGTGAATTAACATAATTATAGCATTACCGTTGGGGATATTGCATAAGATTTCTGTTCACAAGAGAGACAGGCAATTGAATAGTTATGGTCTTCATGGTCAAGGTGGTCATATGTATCTGTGCTGTCAGAATCTTCATCTTCCCTCTTTATTAATGAAGTTGGATCTATATTTGATTGGTCAATTAGTGGTGGTCTAGCAAATGTTACTGTAGAAGCCAACTCTTGACCAAGACACAATGTTGAATATGGGTTATTGTCACTGGGAGAATCTTCAGGTTCTCTCTTTATTGATGGAGTCAGATCTATATTTGAGCGGTCAATTGGTGGTAGTATAACAAAAGTTACTGTAGTAGGCAACTCTTGACCAAGACACAATGTTGGATATGGGTTTTGGTCACTGGGAGAATCTTGTTGTTTTCTCTTAGTTTTTCTTTTCAATGGAGACGAATCTATATTTGAGCGGTCAATTGGTGGTAGTATAACAAAAGTTACTGTAGTAGGCAACTCTTGACCAAGACACAATGTTGGATATGGGTTTTGGTCACTGGGAGAATCTTGATGTTTTCTCTTAGTTTTTCTTTTCAATGGAGACGAATCTATATTTGATCTGTCAATTGGTGGTGGTCTTGCAAAAGTTTGTGTAGTAGCCAATTCATGACCAAGACACAATGTTGGATATGGGTTTTTGTCATTAGGAAATCCATCAACAAAGTGTATTGAGCAAATACGAGAATCGAGAGTAGGGATCCAGATTTTATTTCCAATACTTCTGTTTACATTTTTTGTCCAGATTCTCCTGTCGTATGGGTTTTTAAGTTCAGTTGGAAATGTGAAAAGTGTAAAAGGAGGTTCACATATACACCTTGATGTTCCAAAATTACAATTATGAAAGTCACAGAAGTGTTCTTTCCATTTCTCTAATCTTCTTCCATTATTTCGACAATCTTTAACACAACAAGCCCGCTTACCCATTTTGAAATTCTGACATAAACATCACAAAGTTGCTGAAATATATATATCCTAAAATTGAATACATATAAACTGAGGTAAAAAAATGGAGCATACAATACTGAATAAGTTACATGCTTAAACTATTTGAAATAAAATATTTAGATCGGTTTGGATGAATCTAAATGACAATTATACTTAAAAGTTATAAATATGTCTTATACTTTTTAGGCACATTTCCTTGTTTGTGATAGATTTTCAGTTTCACAAGTGTGTATTTTCCCATAAAATGGTTATAACTTATATTCTGATGTCATAGTTCTATAAGTCGGGTAGCTCATTAAAAAAAAACATATGACGTGGGAGTACTATCGGAACAGCCCAAACAATATTCATATTTTACCACATGTGTGTACTCAAAGAGTTTGGAGGACGTCATGTTAGAATTGAATACATATATCATATATACATTCATATATATGATACTGTTAATTCAAAATTATTGCGCAAATTTATTATTGTGATTTTGTCATTTTGGACAGATTTGATTTTAATTCGGGTGATATTTAAAAAATCCTGTTTAATTTATATAAAAATTTTCAAAATGCAATTTTAAATTATTGCAATTATATATAGCCATTGCATTTTTCACAATAATAAAAACATTGCAATAATTTCTAAATTTACAGTTTTACATAAATTGTACATGTGTCATGTGTTTATTATGAACTATGCTTATTAATGGAGATATTGTTATAGACAAATGAAGTGACAAAATATCTAGATTTAAGTTTTAATGTTTATAGATATCTGCATGGACATAGGAAGATATGATATGCAATGATATGAGTGCCAATGAGCATGATGAGACAACTTTCCATCCAAGTCACAATTTATTAAAGTAAACCATTATAGGTCAAGGTATGGTCTTCAACACGCAGCCTTGGCTCCTACCTAACAACAAGGTAAAAAGGGTCCCAAAAAATTCCTAATGTAAAACGTTCATTTTTTTCTATAAATAAGGCTGTTAGTTTTCTCATTTACATTGTTTAAATTGTCTAATCGGGGCCTTTTATAGCTGACTATGGAGTATGGGCTTTGCTCATTGTCGTAGGCTGTACGGTGACCTATAGTTGTTAATGTCTGTGTCATTTTGGTCTCTTGTGGACAGTTGTCTCATTGGCAATCATACCACATCTTCTTTTTTGATAAACATGAAAACCAAAGAGAAACAAGAAATAATTAAGAACGGTAGTACACATCAACTAACTAACTAAGAAAGACAAACTATATAATATATAAAAATAAGTAGATGTTACACAAAATGTTGGTAATAAACTTAGTTTTTCAAATCAACTTTAAAGGGAAACTTCGCAAAAAAATCAAAAATTGATATTATGTCCATTCTGTATAAAAATGCTCAAATTTATAGATATTAAAGTTTTATTCCGCTAAATAAGAGATCACCATCCATTTTAAATTTTGAGTATCAGTTCTCTGCTCTCCGCCATCTTGTCACCTTCTCCGATGAAAAATCCCGATATGTCTATAAACCACAAAGGAACAAAACTACAGTAAACGATGGAGTCGTAATTGTGTGTCGATATCTTGTCAATCGTACGGTCGTTTTATCTTACTGACTAACATGACTAACTTGATACGGAAAATGGTCTTATATTTTTAAATAACCATATAGTCTGTTATTTTTAAACTGATAATATTGTAATTAGTTAAAAAGTCAAAGTTCAAATCATAAATAAGTGTTCTGTGGAAATTGTTTTCGAAAATCTAATTCGTTCATAATTCTTACAAGTAATAAACTTTATTTACATAAATTCGGATCTTCCCTCATCTGATCACCAGCATGGCTAAAGGTATTACTCCAAAAGGTATTGGAAGGGGTGTAAGGTGACAAGTCCAGGTATTCAATCGATTTCCTGTCTGGCGGGCTTGCAAGTTCATGCATTGTTTCACTTCTGTAGGTATTGATCAGTGTACACGACCGTTACTTATAACTTTCCATTTTGAACTATCAGGTGCATGTATAATATACATTTTTGTCTTGCGTGTCCGAAAGTGATATAATATACTAGTCATTACTGAACTCATACGCTTGTTTATAAATAACATTTCTGGTGTAAAGATTATAATTAAAAAAAAAAAAATACAAAAAAAAATTTGAAGAAATACAAATCTATTTACATATTTTTCCAAGGGTTAATTTGGGAAAATGTAATATATACTCGTTGTCAATAGTTTAGGACAGATTGGAACATACCAGAATTATTGATTTAAAAAAATGTGCGCACTTGTCGACGATTCGTGTATACATACGCCTGGGTAGAAAGTTACGGAACTATAGTCAGTAGCGCAATTTAAAATATGTATACATGTATACATTGAACATAAGAAAGAAACATACATTTTGTGTAAATTGTGGTAAAAGTTTTGTAAATAGACTAGTCCACGTATGCCAACAGTATGTAATCAACGAATTCGATAGACTATTGTATACCAGAAGAAGAAGAAGAAAAAAAAGAAACAATTTGATTTAAATACAGGTCAATTATTTATAACTTGCTTTTGTTCATCGAAGTTAAGAACATAGTAAACTCACAGATTTATATATCAATTAGATTGTTCTCGAATAAAGGACGAAATTCCTCATCATTACAATTGTTCCAACATTCATGTAAAATATATGCAACTGGACGTACACTAATAATCATCAAGGGATGTGAATATTTTCTAGGAAAACTATTGAGTATCAATTTCGGGTTTTATTTTCTTTCTTGATATTCAATGACAGCAATTTAAAGAATAAACTGCTTGTCGGATATTTGTCCGCTTTAGGGGTATTCTTTCAAGTTGAACAGACTTATAATAACATTCAAAAATAGGGAAAGATAACATTAAATTCATTGTCTTTTAATTTTAAACATCGTTGGTCAAATAGTTATTTAAGTATATATATACGTTGGGAGACGACGATTATTATAGTAGTCTCAGATTTTAATAAGGACGTTCCCGATTATGAATAAATTTGGTTGACGTTTTTCACACTTGAAAAGAATATCTATCATGTCTATTCGTAATTTTTCGATTCCATTCCAATACAAAAGTATTTTTTCTTTATTCGTACATATTATATTCCGCTTAGGTAAAGTTATCTTCATTTAGTTTCATATTGATTAATACATATGGCTTTCAAAAGTCTAAATGTAAGTGTTCTCGTACATTTTTTCGCCTAATAAAGACAAATAAAAATGATTTAATAAAGCTATTTCTAATTTCTAAGTCCCCCTTTTTATCAGACATAAATCAAGGACAAGACTTGTACATGTTGTATATCATTTCATTCTGACATATGAATTAAGTTTCCCGTCTTTAACCGAAAATTGTGTATTTCTTAGTAAATTAACTTATTTGAATTCAAATAAATAATAGCACCAAATATAATTAAATAATTCCACAGCGACCAATTTTTATTTGTCACCAACTTGAATATGTTTTTTTAATGTGTGTATTAAATGCTCCACTGATCCGAATAGACAGTCACACCTGGCAAGGTGTGCCCTAGGCTAGAGGCGTGGTTAAATACCGAAGTGCAAATAACAATTTACCTTTCAACAAGCCATCTACGAGTATTGCCACAGAACCGTGAATACACACATCATATAACCCTAGTCATAGCAGAGATAGTAAAAGGTCAATAATAGTACACCAACATATTGTCTTTACATATATTATTGTACTTTAATTTGTTCACCTTATCAGTCCGAAAATGCATTTATTAAAAATAAATTTATAACTTTTTGTGTTGTCTACAAAAATAATTCGAATATATACGTTTAACATAGATAATTTATCTTACGATTGAGTACATTTGAACGTCTGTGCGTTTTATCTTCTTATTATCGGATGGTTATTAGATAAAGCATAAGTCATCGGCGCGCTTACGATTACGTTAAAATATGATTAAAAACCAAGACTTTTAATAATTGTATTTTAAATCCCGGCATGCAAAAATCAGGAGAAAACGTCACAACCTACAGGAAGTAGTTGATATTTTTTCATTAATTATTGAATTTCTCCTTTATTACTGCACATATAGCGATAAAACTTTGTGAATATATATATTATGTCATAATGAACATATTTAAACCATAAGTAAAAAATCGTGAATTTTCCCTTTAACAACTTGAATGTCACAGTAAATGTAGTTTTGATGTCAGCTCAAATATCATTAGTTTAAATGAAAATACATCTAATTTTGCTTGCAATTTTTACTGGTTTAAATTATGCTTCCAGTTTGATGTCGCTGCCTTCCTGCCCAACTTAAAAGCAGCCTATAACTCCAAAATTTAATTTAATTTAATGAAAATAATTGTTTCAAATTAAAAAAAAGTATGCTCTTACATTGTTTGAGATACATTTTTTGTACATGTACAACATTGTACAATGATGTAGTCAAAACATTTTATGTTTTAACGTATATTGTTGGCCATCACAAATACCGATTTCTGAAAAGCTAGGCATTTGTAAGCAACATCAAGAAAATAATTTGTCATAGGTCATGTAGGTGGCCTGGTAGTTTGATTTTGTTTTTCAACATTTACTTGACTTGAATTAAAAATTTAGAATATTTTTTCATATTTCACACACTTTCTATAGTTTTTGCAAATTAAGAATACAGATTGTATTCTTAATTTTCAAAAACTATAGAAAGTGTGTGAAATATGAAAAAATATTCTAAATTTTTATGAAATCCCTTGGACAATGACCAAATCCTTGGAATTAGTCATCAAATTGACATGTACATTTACTGTTACTACTGTTACTTGACTTGAATTAAAAATTTGAGTATTTTTTCATATTTCACACACTTTCTATAGTTTTTGCAAATTAAGAATACAGATGTATTCTTAATTTGCAAAAACTATAGAAAGTGTGTGAAATATGAAAAAATGTATTCTTAATTTGCAAAAACTATAGAAAGTGTGTGAAATATGAAAAAATACTCAAATTTTTAATTCAAGTCAAGTAACAGTAGTAACAGTAAATGTACATGTCAATTTGATGACTAATTCCAAGGATTTGGTCATTGTCCAAGGGATTTCAATTAATACATGTAATATATATGTATGCAATATTCAATGTTAAGCAATGTTAAGTTTTCTTCTTCAGTTGGTTTGAAACTAAGTTCTTGTGATAGTCTACTATCATAGATCAAAGATTTTTTTATATAAAGTTGCATTTGTATCAGTACATGTATGACAGTTTTACATTTTTTTTAGACCTGCAACTGCCCCATAGGTCATGCCTCATTTTCCAGCAATTTTTAAATAAATCATTACAAATAGCTATTTACTTTCGATTTTGAAATGAAATGAAAATGGAAAGTGACAATTGAATAATAATTTCAGAATAAAACCGGATTCATCTACGAACTTTTACACATGCGCAATACATAGAACAGGAAGCACCTGTTTGCAAGTGAAAATATTTACGTTTTGAATAAAGTTCATTCTTTTTAATCAAAGTTGTCGAAAGTTTTTGATTAATATTTATATCAAGTATGAGGAAAATACGTTCAAATGACAACAAGCAAACTGCAAATTATGATCGTAAGGGAAATATTTAAATTAAAATAAAGGTGAACTGTCCGGGAAGATTATCAATTTTGTTCAAATGACGAAAATTCGACAGAATTGTGAGAAATGATTAAAATAAAATACTGACTGACTGATTTAACTTAAATAGATTATTATGATGGTCAATTATGAGGTTTAATAATAATAATGGGATTAGTGAACCGTCTGATTGGGGATACATTTGTAGGCGGATTACTTGTCATCACAATTTTTAACACCTTTGGTAAACGTTAATTACCTGAGGGTCATAAACTTGTCAGAAACATAAAGGTAAAATTCAAGTAATTTGATGAGTAAATATTTTTACACTTTCCAAATTTAAGGGATGAAATTGATATGAAATACTTTCGTCATTTTGAAAACCTTTTCGTAAAATACGAAAGTGACAAGCGCTAGCAAAATCACTGATGTATGTTAATCATGCTAATTAATGTCCATCAGATTGTTTTTTTTTCCTTAAAGTAATTTACTATAGACAGGCAAGCCGTATTCATTTTTTTGGACGCTCAAGGCATTTGAATGGGGACAAATAGTTGGAAAAAAACCTTTTTAAAATGGCTGGATCCGCCCCTGTTGTTGGTACACCAAAATAAAAATAATGTTACGTCATTGGTTGAATTTCTATTGTTTATCATGTTTCACAGTGTTTTGGTGTACGCTTTTGGAAATTTTACCCAGAATGCTTTAGATTCCGAAACGGTGAATTGATAACCATGTAAAACTAAAAGCTCGCCATTAAATTGGTATATATTTTTCATCTCTTTACAGTTAATTTAGAATTAAATCTGGTAAACAAGGCAACATAGAAACAGTGACACTACAGTATCGACACGCCGACAGTAAATCAATGTAAATTTTGAATAAAAAATGTCAAAAAATGATGCTCTGCACTGCAGTAGGCTCAATGTTTTCGGCAGTGCAACAAATGGAAAAACAACTGTGTTAGAAGAATGCTTAGCTGGAAAATACACCAGGGGACTGTGTTTAAGATTTATAATAATTAAAACTCATAAAATTATACTATACTGCAAAAAAAATGTAAACAGTTTCCCAAACCGCTTTTGTTTCAGCTTTTACCTTCTTTGTTTTTGGAGTTCTCGGATCTTTTCCACACTTCTCTGTTTAACTGGAATCTCTTTTGACTTTACCTACCAATTGAATGACGAAACAGCATGTCACATAATAAAAGTAACCTATGCAAAAGCATATTAAAAGATAATTTTGGAGAAGTAGCAGAAGCAGTTGGATGTCATCTATTGAAGGATAATATCTGTGCACTTAGATACCTTGCATTAAAGAGCAAATTTTCACTAGAACAGGTGCATAACTGATCTAAATAAACTATAAATTTTTATAAACATGATAATTATAAAAAAAAAAAATGATTTTTAAACATGATAAAAAAAGATGTGGTAAAACAAAATTATTTTATGCTAAACAGCAACAAACAATAACCAGTGAATTATAGGATCCTGTCTTCGGTAAGGTCCGTTTGCCCTGATTCACTGACACAAATATGACAATAATATGCCGGCAATGGAAAATGTAGATTATAGCCATCAGTCAAGTGATGGTTTATTTAATAAAGAAGAAGTCAGAAAATTGTTACTAAATCTGAATATAACAAAATCACCAGGACCAGATAGAGTCCATCCAAAACTACTATTTGAATTAGCTTCTGTTGTCGACAAACCGTTAAGTATGATTTTCAACAGCTCATTTGTAAATGGGGAGGTACCTGAGGATTGGAAGATCGCCATAATAACTGCTTTATTTAAGAAGGGAGATAAGAAATCAGCTTCAAACTACCGTCCAGTTAGTCTCACCAGCATTCTATGTAAAATTATGGAGAAACTTATCCGAAAGAGAATAATTGATCACATGGATAGACAGAATTTATTTAGCAATCAACAGTTTGGCTTCATGGGTGGTAGATCAACTTCACTTCAGTTGCTAAAAGTCCTAGACAAATGGACAAAGGTACTTGACAAAGGAGGTATATTACACTCTATCTATATGGACTTCATGAAAGCGTTTGACAAGGTGCCACATATGAGACTACTACTTAAGATTAAACACTATGGTATAAGTGAGCAAACTACAAACTGGATAAAAAGTTTCCTCAGTAATAGACAACAGTGCGTACAGGTCAATGGGTCGAGATCAAGTTGGAGGAACGTAACCAGTGGAATTCCGCAAGGTTCTGTATTGGGACCAATTTTGTTCGTTCTTTTTATTAATGACTTGCCAAACAATGTTATATCCGATGTATTCATGTTTGCAGACGATACCAAACTATTTAGAGAAATAGTCGATCAGAGCGATCAAAACCTTATTCAGGAAGACCTCGACATCCTATTTGATTGGAGCGAAACTTGGCTACTGAAATTCCACCCAGACAAGTGTAAGGTTCTACCGATTAGTGGAAGGAATACAATACATGAACAACCAAACTACACTATGAAAAAGTATGAAGGCGGACGCACTTACCTTGAAAATGTGGAATCAGAAAAGGATATTGGTGTAACTATTGACACAAATCTGACATTTGCAAAACATATATCCAAAACCAAGTCAATAAAGCTAACCAGATCGTAGGCCTTACTCGCCGTTCCTTTGTCCACCTAGACAATCGTACATTTACCTTATTATTCAAGGCACTTGTAAGACCGAATCTGGAGTACACAAACAGTATATGGTCACCCTACAGGAAGGCTGACATTACTAGTATTGAGAATGTGCAAAAGAGAGCGACCAAAATGCTGCCTACAATGAGAGACTTACCATACGAAGACCGCTTACGAAAACTCAAGCTTCCAACCCTACGTTTCCGCCGCTTGCGAGGTGACATGATAGAGAGGTACAAATTATTGACCGGGTTATATGACACTAGAGTCACAAGTGGTCTGCTAGAGATGCACAACACAACAAACACAACAAGAGGCCACTCGAAGAAACTTATGAAACATCGAAGTCGTCTGGATCTCAGGAAGTACTTTTTCACCAACAGAGTAGTAGATATATGGAACAGCCTCCCTGAAGAAGTTATTTCAGCAAAAACTTTAAACACTTTCAAAAACAGATTAGATAAATTTTGGGCCAACCAACCATTAATGTATGCTTTTGAAGCAGAATACGAAATTCTATCTGAAAGTGAGAAACGAACAATTAAATATAACGATGAAGTAGAGCAGAATATATTGGTACAACAGTGCCAGCGTTCTGAAGATCCATAGGTATCCATAGGTAAATCGACACACTGGGTACAGTTTTCGACAATCGATTGAATAGACAGTTTACAAAAATTTCTATCTATTGTATACAAGGCTGTAGGAAGAGGAGGTGCGTCTGGTGCGCTAGCACCCCCTCTTTCAAAAAAAAAAACAATGAAAAAAATATTTTCAGGCATGTATGAGCAGTTGTCCTCCACGCTGACGGATTACCGTGAAATCTCTCTGTCACAAAATAGGACACCTATGATACAGTTTGAGAGATCATCTTTAGTATGTTGTTTATGGGCCAGCTGAAGGACGCTTCCGGGTGCGGGAATGTCTCGCTGCATTGAAGACCTATGGGTGGCCTTTTCCTGTTGTCTGTTCTATGGTCGGGTTGATGTTTCTTTAACAAATTCCCCATTTTCATTCTCAACTTTATTATCTATAAAATCGGCAAATTACATTAGATCTGCCAACTCTTTGCAATCTATGCAAAGAAATATGTATGGTAGTCTTGTAGTAAAGATTCTCCTAATCTCAAAATCATTTATTGGGGTCAAGGAATTGTATATTTAAAAGGAATGGAAACATGGCTCCAGATCAATGGGGATACCCACAGAGCACCCGTAGAGGCATAATCCATGTCTGACTCGTTATATATAGAATCATGACGGAGGTCCATTTTCTGTCATATATATAAATCGATCATTTAAATGCACAGGGTCATCTTGCTTGAAAAGATATAAAGGAGAGAAAAGCCCAAAAATTAATAATAAATGACTATTCTGTGAAACGGCAAGGACTCAGAAATCATTTTAATGTCTCATTGAACATATGTTTGTAATATTTTTCATGCAAAATTCTTATTATTATAGACCTCGGTTTTGAAACTTGATTAAGTTCCATCCGGATTGCAAAACAAAAAATACAGTGTTTTGATTTTTTTCTCAAAGCTCGACAACTGAAGTGCAATACAAAATAGTTGATATCATTATGAAGCTGAAACCTTATACTTAAGCATTAAAAAAGTCACCTCAAATTAAAAAAAAAAATATGTATATGTATGTTTTTTATAACTAAATGGATAGTTTTCATTTTACAACTTATGTACAAATACTTTTTTCTGAGGAAAATTCTTTAATTTGTCCACATTTAGAAGAGGTTTACTAATAATCGCTGACATATTTTGCGTATGCATAGTGACTTGAGCGTAACCAAACTTGGACGTAACCATTGAGTTGATTTTTGGTAATCAATCGTGATCAATCATATTGATCATTACTATCGAGTGTTTGTATTTCGTATAGAGTTGATTGAGTTGATATTATATAATCAATCGTATCTATCGTAACGATCTATGGTTTGTACTTTTTAGTAAGTTGATAGAATTGAAAACTGGTTATCAATCGTATCAATCGATGTTTTAAAGTCAATTGTTATTGTATCAATCGATTGTCGAATACTGTACCTTAATGCACATATCATCTCACCTCCTAAAGGAGTTATCATCCGAATTAGCGCCTGCTCTTGCACACATCTTTCAACTATCAATTAATGTAGGACAAGTCCCAGATGACTGGCGCATGGCACACATGTGTTTTAGTCATCTTTGCTAGCCTAGCGTTACAAATTACAATCCACTCACCTCCTCTCTTGTCTGAAGAGGAGGGAAGTGGATTGTGAACCTTGGCTAGTGAAGATGGTGGTATAGTCATGATAGTAGTCTCAGAGTATAATAATAAATGAATTTTGTACTGAAATCCTTTTCATGATTAACAATTTGTACATCATTGCTTTTATTAATTAGCTGACCATGCTGACTAGTTCTTTTTAATTTCTTAAGCATATTTTAAAACTTATCTTCTCCTATTTATTTCAAATGTGCATCTCCTATATACAGATATATCGTTGTATACACACAAAAAAAGTGTTTTCTGTTGTCCTTAATTACATGACTTATTATATTTTAGAAAAAAAATCATGGCAATACCTACTTTTGGGCAAAGTATAAGAAAACTCTACCTGAGGAAATATATCTCAAAGATCCACTTCAAATAGTAATATCAATTCAAAGCACATATTGGGGACTTGGTGGTTGAGTGGTCTAAAGACTTTAACTACTGTAATCACTAGCCAGTCAATGTGTTGTGAGTTTTGAGGTGCACTCAACTCCAATCTTAATTGACTACGATCATCAGCTTTGCTTTCAAAGCTCATGGGTTTTTTTCTAAAAAATGTAGCCTCCTCCTCCAATCATTTGCCAATAAAAATTAAATAGACCCCCACAAAATTAAAAAGGTGTTCTTTATAGTTTAAACACAGAAAATCAAATCAAAGCCATAGGCGGATCCAGGGGGGGCCTGGGGCCCTTTTTTGTGGGAAAAAATTGGTTGATTATATAGGGAATTACTGAAGCATGACTGGAGTGGGCCCCTTAGGTCAGTCATAGGGCCCTCCTTAGGAAAAGTTATGGATTTGCCACTGAAAGCACATAAAAACTATAATAACAAAACCACAGAAGATACAGTACAGATCTGAGAGTACCCACAGTGTCTGAAAGCTTGTTCAAAGACAAAGATAACTAACATGACTAATAATAATCATAAGTCTCAGACTTAAAAATCAATCAGTACACATTCAATATTCAATCCATGGATTAAGTGTTTTTAGAACCGTGTTACCAATCAAAGAAGAGCATGGCCTTGTTTGTTTTATTTTTATTTTTTGGAAGAAATTGAACAAGGTACGAGCAGTTTTACTCTACAAAAAAAATAATTGTTAAGGAATAACAGAACATTCATGAAACCATATACATGAATAACATGATATAAGTTTTACACCTGAGCAACAATAGTGCGATATACTTGAGTTAAGGAACTTCATGGATAGCATTTTGAAGCAATTTAAGTTTTTCCTTTTTTATCATGTTTTTTTATTTTGTAGACAAAGAAAGTTTTGTGTGTACTTCTGCAACATAATATTTGTGATTACACAACAGACAGTAAAGGAACTCTAGAATATTTGATAGATTCTGAAATCATATTAAGGAGGATTAGATTTCCAAATTATATATACTGTGCTAAGACATTATATGGGGATGCGGCAGAACTTGTTGCGGAGGAGATTTTACAGAATGGACAGATGTTAATGACACAAGTTGTAAAAAATGTTACTAATAAATTAAATGAAGCCCTAACTAATGCTGGTAGGTACTCTGTGGATAAAGGTTTCTAAATAATAATGTTTTAAGAATAATTCATTTTCTTAACAATGTTATTTTTAAGATAAAAAATTGCTTTATTTTTAAATGAAGTAGCTAGAGCAGTTTATTCAAATATGAATACTGCTTTGAACATGTTGAACAACATGTTGTATTAGTCTATAAAGTTGATCTGGATTTTTTATGTGCTATTTCATAAACGTACCAGTATGGCTTTATAACATCTATATACAATGATATACATACATGTAGGAATGCATGTCACCTCACCTGGCCACTTTGGTCGATTGGAACAGGGATCAAAACCAGGATCTCTAACACTTGATTGTGGAGCACCAAACTACAAGACCAACAATGCAGTTGATAATATGAATGAGAAAATTATTCAATTCTTAAAAAAAATATCAATTTTATACAATTTTTGTGGAAATTTTTATCTAAATCCATGAAATCTGTTCATTTACTTTTAAAATATAAATACTTGAACCTTTTCATTTACTTTGTTGTGAGATGAACCTATCCAGCAAAAATAGAAGGATGATAAATGACTTGATGCATTTAACTAAAATACCTTGTTTATTGTGTATATTTAATAGGTCATCCAGAAATAGCCAGCTCATTTGTTCAGGAAAAGTTTAACTGTCTGGTCAATACACATTTCTTGCAGAGATGTAAAAATAGGACAAATACTAGCAATGTTGAAGATGTCGCTGATGATTTATACAAAATACCTGTCACAGGTTTGTGTAGAACTTTATTCAATACCCTTCACAAGTTTGTAAATAGATATTAGAAGATGTGGTATAAGTGTCAATGAGACAATTCTCCATCCAAGACACAATTTATAATTTAAGTAAACCATAATAGGTCAAAGTATTTCAACACAGACCCTTGGCTCCCATCAAACAGCAAACAATAAAGGGGCCCAAAAATGACTAGTTTAAAACCATTCTAACAGGAAAATTAATGGTCTAAGCTATATAAAAATGAGAAACCAGAAACACCTTTAAATATGAACCCCATCAACAAACGACAAACACTGACCATAAGCAATATAAGGCTGTATTTAATAACTGTTACCTGAATTTCTTCCTGATAACTTCCTAATGATATTCCTTAATATTCTATATGTCATTTTTCAAATGTTTTTAGGATCTAATAACTTAGAAAGGGTTTATTCCATGAAAGAAATATCATGAGGAAAAAGCACAATAAAAGATCAGCTATATATATATAATCATTGATCTTTGATTCAAATAGGCTGTTTTTATTTTTATGTCCTTTGATATTTAAACTGTTTTAAGAGACACATAAGAAGATAGTTAAAGTTATCAAATTTAACATGGTATGTCTTTTAAAAAAAACATAGTTCGCAGCACTTAAAAATTCATGTGTATTTCATTCTATTTGTTTGATTTAATTGTTTCACGGATGTAATTTGTGTAGGTAGTCGAAAAAGAAAACACTCTACTGACAATAATCCAGTATCATTGAAAAAAAGAAGAATTCTTGATTCACCAGAAAAAGAGGTAAATTAATTGTCTGAAATAATCATAAGATGTATTATATGATATTGACACACTGTTTCATAATCAAGATAAAGATGATAATGAAATACACAAAAAAACATAACAAAAATACATCTTAATCATTTACATGTGACTTTATGAGAAATAAGATATTTATCAATAAAACTGAACCCAGCAACAAAATGTTCAGTCAAGAGTCAGTATCCAGTAGCTAGTGTGCTTTATTTATGAAAAAAATATTCTTGAATATGTTATTTAAATTGTAATTTTACTTGTACTGGAAAAAATTTGAACATGGTATTAGTAGTTTACATTAATCCAATCCCAAAAAATCTTAGGGTTTTTATGGAATGATATTTTGTTTTAGGGGAAGGGTGTCTTTGTTGTTTTTTGTTTTTTTCAAATCAGTATTTGATATAAGAATCTTGTAGTATAATTTTCGAAGTGAACATTCTTTCTTCAGTAAAACTAATAATAATAGGTTAAGTAATGATTATCTTGCATTCATAAGTTAGTTGGCCTGGAAAAAAATTATCGACAAAGAAAATTTTAATCATTTATTTGTACCGAAATATGGTATGTATTCTCAGTTTTAATTTTCCTTTTCATTAAGGAACCTGATGATGCCGGAATCTACTGGAAAGCTAACTTTGACAGGTTCCATCAGTACATGAGAGATCAATTAATGATAACTGCTATAGCCAGTAAGATAGATAAGGTAAGTACCAGTCATACTTTTGAAGTTCCAGTAATACACACATTATCAATTCTTGATGGCTGCTTTAAATATATATAAAAGATACTAGTAGACAGATGTCTTAAAATTATATTTAATAAAGAGTTATACTGATTAAACAGATTTAAGTTGGATCTGTACTAAAAAAAAAAATATCAGGGCAACAGATGGTATCTGATCTGTAAAAAAATAGATAAAACCTTCATCATATCAAAAATTAGCTGTATCTTGAAGGATTGTACATATCCAGCAAAAAAGAATAAACAAGAAAAATCAGGTGTAAATTGGAACATAGAGGAAAATAACAAAAGAAAACTCTTGAATGTTATATAAATATATATATATATACAGTGAAACCTGATTAAACCAAACCATGGATTAACTGGAAACCTGTCCAATCCAATCTAATTCTGAAGACCAATCATATCGCATTTTATGCATTGTGAACCTGATGAAACGGAATACCTGCCAAAACCGACCCAAATCTCAAGTCCTGAAAGGGTTTCGATTTAGTCAGGTTTTACTGTATATCCATTAGATAAATATTTATTTAATGTCTTATTTTTTTCACAGAAGGCTGGCGAAGTATTAAGAACTTTGCTTCGTGTCTGTGAATTAAAGTCTGACCCATACAGTACAGTTACAAATGCTGTAACATTAACTGAGGTAAGAAAGTTTAAGATAAACGAGGTTAAAAAGTAGAGCCTCCCTTCTTGATTGTCACCTTGCAATCAGGTTTTGTTATAAGCGCTCTCTTGTGTACCACTCTTGTCAGATTTTTTTCAAGCTTAAATCATAGGCTTATACATGTTATTTCAGCTATGTCTTGGTCAAGTTTGAAAATCAGTGCTGATCGATTATTTTTTTTAAATAGTTATGCCCCTTGGAAACGTTATTTATATGAAAAAATATGCATCGTAAGCACTCTCAGTTGTCCAATCCATGTACAATTTTTGTGAAGCTGATATCATAGGTTTATATTGGCAATGGAGATTTTGATAATCAGTGCAAATTTATAAAATTGAGAAAGGAAATGGTGAATATGTCAAAGCGACAACCACCCGACCATATAGCAGACAACAGCCGTGGGCAACCAATGGGTCTTCAATGTAGCGAGAATTCCCGCACCCGTAGGTGTCCTTCAGCTGGCCCCTAAAAATATGCATAATAGTACAGTGATAATGGACGTCATACTAAACTCCTAATTATACACAAGAAACTAAAATTTAAAATCATACAAGACTAACAAAGGCCAGAGGCTCCTGACTTGGGACAGGCGCAAAATTATAATATTTTAAAAGAGTAGGAAATTGCCTTATGAGTGCTCATATGTTTACAATTTGTATATTTACTAACCTATTTACAATCTATTTAGATATTTAATGCATTACCAAAGGACTTTGGACTTACAAGAAAGTTACTACAGATATATTTGTCTATGATAAGTGAAGATTCAGTAAGTAAACTCGAAACAATATACTGTGGATTCTTTAAATTTGTGGATTGAGAAAACATAGCATTTTCATAAACATTTGATTTTGTGGTCTTGCAAAAGTTTATATAAACTGACATAAATTTGCACTTAGCGTATCATTTGAATGTGTAGACTCATGAAATCGTCAACTTGAATTCAATTATTAATTTTAGGATAAATGACAAGTTTCTTTTCACAAAAGTATTTTCAATAACTAAAGATTCTTAATTAGTTAATTAATTATAAAACATTCAAACAGAGTAAATTTCTTCTTTTCGGGATTGATATCTTTTGAAGATTCAAGTTAAAAAGGAAAACATGTGAATTCAAGTTTTCCTGAAAGCTAGTTTTTAAAGAAATGTAAAAACTGAATGTAAATTCATGTTGTATTGTTTATTACTTGATCATGCAACCAGTTACATAATTATAAATTATTGTTGATGTACTTATATTTTGTAGACATGTTTTGTGAGTAAAGTCGATGAAAGTGGCGGAGGCATGTATGTTGTCAGTATCCTTTATACATATTATCATCATGATGACGACTTGAAAAAAGGATTTAAACAATTATTTAATGATTGCAAATTTTTCAGTTGAGTTAGCAACCAAATTTACTTGATTTTTTCTGTTCAACATTTTATAACATTCATTGTATGTCTATTTTTCAAAGTCTTTGATTTTTGATTTTGAAAAATAGATAAAAAAAAAATAGTTAAGGGAAAGGGCACTGCTGATTGGTTTGTGATGAAAAGGTAAAAGGTTTGATATCTCCAGTAAACAGATTGTAAGTTTTTCATGAAGATTTCTGACAGAATCCCATCTGATTTTATTATACAACATATATACATACATGTCAAGTTCTGCAATTAGACAAAGTTATGTCTCGATTTGTAGATAATGCAAACTCATTAAAATTTGTCTCTGAATTCCAAATGGCTTTGAACTGTAGTCATTCTGGCTCTAAAGACAAGACAAATCAAAATCAGAGATCTTTATGGAAATTTCATAGTTTGTTTGGAGATAGCTGATTCCAAATCTCAATCTGAAACCATTTTACATGTATTTTAAAACCCATTAAGTAAATGCATTGCTGGTGTACATATAGGAAATTAAAGAGTTAAAAAAGATTATTGCTTCAATGAATTGCTGATCTTGGCATAGACATCCAATCAATATGATGTGAACAAGGACATAATTGAGGGTAAAAATGGGGTACCCCACATGGTGAAAGATAGTAAAATTAATGTTAACAATAAACATTTTTACTGCCAAACAAACTTCAAACCTAAGGGAATATTTTAACGTGAAAAGTAGCTAAAAGTCTAAAACAGAATTTGAAAAACAAGGAAATAGGAGGGCCAAAAACAGGCCCTATCGTACCTAGTTCTTTATTTTGAACATGTATGAATTGATTAAATCAGCATTTATTTTATAACATTTGAGTTGCGTCTGATAGAAATAGACCTTATCAATATCTTTTAACATATTTCAAGTTGAAAAAATCTCTATTGAAAGTCTGTAACTGTTTCACAATTAAGCTGTTAAAGAAAAAGAAAATTAACCGACCAAAATTCATTTTTAATTGTGCATTGAATTTGAAGTGTTCCAAAATCAATCAAATTTATGTACATCTATACATGCACTCACATAAGGTTGATTTCCATTCAAGGTATTGCATATAATGATAGATTGGTCATATGAAACAAAGCATAGTATTAATCCTTAACAGAATCAGATATATATAAAGCACTAACACAAATAGCTACCTCTCATTTGGAATCAGTTGTATTAGAGAGGTAAGTTAAAAATAGAAAGGGAAGATACCTAGGGGGCATTGAAAATCATATGTCCAATAAAAACAGACATAGCAGAACAAAAAATATTAAAAGAACAAAAAGACAAACAAAATGAACATACATAATATAGAAAACTATCTAAAACTATATACTTTTGAATAAAAAGACATATGATATGAAAATGGTATTAGACCTTATATCTAAAGTACTCTAATAGATATTGCATTTGTTGCATATGCGTTTAACTTTTTTTCCTCAAATAGAAGTCTCTAGCAAAAAAATATGACATTTAAATAAGTGTTTTCAAATAGAAAAATTGCTGAATTTTTCATTCCCATACTTGAAACTTAAGTTTGCCTCACCGAAATGTTATAAATTTTATACACAATGCTAACTACCACAAACCATATTAAGTTTGAAATTAGGTGGATTCTAGAGTTAAGCTCCATTTCAAAAAGAAAAGCAGATTTAAAACAAAAAAATCCATTCTCTTAACTCAAGTTTGTGTCAACAAAATTTGATGAAACTTCACAAAACATTGCTTATTACCACAAAACTTAAACATGTTTGTGTAGGGTTACTTTTACTGTTTAAGAGATATGTCCCTTAATAAAATTTTAATGTTATATGCAAGAGGGTGCATCAATGGATACATTCTCCATTATATTTGTATTAATCACAGTTCTTAAGCTTCATTTAAATTTAAAATGTATTTATTACTTCTTTTTCAGATTTGGATCAAAATGTCTAAGAATATTTAGAGTGCTATTGTTGAAAAAGCATGTAGAACAGAAGCAGGTAAATGTACTTTAAAAAAGTGAAATGTGAAATTTTGAAGAGCAAAACCTGGTTGCAACTTGTTATTTTCATGTTTTTTCTAGTAAGTGATTCTGGTTTTCCTAAATTATAAAATTTAGGCAAAGGTCAATTGAGTTTCATACATCTTTGCTAGCTAATTGTATATAATATATAGGTTCATACCTAATCTCTTTCACCCTTTTCAGATTAAGTAAGAATTTGTGATCCATGAGGTATTGGAAAGTAGAAGGATTGATCATAACCTTTGACTAGCGAAGATGAGTTTTCCATGATTATTTCAATCACATTCTTTTCTTTGTAAAAAAAAATATTTATTGGTAATTTATTTTTATGATTAATAGCAAACTAAGATTGTTCAATTAATATGCAAAATTTCTCATTACTTGGCATACGTTGTCCGTCCTCGTTAACTTTTACAAAAATCTTCTCCTCTGAAACTACTGGGCCAAATTTAACCAAACAGTGATATTGTTTGCCTAAAATTTCAGCCGAAATTCTGCCTTTTCCCGTAGAGAAAATTCCCAATTACTAAAAAAAATGGCTTAAAATTCCTCAAGTAAGATTTACAAATAAGTCAGCACAATGAAAATGGTCAGTTGACCCCTTAAGGAGTTATTGCCCTTTATAGTACATTTTTCATAAATCATAATAATCATTTACAAAAATCTTCTTCTCTGAAACTGCTAGTCCAAATTAAACCAAACTTGACCACAATCATCATTGGGGTATCTAGTTTGAAAAATGTGTCAGGTGACTCAGTCAACCAACCAAGATGGCTGCCATGGCTGAAAATAGAAGATAGGGGTAAAATGCAGTTTTTGGTTGATATCTCAAAAACTAAAGCATTTAGAGCAAATTTAACAGTGGTAAAATTGTTCATCAACAAAGATCTATCTGCCCTGAAATTTTAGATGAATTGAAAAACCTGTTGTTAGGTTGCTGCCCCTGACTTGGTCATTTTTGAAAATAAGGAAATTTTGCCTTTTTGGGTTATTATCTTGATTATTATTATAGATAGAGATAAACTGTAACAAGCAAAAATGTGCAGCAAAGTAAGACCTAAAAATAAGTCAACATGACCAAAATGGTCAATTGACCCCTCAGGAGTTATTGTGCTTTATAGTCAATTTATAACAATTTTCATAAAATTTGTAAATTTTTACTAAGATTTTCAACTGTACCTACTGGGCCAAGTTCATTATAGACAGATATAATTGTAACCACAAGAATGTTCAGTAAAGTAGATCTACAAGCAGATCACCATCACCAAAACACAATTTTGTCTTGAATCCATCTGTGTCCTTTGTTTAATATTCACATAGACCAAGGTGAGCTACACAGGCCCGTTAGAGCCTCTAGTTTATATATCTCATTACTAGTGCCCCTTTAATGTACATAAATAGATTTCTTTTTAATTTTAGATTGAAGATTTTGCAATGATCTCAGCAAAAGAAGCTAAGGAGCTGTTGTATAATATGTTTTCCCAGAAATTTATAACCACATCAGTAAGTTTGAAAAATAGGAAGCTATTAGTATTAGAAATATAGATAACTGTCTATAAACTTAACTCTGTGTAAAGAAGAAAATGCTGAAGTTGAACTATTTTATTGCAACATTAGACATAAATGAGGAGTCTTTTATCAACTGATTATATCATGGGTCAATCTCAATATAAATTAAATGGGCCTCAAAAGTGAGGAAAACATATTTTTTTTAAAGAAATCGCTTCTCCACGTTTTTTGGCATACTGCTATCTGAAAAGATTGACTGAGCTGAAAAATGAGAGTTGTTTTAAAATGCAAATGACAGACCATACAGTAAAGAACTGAAAGGGCTGAATTTACGCACATTTTAGTTGGGCGTATATTGGAATTAATCAAATTGTCAATCCATATCATGAATTTTGCAATGATGAAATTTTACATTGTCTTAATTGGGCCTTTTATAGCTGACTATTTGGTATGGGCTTTGCTCATTGTTGAAGGCCTTACCGTGACCTATAGTTGTTAATGTCTGTGTCATGTTGGTCTTGTGGACAGTTGTCTCATTGGCAATCATACCACATCTTCTTTTTTATATTTGATCCATGTGAATTTAGTTTGACTTAAAATACGGTAGTTGAACTTATATATAAGGCTTGCCATAAAATACTGTAAATTTAGAAATTATTGCCTGCATTTATTATTGCGAATTTATCATATTAGACTTAAATGCGATTTTAAGTTTTGCGATATTGAGAAAAATCCTCATCAATTCATCTAAAAAAAATTCAAATTGCGAGTTTAAATTATTTCGATTATAACCCTGATGCATTCTTCACATTTTTAGAAAAAAATATTGCAATAATGTCTGAATTTACAGTACATAGTTTTATATACAATTGCCTGAAAGAATTATACAAGAAACTGCAACAGTATTTGAGATTTCTGAAATTTCAAATAATTTAATACATTGACATTTTATATAAAAAAATATCTTGTTGCAATTAATGTAATGTTTACTTTCAGGAGATAGCCAAAACCCCAGATCATGCTCCTTCTAGAACATTCTATCTGTTTAAAGTAGATATACATAAACTGGCTCAGCATGTATTAGAAAGATCTTATAAGGTAAGTAAATAAGATAGGAGTTAATTGTTCAAAATTATTTCTTATGTGTTAGCTCACATAAAAGGCCAATAGGCCAAGTGAGATTTTTGCATCACTTGGCATATATTTTTGGCAAATACCCCTTGTAAGTATGATATATTTATATAAAAATACAGAAGGTTATCCAATCATTTTGCCATTGAAAATTAAACAATATTTTCAAACAGATTTAAATTTGTGACTTATGTTTTTGTGTCAGAAACCTATTATGTTCTAAATATTTAATTACAATCCAAATTCAGACTTGTATCAAGGGCATTTATTGTGTCCATTTTTGCCCCAACTGTGTAGGGTTGGACTTCTTCAGTCTTATCCAGCTGAAATCGGTGAAGCAATATATTAATACTTACGTTTAAACTATCAAGGGTAAAAATATTGCAGTTACCATTTTAAATTAAGTGTTTTATTTGAAGTAAATGTTTTAATTTTTTTACAGGCAATGTATAATGCAACATTACGAAAAGATAATGAGTTGACAGAACATAGGTTAGTTTATCATGTTAAAATAGATCTTTATAAAGACATAGCAAATATTTCCTTTATTTATTTCAACATTATGAATGTTACTCTTAAATACACCACAAGTCAAAGAAACTAGTAGTGACCATTGCAGATTGATTTTACTTAGAATGGTCAAAGATAATCAGCATCTTTTGCATTTAAAGTGAAATTAGGACGAGAAAAAAACCCTTAAATATTTAGATATTTTTTTTCAGATTCTGATGTACATGTAAAAAAAATTAATACTTTGTGTCAAAACAACAAACAATAATTTTTTGGATATTATTAAGACTTGTTTTTTACACGTTGGTGTTGAAAAAATTTCCCCACACTGTTTGATAAAAAAGATTTAAAGATGAATGCAATTAAGATAAAGCTCCTTACTCAAATTTTTGTAAATGTTTTATCTTTCCTGGTTAAAGGTAGACCATTAGTTGAAATGTTCAACAAAACAGATATTTCAATTTAAATGGTATGCAAATTTTTGTTTTAACCCAAAAACTTATAATGTACACAATTTACCCTTTAACCTTCAACATACATTTACAGGCGGTTGCTAGATAAACAAGAGAGGGTAGATGCAATAGTTGCCTCCATTGAGCAGGCAGGAGGGGACGATACACAGAAAGATGAAATAGAACAGACCATAACACCCACAGAAAGGGATCAGATTGACACAGTTAAAAGGACAGTTCAAATGTAGGCATATAGTATTACCACATTAGAATATACACTATCAGATATTTAAAACTAGGAAAAGAAGAAGCTAATGCTTTATTCTGTGTTGCAGTTTTCCTGCCTCTATTCTGTGTATAAAAAAATATCTTATATTACTACAAGTAAGGTGTTGAAAAAAGCAGTCTTTATGTAGGTATCTAATACTCATAACTGTCAAATATAGTTTTAATAATTAAACTCTATATTTTGATAGACCTATTTGCTGAATACTTAGATATTTTGCCTTTTTATTTTAAACATTACATATATATAGGAATAAGTTATTTTTATACGACTGCAAAATTTAAAAAAAAAATTGTCGTATATTGCTATCACGTTGGCGTCGTCGGCGTCGTCCGAATACTTTTAGTTTTCGCACTCTAACTTTAGTAAAAGTGAATAGAAATCTATGAAATTTTAACCCAAGGTTTATGACCACAAAAGGAAGGTTGGTATTGATTTGGGGAGTTTTGGTCCCAACATTTTAGGAATTAGGGGCCAAAAAGGGCCCAAATAAGCATTTTCTTGGTTTTCGCACTATAACTTTAGTTTAAGTTAATAGAAATCTATGAAATTTTGACACAAGGTTTATGACCACAAAAGAAAGGTTGGGATTGATTTTGGGAGTTTTGGTTTCAACAGTTTAGGAATTAGGGGCCAAAAAAGGGCCCAAATAAGCATTATTCTTGGTTTTCGCACAATAACTTTAGTTTAAGTATATAGAAATCAATGAAATTTTGACACAATGTTTATGACCACAAAAGGAAGGTTGGTATTGATTTTGGGAGTTTAGGTCCCAACAGTTTAGGAATTAGGGGCCAAAAAGGGACCCAAATAAACATTTTTCTTGGCTTTCGCACCATTACTTTAGTATAAGTAAATAGAAATCTATGAAATTTAAACACAAGGTTTATGACCATAAAAGGAAGGTTGGTATTGATTATGGGAGTTTTGGTCCCGACAGTTTAGGAATAAGGGGCCCAAAGTGTCCAAAATTAAACTTTGTTTGATTTCATCAAAATTGAATAATGGGGGTTCTTTGATATGTCGAATCTAACTGTGTATGTAGATTCTTAACTTTTGGTCCTGTTTTCAAATTGGTCTACATTAAGGTCCAAAGGGTCCAAAATTAAATTTAGTTTGATTTTGACAAAAAATGAATGGGTTGGGTTCTTTGATATGCTGAATCTAAAAATGTACTCAGATTCTTGATTATTGGCCCAGTTTTCAAGTTGGTCCAAATCGAGGTCCAAAAATTAAACTTTGTTTGATTTCATCAAAAATTGAATAAATGGGGTTCTTTGATATGCCAAATCTAACTGTGTATGTAAATTTTTCATTTTTGGTCCTGTTTTCAAATTGGTCTACGTTAAAGTCCAAAGGGTCCAAAATTAAACTTAGTTTGATTTTAACAAAAATTGAAAACTTGGGGTTCTTTGATATGCTGAATATAAACATGTACTTAGATTTTTGATTATGGGCCCAGTTTTCAAGTTGGTCCAAATCAGGATCTAAAATTATTATATTAAGTATTGTGCAATAGCAAGTCTTTTCAATTGCACAGTTTTGCGCAATGGCAAGAAATATTGTGAAATAGTAAAAAAAATTTTAATTAGAGTTATCTTTCTTTGTCCAGAATAGTAAGCAAGAAATATCTAATTGCACAATATTGTGCAATAGCAAGATTTTTTTTTGATTGGAGTTATCTTTCTTTGTCCAGAATCAACTTAAATCTTTGTTATATACAATATACAATGTATATTCACTTTTTACTACCAACTGATAAATTAAAATAATCTTTACTATTCAGTGATGACAAGCAGTTTTTTTACATCTTAATATTTTATGATGTATTTAAATGAGTAGTTATTGTTGCAAACTCCATTAGAAATTTTAATTGAGATTAGTTTTGGAATAAACTTAGGGAAAGGGGGATGTGATTAAAAAAATTGGGTTCAATTTTTCTCATTTGAAATTTCATAAATAAAAAGAAAATTTCTTCAAACATTTTTTTGAGAGGATTAATATTCAACAGCATAGTGAATTGCTCTAAGAGAAAACAAAAAAATTAAGTTTATTAGAACACATTCATTCTGTGTCAGAAACCTATGCTGTGTCAACTATTTAATCACAATCCAAATTTAGAGCTGAATCCAGCTTGAATGTTGTGTCCATACTTGCCCCAACCGTTCAGGGTTCAACCTCTGCGGTCGTATAAAGCTACGCCCTGCGGAGCATCTGGTTTTGTCTATAATTCCAATTTTCAAGAACTCCACTTCTAGCTATTTTGCCTTTTCCACCTTGTTTGTCCTTTTGCTTGTAAGTTAGTTGATTTAGGAAACAATATTAAAAAAAATAGAGTGTCTAGATAGGGTATACAGAATAGGGAATATTGGCCCTAAAAATAAATAAAAAGGGAAAATGAGCAAGAAAAATACATTATAGAGAAACATAGAGTGTTAAAGTGTGAAGAATAACTGTGTAAATTATTCTGAATATATTCTTAATACTGAAATCAACCATGTACAGAATACAGAAATCACCAAATTACATGAAAAATTAATAGTACAATTATTTTCACTAGAATTTGACAGACTAAAGTGTTATTTTAAAGATCATGAAAAGTATCCTATAAATTAAAAGAATCTAACATTCTGGACCCCCACATCCAAACCCTTATTACTCTCACAGAGGGGTGACATTAAACGGTTTAAGATAAGTTATTCTAGTATTAACTCTTTTTTATTCAGATAATTATTTGTAAATAACATTCACATATTTTTTTATTTTATTTTTTCAGGTTGGAAACCAGTGAGATACAGATTGACGATACTATGTTTGTATTAGAAATGTACTTATTTTATGCCAATCAAGACAGACTTTTAAAATGTACACAGAAGAAGAAAAAATAAATATATTATCTGCTTTGTATTTGATTTTAAAGAAAGAACACACCATAACTTGTTCGAACTTGTTCCAATTCTTTCCTAAGGCACCAGCCTCAAAACAGAAAGTGGACAGACAAACTACTAAATATATACACACTGACATATAGTTCCCAATTAATTCTATGAAACAACCCTACCTTGGAAGCATGAAAGTACTAGTAGTAAAAGTACTTGTAATGAAATGAGCATGGATTTTTTACTATTCATAAAAATGAATAAAAAAAAAAGATACTATCATTCGTGAAAATGAATTAAAAAAAAGATACGAAGGCATTTTCAACAAAACCCTGTTTTGTCAAAAATCAAATTAATCACAGTAATGCAAACCAAGCTACGATGGAAATATCACAAAATGTGAGACATTCCGATGCTAATCTGGCAGCATCTATGGCAATATAAACTATTTGTATTAAGCTTTAAGTATCTGCAGGGAAATGGGCTTGATAATTCATATTTTGTATACATTTTAATTTTCTCATAATATAGATGGTGTATGCCCTTCACCATTTGGCATGTCTGCCTCTTCTGTCATTGATCTCATATTTATATGGTTTAATGACTTCATGATAAAACTATATACTTGATAGTGTGATCCTGTCAATTACAATTACCATTACTACCGTAATAGGTCAACTTTATTTTGTTGATAAATTCAAATGTTGTAAAGTTATATATATATTTCAGTCTGCGCTTACTTCATTTAGTCTAAAAATTCTTAAGAAGGGATATAGTTAAGATACTGTTGTCAGGTCATTAAAAATTGCATATTTTGGCGTTAATATTGATTCACTTATAGGATCTTTACATCAGAACTACACACATTTATTCAAAAACCAGTTGTTGGCATGACATGGGTTACGTTCTTCTCATATATGTTATGATGGTATGATACTAAACCTCTAACGGGAAGGATTGTGCCTGATATTCATATGATGAAATCATAATATTTCAATCAGTTTAATTGAAGTCTGGAGCTGGCATGTCAGTTAACTGCTAGTAGTCTGTTGTTATTTATGTATAATTGTCAATTTGTTTATTTTCTTTGGTTACATCTTCTGACATCAGACTCGAACTTCTCTTGAATTGAATTTTAAATGTACGTATTGTTATGCGTCAACTTTTCTACATGGGCTAGAGGTATAGAGGGAGGGTTGAGATCTCATAAACATGTTTAACCCCGCCGCATTTTTTGCCTGTCCCAAGTCAGAAGCCTCTGGTGTTATGTTAGTCTTGTATTAATTTAATTTTAGTTTCTTGTGTACAATTTGGAAATTAGTATGGCTTTCATTATCACTGAACTAGTATATATTTGTTAAGGGGCCAGCTGAAGGACGCCTCTGGGTGCGGGAATTTCTCTTTACATTGAAGACCTGTTGGTGACCTGCTGTTGTTTTTTATATAGTCAGGTTGCTGTGTCTTTGATACATTACCCATTTCCATTCTGAATTTTATGTTATGTGTTGTCATGCACATGTCTTAAAAAGTAAAAACACAAAAATACTGAACTCCGAGGAAAACTAAAAAAGGAAAGTCCCAAATCAAATGGCAAAATCAAAAGTTCAAACACATCAAATGAATGAATAACATCTGTCATATTCCTGACTTGGTACAAGCATTTTCTTTTGTCGAAAATTGTGGATTTAACCTGGTTTTATAGCTAGCTTAACCTCTTGCTTGAATGACAGTCGCATCAAATTAAAGCATTTTCTAGATATTGTTTTATCTTGCCTGCAATGTTTAGCATGGTTTTATTAATCTTTTTCTTTTGGTATGAGGTTAGTTGCTATTACTAATGGGTTAGTATTTTTTTTTCAATCTGTGAAGGTAAACATGTCTGACAGAGTTTATCTCTATCATGGTTCGCTCACCATGTTACTATAAGTATGACCTTCACCTCAAGGAATCCCAATACAAAAAGTCTAAGTAAGCCAGATTATTACAGTATGCTCATTCTTTTAACTTTTAAAATTTTGCTTCAATAGAGTAGAAACCCAAGATTGACTTGAGTATATATATGGTCATCCTTTGACTACCATCTAGAAGTAAAACTAATTTTTAACAGGGATATGCTATGGTTGTGCAATATGTCTTAATACACAAGACAAGCTATGTTTGAAGGGAAAGGTGTGATGTGTTATGTAAAGAACGTGTCATGCTTCCTGCACGTTTACTGTAAGTGATGCTCACCACATTTTGTAGTTCTTTCAAAATTCTGACCAAAATACTTCATGACTGTATCAAATCAATCTTTTCAACTGATTAGAAGATTTCACATTCTGCTGTAGAAAACCAATGGCAAGTCATCAAAGTGCAAGGTGATAAAAATTAAGCAAACTTACACTTCAATAAGACTAGTTGATATTTAAAAACAAAATAACTTAAATGTTCTATATGTATCGATACTGTTAAGAATCATTTGAAAAGCGAAAGGACGTTGTGTTTGATTTGCTTTAAAAGTAATGTCCAAAAGTACCTGTTTAAAACTGCCTCTTATCACGAGAATCCTCACTTTTATAAGAGAGAGATGAAATACTGTGGATTCATTATTTTTAGTTGGATACCAATTTTCGTGGATTTCGGGGGTACAGGTGAACCACGCATTTAAATGTTTAACGAATTACAAATTTTCAATAGACTTGTATGCAGATTTTGGCAGAGCCACGAAATTAAATGTCCACGAAGGTGCAAGTTTTGTTCAATACACGAAATTTGGTGGTACCGACGAAAATAAATGAATCCACAGTATGCCAAATGGACATTACAACTAAAAGTCTAAGACAAATTAACAATAACACAAATGAATTAATGATGGAGATGCAAAATGTACAAACAACAGTTGACAAAAATCAACTTAAAAAACTAAAGACTGAGCAACACGAAGCCCACCAAAAACTGGGTATAGTTTCTGGTGATTAGGAAGTGTAAGCAGATTCTGCTCCACATGTGGCACATATCTTGTTGACCATGATAATAAACCTTTGGTTATACCTCATTCAGGAGAAAGAGGACAACATTGAAGTTACATCTCTAACTCTTGGAATATATCCGTCATCTGTGAGACGGTATTAATTAATAGTCAACCAACTCTTGATAACATCTGTAAATAACAGCTGCACTTGAAATAATAGGTTTAATAGCTTAATTTTAAGCAGCAACCCTTTAGCATAATAGGAACTCCAAGCTGATCAGTTTCGTACTGGTACATATATACTACACATGCAGCTACTGATGGAATATTGGTACATAAAAATGGAAAGTTCACAATTCGGAAGGTGAAATCACTGTTTTGTCATAAAGTTTTGACAATACTTTTAACTATGAAACAGACTATTATGAGTAATATGAAAACTTTAATAAATGGGATCTTGAAATGGTTTTCTTATCTGTAACACAAGGTTAACCTTACCATGATGAACTCATTTCAAAGATCAATTTTAGTGGACAGGTTCATATCTAGTATACATTATTATGAGCAACTGGTCAACTGCATTTGATGTATGAAATGAATGTGAGGTGAGCAATACATCATATATGTTTTGGGAAAAGGAACGCGTGTTGGTTATAAATGATTTTTTGGCTAGGATAATGTGACTTTATCCTCAGTTGTGTGGTTCATTGGTTAATGTAATTATGTGACCGTCAAGTTTTATCCTCAGACATATATGCAGCGTGTAAACAAAATATGGCGTTTGTTAATGATAATTTAGTTGTTAGGAGTGCGGAATATATTTTTTACAAAATAATTTTATTGTTCATAATACTAGAACAGAAATGAACATTTATTGTATTACAAAACACTTATCATAGGTGGTAAGTATAGATAAAATGTGTGACGGGATATAAAACAAAACAAAAAAGCAAACATTAAAGGAAACCAAAATGTATTTCAATTTTTTAAACATTTTGACAAATTTAATGTTGAAATACAAAAATGACTGTAATATAATTATTTGCATCAACGGGAAGTAACTCCATAGCTGTTTTTATATATACCGTCATGACAAAATATTCGTTGGTAAAGGGTTTTTATCTATAATGTAGGGGGAACAAGCATTTGGTTTGTGGGATATTCGAGGTAGGCATAAAATGAAGCTGTGTGATACTGTGGATTTGAAAATATTTATTGAATACAATTTTCGTGGATTTCGTGGGTACAGGGGAACCAAGGATTTAAATGTTCAACGAATTATAAATTTTCTAAAGGAATATATGCAGACTTTGCCAAATCATGCACCAAATTAAATATCCACGAATACGCAAGGTTAGTATACTCAACCCACGATAATTAGTACCCACGAAAATAACTGAATCCACAGTATACAACGTAAAAAAATATATCTCTGATTTCGCTTATATGTACGAGTATGCGAGTTTATATAGTTCTGACTTTTTATCAAACTGTCGGATATAATCAAATTGAACTCTGTGAAAAAAAATGTATATTTTTCAATTTTTATTACCAATCAAATCAGTCTTTTTGGCCAACATTCTGGGAATATAGGTGAGGGGTACACTTTATTTTAGCAGAAACATGCACATCATATATAACTTTTCAAATTTCTTAGATATGTATTTTTTTCAATTATTTATAACACAGAATTTGAATTATTATGCATTTTGTTGTTAACACAGAGAAAAATCACAAATTTATAACATTGACAGCATGGTAAACTTGACACGAAAAAGCATCAAAATATAATAAAACTTTTTTTATGTTATCACCTACCTGTAGTTGTTTTAAGTAAAATTTATTTAGATTGGTCCACTTCATCTTTATCAAACCAAAAGTATGAAAACAAGTTTAATTGTGGAACTGTCATTTTTTTTCACGATAATACCAATAGCCCCAACAAGAGTCCACACGCTGAAATGTCTCGCCTTCTTTACTAATCATTTATATTATGTTGATAGACCTAAATAGAAAGCTTTATTACATCTGTCACATAAACTCAACATTAACCAAGAAAACGAAACATTGATCAATTCACCATGAAAATGAGGTCAAGGTCAGATGAACCATACCAGGCAGACATGTACAGCTAACAATTCTTCAATACATCAAATAAAGTTGACTTATTGATATAGATTAAGAAAAACAGACCAAAACACAAACACTCAACACTTAGCAATGGACCGTGAAAATGAGGTCAAGTTCAAATTAAACGTGTGTAACTGACATATAGATCATAATGCATAAAGTATTAAAAGTATAGACCAAAACTCAAAAACTTAACTTTGACCAATGAACCATGCAAATGAGGTCAAGGTCAGATAAAACTTGTCAGCAAGACATGTACACCTTAAAATCATTCCATACACCAAACATATTAGACATATTGCATAAAGTATAAGAAAAACAGACCAAAACACAAAAACTTAACTTTAACCACTGAACCATGAAAATGAGGTCAAGGTCAGATGACACCTGCCAGTTGGACATGTACACCTTACAGTCCTTCCATACACCGAATATACTAGACATATTGCTTATAGTATCTGAGATATGGACTTGACCACCAAAACTTAACCTTGTTCACTGAACCATGAAATTAGGTCGAGGTCAAGTGAAAACTGTCTAACGGGCATGAGGACCTTGCAAGGTACGCACATACCAAATATAGTTATCCAATTACTTATAATAAGAGAGAATTCAACATTACAAAAAATCTTAACTTTTTTTCAAGTAGTCACTGAACCATGAAAATGAGGTCAAGGACATTGGACATGTGACTGAAAGAAAGTTCGTAACATGAGGCATCTATATACAAAGTATGAAGCATGCAGGTCTTCTACCTTTAATAATATAAAGCTTTTAAGAAGTTAGCTAATGCCGCCGCCGCCGCCGCCGGATCACTATCCCTATGTCGAGCTTTCTGCAACAAAAGTTGCAGGCTCGACAAAAATGGGTAGAAATTGATGAAAAATTTTAAAGTGAAAATCATGAGTACTCAAAAGTGCACCACCATATGATTATTTTCTTCACCAATTATTTTTTTACAGTCATATCAGCCCAAAAATCAGGTTAAAAAAAGTTTAATTATAGATATTTTGGCTCTTTAGAGGTGTACATACTTAACCTCCTTCTTCGGAATAAGACATTTTGATCTTACAAAGATGAATTTCTTTTTTCTCGATACAAATACACACACTTGTCATTTTATCATAAATATAAATATTTTCTTCACCTCAATCTGTCTAAGTATGTAATTATGAGTCGTTTATGCATGCAAACTCATTTACTTCATAGTTCTCCTCCTTTTTAATATTACAACTTGTGTTCACTGAATTACGCAGGTATTTGTATACACCAGAGTGCCACGATGCAAAAGAGCTATCATATATTTGACATGACAATACGATTAAATAATAAAATTTTCAAACATGTAATCAATTGCACAATACAAATCTTTTTGTAACGTATGTCATTAAATCATTAGCCTGACTAGGAGTTTATTAAAACTGATATCAGCACACTTGTATTAAATAACTGTTTGACAGTTCTCTCATGTAATCATATTGACATTTATATATACATTATGGCCCTTAACTGTGGAAGGAAACGAAGGCTAGTTTACCACAGCGATTTCGACGTTTAGCATCAATTTTACAAGGTAGTTTATTCATCATTTGTTTTGCGAGTGGTAAAAAGTTACGAAAGTTGGTTCCACCATTAGGGACTTGAGGCATGAATTCGCTGTTTAGTATACTTTGTTTGCTAGTTCATGTGTATTGGCGAGTCCAGGCCACAATGGCATAATCAGCCTTCACTATCTTAGGTATATAAACGGAATAAATACCTGTCGGAAATTCCAAATTCCACACTTTCAGTTTCTGATATTTGAATATTACAATACTATATCTGGTAAAAAATGTAAGTAAGTAATTAGAATGACAAAATAATGAGACAAATCAGACGAAGAAGTGTTGTTAAAAACAAAAGCAGATTGAATTTGAACGTTTTGACTAAACGAGTGTTAAAACAAAACATAATATGTAATTGTATTCTTCATATTATTCTAAGCATCTACCATTGTCAAGGAGACGTAAATCAATAGCTCCTTATATAGTCATGAGAAAATATGCAAAGACAAATGTTTGGGTGAAACAGTTTTCAGATATGGTATTTTAGGGTTAAAATAAAAATTAAGGATAAAGTTTCACTATTTTGTCAGTTTAATTACTTTCTTAAATTGATTTCCAGGTATATTATTGTTATATTTTAACATCTGAAATTGAAAGTATAATAACTCGAATTTCCGTCAGGTATTTATTCCGTTTATCTTAGATTGTGGAGGTTTGTTGGTGCTTGAGCCTGGGTCCGCCAAAAACATTAATTAGCAATCCAAAACAAATATGAAAAACAGCGAAAATCATGCCTCAAGTTCAAGTCCCCATTGGCTAAAGAGGGCTTCGTTTCCTTTTTATCACTGACAATCAAAAAATTAAACTACTCCACCAAATGCTGGCAAAAAGTTTAAACCGGTATTATGAGGAGTTTACAAAACAAATTTTACATTGAATCTACATTTCAATTAAGGGATACTTATAATATATCAATAGTGGGCGAATTTGTGTCAAAATTTTAAGGAAACATAAACGAAAGATCTTTTCGGTATCGTTTGGCGTTTAAGGAATATTAGGTAAAGACTTCAGTTTCAAATGTTTATACAGACTTTTTAAATTGTTACTTGGATGGAGAGTTGTCTCATTGGCACTCACACCACATCTTCTTATATCTATGTACTATCAAATATGTGTGTTCTAAGTAGACCTTAATTGGAAAAAGAAACGAATGCCAGTTTACCTCTTGGGACTTTAACTTTTGGCGTGGATTTCGTTTATTAAAGTTACTAGTTCATGTTAATAGGCGGCCCCAGGGGAATTCAAGTCTCCACAATTACTGATGTTTGAACGATATTCATACCTGCCAGAAATTCCACACATTCTACTTTGAAATTCAGTTTCTGATACTAAGTATTTTTACAACAATATGCCTGGTAATAAATGAAAACAAGCAAATAGAATGCCAAACATAATATCATAAAAATGACGAAGACTCATCGTTTAAAGTAATGGCTTGTTTAACTTAAGCATTTTGACAAATGTAATGTTGAAATACAAAAATGACTATTATGTAATTCTTTGCATCAATGGGAAGTAATTCAATAGTTTTTTTTATAAATACCGTCATAACAAAATATTCTTTAGTAAAATGTTGTAATCTATTATATGGGGGTAACAAGCTTTTGGTATAATGGATGTTCTGGGTAAAAAGTGTGGCTGTGTTTTATACAAGTTAGTCAAAATATATATCTCCTATTTCCCTTACAAACACGAGCATGCAAGGTCTGAATTTTAATCAAATTGTGGTATATAACGAGTAAAAAGTCGGGATGTGGAATGAAGTTGTAAAAAAGAGGGATATGGGAAAAAGAAAATAGAAGATGGGAATTGGGAAAAAATGCGCACTAAAAAAAGACGGGATAAGTATAGCATGTATAGTCGAGATAGATCAACCCGTCTTATACCCTTCTATCTCAATGTAAGCACTCAGCAATTTCTGATTTTTCTTTATTACATAAGATAAGCATTGTAAGCATACAGTTTAGATCCAGACTTGATTTTAACAAATATTTTTTATTATATTTTAAAAAATGACCTCAGTCACATGAATTTCTAGCCATACATCAGTTTTTTAAAAACCTTAGAATTCTGATACTATTTATAATTATTTATGATTAAACTATACAATATTTTTTATAATCACTTTAATCATTTATGGACAGACATTCAAGTGACTGTGACAAAAAAATAATCATATATAGTTATCAAAAGTACCAGGATTATAATTTTATACGCCAGACGCGCGTTTCGTCTACATAAGACTCATCAGTGACGCTCAGATCAAAATAGTTAAAAAGCCAAACAAATACAAAGTTGAAGAGCATTGAGGACCCAAAATTCCAAAACAGTTTTGCCAAATACGGCTAAGGTAATCTACTCCTGGGGTAAGAAAATCCTTAGTTTTTCGAAAAATTCGAAGTTTTATAAACAGAAAATTTATAATATGACCATATAATTGATATTCATGTCAACACCGAAGTGCTGACTACTGGGCTGGTGATACCCTCGGGGACGAAACGTCCACCAGCAGTCTATCTTACTGATAGAAAACTTGTTAAGGCTACCATTTCATCTCTCTTATGTGTTTATAATTTTGTCTATTCTGTACAATTTTACAAATTACTGAAATATCTATTTTAGGTTTTCATACAAACATACATGTTGGAAGCGATGCATCTACAAATCCAAGTATTAAAACTCCTTCTTCGGAAAAAGTCGTTTTGAAGTTATCAAGAAAAATGTCTTCTTTCTAGATAGAAATACACACATTTATCATATTATAATAAATATTTCTTCATCCTAATCAGTCTAAGTATGTAATTGTGAATTATTTTAGAATGCACCTTTGACTCATATTTCTCTCTCTTTTAATACGTCAATAGTAATACTTGTGTTCACTATTTCACGTGATACTTTGCTTTCGCCATAGTGCCACGATGCAAAAGAGCATCTATATATTCACATGACAATACGATTGAATGCACTTTAAAAATCTTTTTAGTAACGTATGTCATTAAACGATTGTATAAGGTCTATGAGGTTATCAAAACTGATATAAGCTGATTGAAAATTGCATCATTTAATCGTATTGTCATTATTATAATGTTTTTTATGGCCTTTAATCGAAAAAGAGAACAGAGGCCAGTTTACCACTGGGGATTTCGACGTTTGGCATGAATTTTGCTAGATATTTTAATTTTTCTCAGTGGTAAAAAGTAAAGATTGGTTTCGCCAATGGGGACTTGAACTTTAGGCATGATTTTTTCTATTTAGTATAGTCTGTTTGTAAGATTTGAAATATTCAAATTTTAAATATAAGTTAATTATTTATTAATTGTTTAACTAACGTTTTCATTTATTCTTGTAAAAATACAAAACACAGTTTTTACTATTTATTCATGAAAGCGCTAATTTACATTGCGCTCTTTTGAATAACACATTTACCCGTTTCTGTTTTATGACGTTACGCCTTTGACGTGCGCTTCGTCGTCTAGACTTTATTTGATTACATACGGATGCACATTGTTTTTTACTAGACATATTATAGTTGGTAAGAAATGTTTTAGTATACTATCTTTTTATTACATCAAAACTTATTTAAAGAGAGACAACATTGTATACTATTTATTAGAAATATGCGTAACGTTTAATTATTATATTTTTTTTTTAAGATAAGATAAGATAATTTTATTAACCAATCAAGGTGCCCAAAATTTGAGCTATACACTCAAATGAATGAATTACAAAATAAAGCACAGAAAATCAATTAAATGATTAGAATGATTAAAGTACATTTAGACAAAAAAAACACATGAATACACATTTACAATAATTAACCTTATATAAACCAAGTTATTGACAGAACATAGTTGTTATGCGTGCCACTGTGACCTGGAGAAATCACATAATTCTTTATAGTTCAAGGTCTATGGGAGACAACTCCTGATCAATTTTATTTCCTATATCTATATATATTTTTCTTCTATAATATTTTCTATAATTTTTTTTCGTTCTTCGAAAAGAGAGTGCAATAAATTAGATAAGTTTGAAGTAACAAACAAATCTTCAGATGAAAGAATCCAAACAAATTTTATTTCATCAGATAATATTGAAATTTTTTTGAATTTATAATTTAAATAAGATAGATGTTGAGATTGAGTATCTTTTAGAACAGGACATTTTAAACGAAAATGTAGTTCGTCTTCAACTGCGTTCTTACATAGCTTACACTTTCTGTCTTCAGCTTTAATCCCAATATACCTCCCTCTTTCGATTTTTAGATCATGACACCTAGTTCTAAATCTTGTGATTATTTGCCTGTCTTTTTTAGAATTCATATTTAAATTTTAATTTAATTATTATTTTAAACGTAATTTAACTTATGATAATGAATGAAATGGTTTTTATTGTTTGTTTAGTTTAATGTGAACACTTAAACATGTATCATATTATAATTTATGTATTTTTCTTATGTTAAACTATTCTTTATTTGTATAGAGTCGATTGTTAGCGACCATATGATATTATATATGAATAAAAGATAGATACATGGTGCAAACTCGCATACTCATCTCTTCCCCCTTAAGGTAACCGATGTGATTCGTACAGCAAGATGTTTTATATTTTTTATTTTTACAGTTAAATTATTAAATCTGAGCTGAAATGTAAAACATAAGCATTCAATGCTCTTCAACTTTGTACTTGTTTGGGTTTATAAATATTTTTGATTTGAGCGTCACTGATGAGTCTTATGTAGACGAAACGCGCGTCTGGCGTACTAAATTATATTCCTGGTACCTTTGATAACTATTGTATTCAATCACTTGATGTACATTCAATTCATTGTCCTTTAAATTGGAGATTTTTTATTTGTCTGGACGAAAGGGTATCATTCATAAAAATTATCACCCTCTCGGCCATGTGTTACAGTAAAAAAACACCCACGTATTAGCCAATCAAAATATGGCATTTTAACGTGAAGTATAATAAAGTATAATGTCATACATGTATATCATTAACACCATAATCAAGTATTTAAATACAATGACACATTCAGTCTCTTGCACGAGAAAAGTATACTGTATAAAGTGTTTCTTAAATATTCTCATACATCTTACATCACACAAATATACGGGTAAGTTATATAATGTTTTGAAGTGTATTTAAGCAGATCAACATTCCCTTTAAATTTTAAATAAATTCCTTCTTTTGAAGATAAAATATCCCGCTACAGATAAGGTGTCATTCTGGTTTGCCTACATTTAATTGCAGGATTAAAAAACATAGCCTGCTTTATTGTGATTACACTTTTAGCTTATTTCCGGCGGTGGACATATTAGCGCATTAACAGGACATTTTTAGCGAAAACGTTCGGACGTTTTTAGCGTATAATTAGCGCTAGAGTAAAACCAATTTTAGCGCAAGATTTGTAACTAATTTTAGCGTAAAGTTAAATGATCAATGCCTATTTTTGGTTGATTACGGGCCGGACCATATGAATATTTAGACAAAATAGGTATATAAATAGATGGACAGCACTTTTAAACAAAATTCGTATGAATAAAAGCATTACCATTAAATAACAAAACACACAGTCATCTTGGTGTTTTGTTTACTAATCATTGATCAATTCGTAAATTTTACGGACGCCATCACGAGTTGGTTGATCGTTATGGAATATCCGTTTCACAAATGATATCGGATATGTTCCTAATGTCGTTACTACAATCCTGTTCCCTTTTTCACGAATATGACCTAACAAATTAGACTACTGAGTATTTACAACAATAATATGAGCAACACGACGGGTGCTAAATGTGGAGCATGTTCGGTTTGCCCTTCCGGAGCAACTAAATCCCTCAAAGTTTTTGGTGGTGTTTGTGTTGCTTTATCTTTAGTTTTCCATTTTATGTTTTGTGTACTTTTAGTATATAGCCATGGCTTGTCTGTCTATTTTCAATCTATGGGTTTGACTTTTCATCTGGTATATATTTCCCCTCTTTTATGTTTTCCTTTCTTTTCGTTCAATTTTATTCACTTGTTTTTTTTTCACCTTTTTCTAAAATTTTACACCATTTAGCTAAGTGACTTGACCTGTTGTTGAAAGTGTTAAAGTTCTGTTCACCGAGTCGTAATTTTGCTCTTCTGACAACTTCTTCTCGTGGGTAAATATCATATCCGTTGTAATCATGGATGAAAATGTTTCGGTCTGCAAGTTTGAAAATAAAATCTTCTTCTACTATGGTCCTAGTTCCAAAGGCCCCAGCATAATTGTAATGGACTACAGAACATTTGATAGTTTCTGGATAATCTACCTTAACAACTACGGCTTCGTGAGACAGGCAACGATATGTGAAATTAATAACATCTCCTTGGGAAAAATCTGATATCTTCGTAGCTCTTTTATTTGGAATTTTCTTCAACTCTGTTTTCCCAGTCTAAAATATAACAAAAATGGAAATAAATCCTCGCTAGCTAGTGTATGCTCCGTTTGACAGTCGGCATATAAAACTTTCAACAAAAAAGTTATTTTTCTATCATTTATAATTTTTAAAATTGCACAAATGGCTTAAAAACTGTTAAAAAATCGTCAGAACTCATGATTTTGGCAGAGAATTATAGATTATCGACTTTCTCAACCAGATTATTTTTCTCGCTTGAGCCGGTACGACGAAATTGAGAAAAGCAATCCAAATGAGACGACCAATGATGATCTGTTTATCGCTATTTTACCTATGACGACTTTGTCAATTTCATGTCAATTACATCAGCTACGCCACGTGCCTCCTTAGTTTCTAGCAATAATTTTCCATCTCAAGCGAGTACCATGATATGAAAAATTATCACAAAAACAGATCAAAGGAAAAATGCACAAAATAGCGATTAAAGCAGTTATTGTCTTGATATTAGAAGATTTATCTTCTTCTTTGTTTTTATTATACTAAAGTTTCAATAGATAAGCCAAACAAATAATCATTGTTTCCTACCTGCATGTCTAAATACATATTATACATTATTTGGTATTAGATTTATAATAGCAAAAGTCTGAAACATTTTCTTACAACTTTTGATACAAATCATTTTTACTTCTGTTTTTTTTGCTGACAAGATGCAGAAATAGAGATTATTACATGGCGTGCTCATTTTTCAGATATATCATCAGCAGAACAGCCAAAGGCTTGAGGACTGGTGTTGACCAGGTAATACATCTGATATGAATAGTTTATCAGAGGGCTCCGGCTATAACATGTATTAAATCCCTTTCCGTAACGTTATCGTTCTTACACCTACTAATGGTTATTACAAAGTTACAATACAAAATTACTGTTGACCTTTCCAAACATTTGATTTATAATCGATGTGCTACTCCTCTGTTGAGGCATTTGATAGAAAGATGGCATATCGGATGTTTAACGTCCGTAAACTTCACTTTTTGAACTTCTGCTTGAAAGTGGCTCAAAACGATCAATATACCAAACTGTTTTTCTCAATTAAAAAGATTATACCGTATCATTTTTCATATCAGATGTATTATCAGCCCATGGTCAATATAGTCCCACGAGCCTTCGGCTACTACTATGTCTAATAACACAAGAGAATTTGATTTTAGAGAAGCTATAATACACTTTCCACAAGCATACTAGATTCAAGTCTTATATCATGTAATCCGATGTATAACAGAATTTATCCGAGGTGAATACAGTTTTTTTCATATATTGAACTGTAATTTGTAAATGTACTCGCCTTAGTTAAAGGCATACACTTTTGTACGCAAGACTAAAAAGACTCATTAGTGATGTTTGAATTTAAAAAAAAAATGTGAACAAAAGTTAAAAAGGCAAAAAAACAAGAATAAAGGTGAAGAGCATCAATGATTCTCAGTTCTGAAAGAAATCTCCAAATACAGCTTATTTTCAATTAGATTCAACTCCGCATACGAGTGAAATTAGTAGTAATGCACGTTGTTTATTTTTTGTTGCAAAGATAGAAAATAGAATGATGTCTTCTGGATTTGCGTTCACACGTATATTGATTCTAGCCTCACATCTGTTGTGAGTTGAAATCCTACCCGAACAACACGTGATTAAAAATTACATTTTGAATCATAAATTTGACAGTTTTGCTGTGTCGTGAAAATAGTCGGACAAGATTGAACTAAGACGAATTTGGCTAGTCGTCTTTTAGTACATTTAATATAAGTCTTTTTTTTTTGGGCGTATTAAGGTATTTGTTTTTACCTCATTGGCTGTAAAAGATTTCAATTTGAGCGTCACGGTTTCAAGAATTTACAGAAACACTCTAGACGCGTAAAATGTAAACATATTATTTTCTTAACGAGTTTTTTTCAACTACGCAATACAATTATAGTACATTTTTTGGACCTTTGTCATTGCATCAAAATAATCTGTGTTTTTACCTTGCAATGTCTTGACATATGGCTTGATCGATTAGATAAAATGGAGAAATTCTGATTCCCACACCTGTCTAAAGCTCTTTTAACTACATCATATGGTATGAAGGGAGTCTCCTTGCTAAAATCGTACACATACATATGTTGATCTTTCAAACTAAAAAAGAATAATTCTTTGACAACAGTTCGAGTGCCAAACAAACCTGGATAGTTAAAATGTACCAGCGTGAGGTTTACTTTGTGTTCGTCGTTGGTGTTGTCAGGGATAACTCTGGTTATAACATAATGATAAAGCCTATAATAAGGGAAGGTAATGGCATCTCCTTTCCGAATCATCTTACATTGTTTCACAACTGGCTTTGGAATCTTTGATGCTGGATGAAACAACGGCATAATTGTATCCATAAAGAATGGAGTAACACATGGTAATGCACAAGCAATGGCCGTATTTACAGCGAAATAAAGCCAGGAGACGTGGCACGTCACTGATATTCCGATGCTGACATAATTCTCTGTTGTTTTTGGTAGCATTTCAAACACATCAATCCTTTCTCTAACTTTTCCTTTAACATTGCTTTTCTGTCAACTATTTTGAGCAAGCTATATATAATCATTGCATGAGCAGAACCTCTAATAAATTCTTTTATTCCTGTCAAAAACTGTATTGCAACTTTAAAACATAGCTTCAATAACCATGAAATTGTACTTGTTAATTAATTCGCGAGTGACGATACTTGCGTACTATGTTTTGAACCAGTTGCAATTTCATTTGATTTATGTTCGCATTAATTTCCAAAGAAATTGTAAGATTTAGCATGTTCATTGTTTTTAAATTTGTCGGCCATTTTGTTTGCTCTGTCTACTATCTGTTTAGGTGTAAATGGGCGCCACTGGTACCGTACAATGTCGATTTCTGCCTTTATCGTGTTATATTCTTTTGTATCTCGTAATACCGTAAACTTCCCGGCACGTCAGTTACAATGGCATGGTGGTTATAAACATTAAAACCGGCACTGTAATGTGATCTCCTGGGTTGATCTGTGTTAACCGATTAACTTTTTCATACGTCATACATTCTTCACAAGTATCCCCAAGTGTTTCAATAAACTCGTCTACATCGTCGTTACTTTGTCCCACATTTGTAATTTCAGAAATATCGACTTGTTCTAATTGTTGCAAAAATTTGTCACTGTGTAGAACTTCATTAGTTAGGCTGACTAGTTCTGACTGAGAAAAGTTGATGTCATTTCTTATTTTCTCGTCAACTGATAGGTTTGATCTCTCTGTTTGAAGTACACGATGTAGCTGGTTTTCTTTGCCTTGGAAACGAGACAGCAGATTTGAAAAGAAAGAACTTTCATCTTCATGTTGTTTAAATGTACTGCATGTTGGTAATATTCGTTGAAACGAATCCATCTGCAAAATAATTAGTTCATTCATTTTTGTGATGTTAAAATTTGAATCTCAAGGAAGGAGAAAACGTGTTATTTCTGATTTTCGTAAAATTATGTAGAAGAGTACGTTACTGATGCATATATTTTTCTGTTTATCTACTTTGGGTGTCTGAAACTTTAGTTTACAACTTTCATTGAAAGATGATGGTTAAAATATGTAAATTTGCAACCTTTCTAAATTTTGAATGTTGAAGTGCCCTTTTTTTTCTTCCAACAAAAGTACCTGTAAGAATTATATTTATTCTTATTCTTATTTTGAATATTTGGTAGAAGATACATTCATATAAGCACTAATAGTGTAGTCATTGTCTCTTGGCTGTCACTATTTTATTTATAGGTGAGCTTTTTGAAAAAGCTATTTTTCTATGTAATTATTGACTTTTACGGCGCTTAATATATTTTCCGTATTTGCCGCCCGTCTTTATAACGTTATGTTTACCTATGATGATGTTATTTCAATTTGTTTACGACAGTTTACTATTTGAATTGCATTTGGACGCACACGATGATTTTTATAATAGAGAGCATAATCGGTAATCATATATCTAATCCGATTTTATCATTCAATTCTATAGCAAGAATTATAACAATGTTCTGTAAACGAAATATATTGATTTAATCATTTGTGCAAACTTTGTACTTTTATCAGAAAACATGTTTCTTTATATTCCACTTTTCCACATACTAAACTTAAAGCCCGACTGATGGAACACGTCAGCGTATGTTTCTTTAACAAAAAGGGCACAAAAAGTTTTAAATATCTAGTTTTGGGCAGAAATTCAGCTTACGTTGTGAAAAACTATACAGAGTCAAGGAAAAAATACACCAAAGAGGACATCACTGCCATGCTGGACTTTGTAATTGACAACATATTTGTTGAATTTGGAGGTTTGGTCTTCCAAAAGACTATTGGAATCCCTATAAGGGCTAAGGGCTTGTACAGAAAGGGAAAATAAAAATTAGCACCTTTACCTTTCGGTATATTGATGATGTACTTACAGATTCAGTGATAACTTACATTTAATATATCCAAGTGAACTTGAAATTAAAGATACTACCGACACATAAATATGCCTCATATTTAGACCTTTTTCTCGAAATGACTGCTGATGGTAGGTTGAATATCAAAATTTATGACAAACGCGATGCTTCTAATTTTCATATAGTCAACTTTCCATTTCTGTGTAGCAACATCCCAGCAGCACCAGCATATGGAGTATATATGTCTCAATTGATACGTTACTCTAGAGCTAGCTCAAAATACGTTGATTTTGTTGAACGAGGAATCATACTGCTTTCTCAAAAGTTGCTAAGACAGGGCTGTGAATCAATCAAATTAAGGTCAGCACTCAAGAAATTTTACGGTCCCCATCATGAGCTAATTGACCACTATGACAAAAGTGTGTCAGAAATCATATCTGATGTTCTTCCTCAGTCATAATAAACTTCCATAATTACCGAACTGAACAAAGAAATAACTCGACGGCTGCTGTATACGGTACAGGAAATGCTTACCTTTCCGGAGCACCTGATTTCACCCTCGGTTTTTAGTAGAGTTCGTGTTGTTTCTTATCTGTTATTTATAACTGTTGATGTTTAAAATGTCCCTTGGTTTTGTGAGTCTTTGTTTACTCATAGGTTTTGATTGTAATTATCTTATTATGATTGAGAAGTAATTAATGCACTGTATAATATTTTCATAATTAACGAAATTTAGTTTCACTGTTATTTATGATTTATGATTTGTGTATTTGCAGATAATCGTATCGTATACAACGTCATTAAAAAACTGATCTGATACGCATACTTGACTTTGTTTTCGATTTACTTTGTGGTCCAAACAGTGCCCAAATAAGCTAAATTGGGAATACGGTTTGATAACTTCCCCATCATTTCCTTCAATGGTGAAATAAGCGTACATCAAAATCCAGTTAGGTTTTAATTTTCTTAACTATCAAATACATTTGACTTTTATTATCAAGATAATGATATATGCTTTAAAACCTTCCCGTATGAACAGGTTTGTCTATAACCAGAGTAAAGTTCTAGATGACACTCAACCATGGTATCCAAATGGTCGACATAAGCGTCCTTAGTTGTTTCCTTAAACGTAAGTGGTATGCAGAAAATTCCTTACAGTAAGATAACGTATAAAAGAGGGACGAAAGATACCAAAGGGACAGTCAAACTGTCTCATAAATCTAAAACAAACTGACAACGCCATGGCTAAAAATGAAAAAGACAAACAGAAAAACAATAGTACACAAGACACACCATAGAAAACTAAAGAATGATGTTTTAACGCGTTAAAATAATGTATCGTAGCAACGTTATTGTGTCAAATTTAACGCGTTAATGTGATTTATTATGACACATGTGGCCAGTGCGACGAATATCTTATCGCGATAAACGCTTATTTTAACCTACGGGATAAATCCCAAACATGATTATTGCAAAGTTGAACGCGTTAAATATATCGATTTCTTTTCGCGTTAAAACTGTTTTTATCGCGTTGAATGTGATTTTATCGCGTTAAATTTTAACGCGTTACTTTATCGGGTTTTTGACATGCTCGGCCTCTCGTAACTTACTGAAAACCTTCTATCCTTTACGGGAAGACTTTACATACATAAATTAAGTTATATTAGAAAAACAAAATTAGTATGTTAAATTTGATGTATGCCTTTTTGTGCTTCTTCGTTCGTTTGATTTTTTTACAGTGATATTAAGATGATAACACATTATTTACTGTTGTACCCCTATTTTTGACATTTTTACTCTTTGAGTATGTTTGTTTTGTTCATCCATCGTTGACAATGTAATGGAATATGATGCGACTGTCATAAAAGTGAGAGGTTTAGCTAGCTATAAAACCAGGTTCAATCCACCATTTTCTACATTAGAAAATGCCTGTACCAAGTCAGGAATATGACAGTTGTTATCCATTCGTTTTATGTGTTTGGACTTTTTATTTTGCCTTTTGATTTTTGATTTTCCTTTTTGAATTTTCCTCGGAGTTTAGTATTTTTGTGTTTTTACCTTTACTACCGTGTTGTATGCAATCAAATTATCAGATTCATCGATAACTCGTATAAACTCATGACTGTGTGTTTGCCTATAGTTTTATAAGAGCAGGTGCTTCTTTGAGTATGTTTTTAGAGTAATAAGAATTTGTTAATTCTTATATATTTTCATATCATTTTCAAAACTAAGATAGCTGAGATAGAATCGTTTTCCGAAGCCGCATTCTATGGAGAATTATAATGTGATATATGACTTTCAGAATGGTTTAAATATAAATAAAAGCATCGAAATGTATTGATTACAAGATTACGAGACAACACTAATGATTATACAAAATAGCTATTTTGCCATATTATTATGTTTTTTTTTTGGTCATTTGATTCACCCTAAACGAATCTCTTTGTCTACCTTTAATAAGACCTTAGATGAGACTATCCATTAATAGTTTCAAAACTTGACTCGTCTACTTCAAAAATACCGTGTCCTTATGGTTATAGTTATAGAAAAATGAAAGCCCATTAATCACTGGGGACTAACGTCTTTCGACGATCACGAGGTTTTTATTTATCTCTACATCATTACGTAGTGGCGCCAATGTCATAGAAGCTCCATGTATAATTACGATTGGACAATTAAAAAACCTAACGAAAATTTGATGTGTCGTAGCTTACATTGAAATATTTGAATATTGAACTAAAATTATTAGTAAAAAATGTAATAATATTCAAAAGATAAAACAGAAACTTCGGTTTAATACGTCAATAACTTACCGTTTGGCGAGACAGCTGATAAGAATTTGTGTCGTGTCGGCGATATAGATAGAATTAAAGAACGAAATAAGGCAATTCCTTTGAATGCACTGGAAGTTATCTATTCATTTCATGATTATTATGTCGGTATTGATATAGATTACAGCATGCTTATGGATAACCACAAGAGAGACGAAAAAGAGATATTCAAACTCAAGCTGTAGTTATTATAGAAACAAAACCGACAAACAAAGAAAAGACAACAAAACTCAACTTTGTTCAATAAGTCAAAATAAAACAATCAATACAGATGCTTGATCAGGTGCCATAGTAACCTAAATAACGGCTGTTGAAAATATTCAGACAAATACAAGACTGAAAGTGTTTACTCATGATTTCTTTTTATGCAATCCTTAAGTTTCAAATAGCTATATATTTCTATTATAGTATATATGTTTTAGTTTGAAAAGGATGAAAGTGTCTCATACGTCTTAAAGGTAGGGATCTTATATGATTTTAAGGATTTTTATATTGAATATGAAGATGTATATTGGATCGTGAAACTATAATAAACTATTTACTTACTTACTCTATTTTTTTTTTGCATTTGAAAAATAATACATGTGTATCACCATCAAAAGTACACAGCGATAGTAGCTCATAATTTTTATGCTTTACATTAACCATCATGTCGTGAGGGTAACAATTGCAATGTTGAGGTTTATACTTGATAAATAGTTGTTTTGCTGTACATATACTTTTACATTTTTTAATTTAAACGTTTAACAAATTCAACAAATGCAAGGTGTCGGTTATGTTTGACACGGGGTGCAGGTTGTTAAGCGGAATAAACTATCAAGGTAAGTGTAAGTATTAAAATTTCTTTTTAGAGACATGTTAGTGCCAAAATATGTATTGCACAGAAGGAACCGAACCATAATCTTTCCTGAAAGCAGAAACAAGCGTTGTCAATGCTCTGGTTTTTTAAACACCTCTTCCTAGTTTTTTGTGGTGCAGATTGTGATGCTTCATATCCAGTTTCAGGACATAAAAAGTAAAATCACAAAAATACTGAACTCAGAGGTATATCAATTCGGAAAGTCCATAATCACATGGCAAAATGAAATAACAAAACGCATCAAAAACGAATGGACAAAAACTGTCATATTCCTGACTTGGTACAAGCATTTTCAAATGTAGAAAATGGTGGAATAATGCTGACTATTCTGTATATTGCAGAAAACGTAAAACTGTTTTTGATGTTTGTTTCCGTATGTTTTACATAGAAATGAATTCCTTACATGAAATTATTGGTTTTAAATTATTTTTTTCATCAACATATATAATGTGTCTCTCGGAACGTCAGATCTTGTGTCTTAAGGGGTACATGCAATTATCAAATAAAAAAAGTTTTGAATATAATACGGCCTTTATCTGATACTGTATATCAACCGCACCTTGTTTCTTATGATGATAAATGCCAAACTTATGCCTGTTTTTTAAGTCTCATGAGTTATGTGCTTTTCAATTTTAGATATAGTGAAAAAACGATTCGAAGGATTTTGTTTAATACCTAAACATGATTTAAATTCATTAGCATGGTCAGGAAAAGTCACGACCTGAGCTCCATGCACCAAAAAGGACCAAATTATCAGAAAAGACCTCCGTATAAGATTTGTCTGAAGTCACCAACAGTCAAAATCTAATTAATTGATTCACCAGTTTCCCTTACAAAGCATTCGTGCAAAATGCAAAAACACTCACTCCCAAACTAATTTGATTACTCTCTCCGTAGAAATTAACACCATCATCTTTTTAATCAATTGACAAATCAGCTTCAAGAAGGCCTCAAGACGACAACGAAACTATTCTAAATGTTTGAAAACGCTGTAAAAATGCGGCAAAGAGGATTACATCGGAAAAGTGGTATTTGTAAAAAGCAGAGAGGATTTAGAAAACTTGCTACAGAATTATTTAAGGTAAATTCTTGTATCTTAAAAGAAAATTAGAATGACCAAAAAGTATTAGCTTTGCAGTTCCAAGCCAACAGACGATATTAGATTCCATGTATATTGATATTTCAAAGAAATATTATCTAATGGAAATTTGTTTTTGTTACCATATGGACAAAGATGAGTCAGATTAAGTTTTTATACATTGCAATTGTTGTTTTGAAATCGTTCAGAATAGAATTTTCTTCGTCTTCATGTCTTAGAGACGCTGTATTGTTATTTGTTGATGTAGATGTCGGTGAGTATGTCTACGGAGAGAGACATCGAATTTGTTTGAAAGTGGATGCTTTTGTGGCGTGCACGAATGTATTATAGAGGAAACTGGTGAAGAGATTTTATGGATTTGACTGTTGGTAGATTCGGGCAAATCTTATAAGGAACTCTCCTATGTGATTTTGTTCTATGTTTAGGCGAATTAATCCATTTTCGGAACTTTTCCTGACCATGATAGTGACTGAAATCATCTCAAGGTATAAAACAAAATACGGTTTTTTACCAACATATCATTATACTAAGGGTGTTCGCCTAGCAGAAGAGAATCCCATCAAAATTCAAAACAATATTTCAAAGGAATATGGAATAGTTAAAAATATTAGACCAATAAGATATGGTAACATTATTGTACACTGTATGGATGGTATTCAACTATAACAACTGATGAAAGAGAATCAGCTAGGTGAATGACTAGTCAATTGCTCTAAACCACAAAGTCTCATGAGCTCACAAGGATGCATATATAATGTACCTCAGGAATATTCTAAGGAAGACATTAAGTAAGGATCAAATGAATTTGGAGTCACAAAAGCCACAAGGCTTACATATTATGACAGACAACAAGCTAAAAGAGAACCATCTAAAATTATAAAATTGTTCTTTAGCAAACCACAAATGCCAACATCTGTATGCATTGGGTTTCTAAAGTACAGATTCATTTTTTTTTTACCCAAGCCACTCCAATGCTATAATTGCCAACCGTTTGGCCATGTTGCCACACATTGTAAAAGGGATGAAGCATGTGTAAAGTGTAGTTTAAGACATGAAGGTCAGTGTAATTCTGATACAGCAGTGTGAAACTGCAAAGGTCCTCATCAGTCAAACTCCAAATATTGTCCTAAAAGAGTGGAAAAACAAAAAGCTCTCAAAAAGAGCAAAGAATTAAAGATATCAGTCGGTGAAGCCACTAAAATTGTAAAAGGCGAAGACACTAAGACTTTTGTTCCTGAGAAAGAATAAAATAAGCAACATGTTTCCCAAATGGTATCAATTATGACTATTGCAATATCTATTATAACTAATGCTTAAAGAGAGAGAATTGCAGTTGAGAATGTAGCAAAGTACATCAGTGAAGTGGCCAAAACTCTAAACTTGTGTAATGTTGACACAGATCAACTGAATCATTATATTGAGAAAAGCCAGTCCATCAGTATATAAAATTCAAAATAATCAATACATATATATATATATATATATATAACTCGTCTAAACATCAACCCAACAATGTTAGATCTGTAAATTTGCTTTCGCAAATTTTTGGTTCTTCCCTCGCCGGGATTCGAACCCATGCTACTGTGATATCGTGACACCAAATCGCCTGCACTGCAGCCGTCCCGCTAGACCACACGACCACCTGGGCTCTCAAAAAAAGAGCTTTCGGTGGCCATATGTTACCTTTCCACGTCAGTTTTTATCTAGCGGCGTACTACAGTACATGATATATAAGGCATGAAGATGTTATTGTTACAGATCAGCTAAATTATCTACAGTAAAGGATCCTACAAATTAATGTAAGATACAGTCACAGAAAATAATTATATTCATAAGTACGTCTGAGTCAGTGACAACCCTACAACAGATGTATCCATCGGATCGCCATCAATGATGGTGATACATGGCTGTGTACATAATGTATATACAACTCGTCTAAACATCAACCCAACAATGTTAGATCTGTAAATTTGCTTTCGCAAATTTTTGGTTCTTCCCTCGCCGGGATTCGAACCCATGCTACTGTGATATCGTGACACCAAATCGCCTGCACTGCTGCCGTCCCGCTAGACCACACGACCACCTGGGCTCTCAAAAAAAGAGCTTTCGGTGGCCATATGTTACCTTTCCACGTCAGTTTTTATCTAGCGGCGTACTACAGTACATGATATATAAGGCATGAAGATGTTATTGTTACAGATCAGCTAAATTATCTATAGTAAAGGATCCTACAAATTAATGTAAGATACAGTCACAGAAAATAATTATATTCATAAGTACGTCTGAGTCAGTGACAACCCTACAACAGATGTATCCATCGGATCGCCATCAATGATGGTGATACATGGCTGTGTACATAATGTATATACAACTCGTCTAAACATCAACCCAACAATGTTAGATCTGTAAATTTGCTTTCGCAAATTTTTGGTTCTTCCCTCGCCGGGATTCGAACCCATGCTACTGTGATATCGTGACACCAAATCGCCTGCACTGCAGCCGTCCCGCTAGACCACACGACCACCTGGGCTCTCAAAAAAAGAGCTTTCGGTGGCCATATGTTACCTTTCCACGTCAGTTTTTATCTAGCGGCGTACTACAGTACATGATATATAAGGCATGAAGATGTTATTGTTACAGATCAGCTAAATTATCTATAGTAAAGGATCCTACAAATTAATGTAAGATACAGTCACAGAAAATAATTATATTCATAAGTACGTCTGAGTCAGTGACAACCCTACAACAGATGTATCCATCGGATCGCCATCAATGATGGTGATACATGGCAGTGTACATAATGTATATACAACTCGTCTAAACATCAACCCAACAATGTTAGATCTGTAAATTTGCTTTCGCAAATTTTTGGTTCTTCCCTCGCCGGGATTCGAACCCATGCTACTGTGATATCGTGACACCAAATCGCCTGCACTGCAGCCGTCCCGCTAGACCACACGACCACCTGGGCTCTCAAAAAATATATACCGTTTCGATCCCTTACATCACTGAAGAGACATATATTGTCAAAATCCGAATCTGGTGTGCTTAAATAATATTGACACCTTAGGTCTGTGGCATAACATCGTGACCACAAGTTAACTGTTTTCTGTTTAGTATTAAATTTATATTAAGATCCACTTTGTTACATCTTTTTTTTTATCAATCTTATTTGGCAATCGCCAGTGGCAGTCAGCAGGGTTAAAGAACATCAGTTGTTCGACCTGTTAGTCAAATGCGTTTTTTTTAAATATACTTTTTCACGTTTTTGGCCTTTGGGAAAATGTTGTTTGTGCTGTGTATTTAGACCCTTCTACAACAAAATTTGTTTTACATGCACACGTATGAAAATTGCGGTTTTTATCCAACGCAATCATAGGTTTGAACGTATTTTTCAATTTAGAATCGTATATATATATATACTAAATAAGTATTAACTTGAAGAACATCATTACTAACATCATGTGTATTTAAATTGTATCATTTATAATAATGACTAGTTTATTTGTTATACATCAGTGGAATTGCCATAGATTTCATAGCAATGGTCTAGAACATATATGGAATTTATCAAATTCCTCTACTTATCCAGATGTAATATGTCTACAAGAAACTTGGTTTAAAAATAAAAATGATCTAATTGAAATTAACAGTTACACAGTTGCAGATTTCTCAGTTGTTATGAAGGGGGTGGCACAGCTATATATGTCAAATAGACATCACATACTCTAAGAAAGAAATAACCTCAAAATTTGAAACTTCTGTTACTCAAATATTAATACACAGTAATATGGTCACCATTATTAGCCTTTATGATGCATCAACAGACACAAAGGAGATGATATATAAATCTCTTGAATCAAATTGATGGTAAATTTATTATCTGTGGTGACTTTAATGCTCATCACTATCTATGGGGTAGAAATAAAACTTCGACTAAAGGTAACTCAGTGCACAATGCTATAAGTTGCCATTATATTATAGTTTAAAATGATGGATCAGGTACTAGGCAAAACCCCTCCGATCTACATTTGTCATGTATTGATATTTCAATGTCTAGTGTACAGCTAGCGCACCAAATAACGTGGACAGTAGATAATAAATCCGTATATGGTAGTGCCCATTTTGTAATACAGTTAACATTGAATCAAACCTCATCTTGTTCAAACAGCGAACAAGAGTTGATTTGGAACTATAAAAAAGCTGATTGGGATGGGTTTGCCAGCTCATGTCATAAACAACTTATTGAGAGAATGGTTACTGACAATATTAATGAATCATCTCACTAACACTATCATTAAAATTGCTGATGAGCACATCTCTTCTATGAAAAGGAGAAAAAATAATAAACCAGAAGTACCCTGGTGGAATGAAAACTGTACATTGGTGGTAAAAGAACGCAATAAAGCTCGTAACAAGGCCAGACATACGGGGGTGGACATGAGTATTTATTATACAAAGAAAAAGAAAAGGAATGTAGAAATACCATTGAATTAACACTTAATATTGGGGACAACTTCTGCAGTGGCTTGAATAATAATAATGATATAGGGCAAATATGGAATACAATTAAGAGAATGATGGGTAAAACAATTAGTTCTCTAATTATGCCTATTTTGATTTACAAAAATAAAATACGTGAATCTACTAGAGAAAAGGCTAATATATTAGATCATATTAGCTGAAGCATTTGCCAATGTAAGTAGTTCAAGTAACTTTTCAGAAGAATTTATATCACATAAAGAACATATTGAGTCTATAGAAGATAAAAACTTGAAACAATATTTCTCTGATAACTCCCACAGTTACAATGAACCATTTACCTTAAAAATAACAGGATGCTATTGCTGATACATCAGAAACATCACCGGGTAAACATAAGGTTACCTATAGTATGTTTAAAAGCTTTAGTGAGATATCACTTGGTGTAATTCTTTTATTATATAACAGAATTTGGTTTTCACAAGTTCTCCCTCTGGCTTGGAAACATTCAATTATAATTCCAAGCTTTAAAGAGCCTGTGTCGCTCACCTTGGTCTAAGTGAATATTTAACAAAGGACGCAGATAGATTCATGACAAAAATGTGTTTTGGTGATGGTGATGTGTTTGTTCATCTTATTTAACTTAACATTCTTGTTGCTTACAATTATCTCTATCTATAATGAATTTTGCCCAGTGGTTTCAGTGGAAAATTTTAGTAAAGATTTATAAATTTTATGAAAATAGTTAAAATTGACTGTAAAGAAAAAAATAACTCCTTAGTGGGGCAATTGGCCATTTTGATCATGTTTGACTTATTTTTAGGTCTAATTTTGCTGTACATTATTGCTGTTTACAGTTTATCTCTATCTATAATAATATTCAAGACAATAACAAAACACTGCAAAATTTCCTTATAATTACCAATTTAGGGACAGCAAGATCTTGACCTGATAAACAATTTAACAGCTGTCACATTTGATCTTTATGCTTTGGTTTTTGAGTTATAAGCCGAAAACTGCATTTTACCCCTTTGTTTTATTTTTAGCTGTGGTGGCCATCTTGGTTGGATGATGGATGGTCGGGTCACCGGACACGTTTTTTAACTAGCTACTCAAAAGATGATTGTAGCCAAGTTTGGATTATATTGGCCCAGTAGTTTCAGAGGAAAAGATCTTGGTTGGACGGCCGGGTCACCGGACACCTTTTTTAAACTAAATACCCAAAAGATGATTGTAGCCAAGTTTGGATTAATTTGGCCAAGTTATTTCAGAGGAGAGGATTTTTGTAAAAGTTAACTAAGATTTATGAAAAATGGTTAAAAATTGACTATAAAGGGCAGTTACTCCTAAAGGGGTCAACTGACAATTTCGGTCTTGTTGACTTATTTGTAAATCTTAATTTGCTGAACCTTTTTTTGCTGTTAACAGTTATCTTTATCTATAATGATATTCATGATAATAACCTTAGAAAATAGGAAGACTCTCAACTAAAAGTATCATTTAGCTTAGTTAAGTTATTGTAAAGCAAATAATTTTGTATTTGAAACTAGTGTAAATGAATTATTTCTCAGATGGTTCCTCGAGTTAAAACTATTGCATCGAGTTATACAATCAGCAAGATTAAAGATCAAAGAAAAACGCATCCGAATATAAAATCATTACCTTTTTTTAATATCCTTAGAATAGTGATATAGTGCGGTGACAGAAGTGTAAAAAGTCGTCTAGATCGCGAGTTTAATCTCCCCAAATAACACACGGCTAAAAATGGTCTTAACTTAAAGATAAATATGTCTTCTTTAGTTTTTGCCCTGTCGTCAGAATTTCGTACGGTCACATTTTTCTAAAAAGTCGTTTTAATGACTAGTAGTATATTGGAGAGTTTCAATCCCCCTTTTCAAAATGAAAAATTGTGTATGTTTGATTACATTTAACTGAAATAGTTTTTCCTGAAGCTATGTTTATATGTCAAAATATTCTATTCAATATTTCATTTTCTTATATTGTATAAATTTTGTAGTTTAGACTGTTTAAAATTGAGGTAATTTTAATTCCAAATTCAGACACAAACTTTAGTTTTTTCTTCATAGCAGTAATAAAAATTTTCCCATAATATTCTAAGCATAAAGTATTTCATAAAATTAATCAGTGATAAAAATTTCGGAACCAAAAAATGAAAAAAACCTTAAGAAATGAATGGAAAAAGAAAGGAATAAAAAACTTCAATTTCAACACGGAACTTAATCACTTGCCTTCCGTCCCATTTTGTGTATTAGTCAATAATTTGCTCTCAACTGATATATGATATTACTACCTTTTCGCTATTATATACACATATTTTCAATTAAATTGCACTGATATATGATACATACTTTATTCGTATGTGTTTATATTCTATGTTTTTTTGTTATAAAACATCAAATATACTTTGTCTGAAAAGTCTTATTGTAAAATCAAAATAATTGACGGATAGGTTCAGTACATATTCCGTGTTATGTCAAGTCCGTTGCAACTGGCTCCATTAAGTCCAAAGAAAAGACAAAAGTTGTTTAATTTTTTTCACTGCTTAATATGCCACGAAAAGAAAAAAAAATCAACGGAAATTTTGAGTCAATTTACCAGTATAGGGAAGTCGATTTTTGTATCTGCATTGAATAAAAGATTAGATGAGGTGAACATTAACCTCCTGATTGCACTTGTGCTAGTTCCCAATTCATATATAATCCTGCTGGCCACGTTATCACCGGTGACCTTAACATTGTTAATAACACTTCTCTACGAAAATTGTTATCGAAAGGTCCGAAATATCGTGAGCCTAAATCCATCAATTGGAAACACAACTTTAAAATTTTGATGGATTCAGTCGAGGATTATGCCAGGCAATGGGCTAAGCGCGAGAAGGAAGACGTAGACACTCTATCCGAATGGATTAAGGCAGTGAGGTCGTTAATACAAATCAGAATTAAGAAACTGAATGGGTCCATCAATGCCCATGCTACGTCAATCTTCAAAGATCCAAATGTTGCTAAACACCTATCTGACCTCCATGATGAATATGTTGTTGTCCCCGCAGACAAAGCCCCAAATAACATCGTTTTTATCTGTAAAAGTCATTACATTAATTGCTTGATAAACGAATTAGGTATAGACAATTCACATGGAAACCCAACATATACCCTCACGACACTTACCAAAGAGGAAATCCTGGATAATCATAGGTCTGTTCTTTGTTCCTTTGGTATTTCTACCAAAGATGAAGAACTGGATCTTCCATCACTGTATTGGATACCTAAACTACATAAGTGTCATTACAAACAACGGTATATTGCTGGGTCTTCCAAGTGCTCCACGAAACCTCTTTCTAAATTATTAACATCCATTTTATCAGCAATCAAAGACGGGCTTCAAAGTTATTGTGAAACTGCCTATTCTAGAGGTGGCGTGAATCAGATGTGGATACTTAAAAATTCCAAAGATCTTTTAGAGTACATACAATCTAACTCTCTTTCATCCTTGTAACAGTATTAAAACATTTGACTTTTCTACTCTTTACACAAGTATTCCACATTCGAAACTAAAAGACAAATTAAAAGAGTTGGTATTACTTTGCTTCATAAAAAAGAATGGCCAAGGTAGATACAAGTATCTTGTCTTGGGGAGGGATAAATCATACTTTGTAAAGAATCATTCTGATTCAAACAAAAAATTCTCTGAAACCGATATTATCAAGATGCTTGATTTCTTGATTGACAACATATTTGTTACGTTCGGAGGACGTGTTTTTCAACAGACTGTCGGCATCCCAATGGGAACAAACTGTGCCCCTCTACTTGCTGACTTGTTTCTTTATTATTATGAGGCTGACTTCATGCAGGAACTTCTTAGGAAGAAAGATAAGAAGTTAGCAATATCCTTTAACTCTACTTTCCGCTATATAGATGACGTTCTTTCACTAAACAATTCGAAATTTGGTGACTATGTGGATCGCATCTATCCCATCGAATTGGAGATAAAGGATACTACAGATACAGTTAAGTCGGCTTCATATCTTGACTTACATCTAGAAATTGACAATGAGGGTCGGTTGAAGACAAAACTTTACGACAAAAGAGATGATTTCAGCTTTCCAATTGTGAACTTTCCATTTCTAAGTAGCAACATTCCAGCAGCACCTGCATACGGGGTATATATCTCCCAATTGATACGATATTCCCGTGCTTGCATTTCCTATCATGATTTTCTTGATAGAGGGTTACTGCTCACAAGGAAGCTATTAAACCAAGAGTTCCAAATGGTAAAGTTGATATCATCCCTTCGTAAATTTTACGGACGCCATCACGAGTTGGTTGACCGTTATGGAATAACCGTTTCACAAATGATATCGGATATGTTCCTTACGTCGTAACTACAATCCCCTTCCCTTTCATGAATTTGACCTACCGAATTAGACTATTTACCGGATTTGTAAACACATAAGCAACACGACGGGTGCCGCATGTGGAGCAGGATCTGCTTACCCTTCCGGAGCACCTGAGATCACCCCTAGTTTTTGGTGGGGTTCGTGTTGTTTATTCTTTAGTTTTCTATGTTGTGTCATGTGTACTATTGTTTTTCTGTTTGTTTTTTTCATTTTTAGCCATGGCGTTGTCAGTTTGTTTTAGATTTACGAGTTTGACTGTCCCTTTGGTATCTTTCGTCCCTCTTTTAAGATATTTCATGCGATAGAAGTTAATTTGCAGAAGTCCGTGCAGGCAGTTTATCATCTTTCGTGCTACAAAAGTTATACAAGTAAACATATTTGTTCCCCCTTTTAGAACGAGGAAGCTTCCAATTTGATATTTAATGACGACATACAATTATCGGACTGTTGTCCCTCAGTTTCGGGTATGTGTACGCGTTCTAGAATGCAGTCGTTCAACTGAAGCGCTTGTATATTTTGTTGCAACAAAACATTTTTAAAAAGATCAAAAACTACTCAAGTTTGATTCAGATGAGCGTATTAAGAATGTTCTAACCGTGTCAGATAAAGTTTAAGTTGAAATAGTTTCCCGTCCATCTTCTAAACTTCAAGCACTCTGTCATTTTGTTTGCGATACAAATTATTTGCCAAAAACGAAAAAAAAAAAATCCGTGGAAGCAGATATCTTAGATCACGATACTGCTTTTACTAATTTCATTTTGGCTTTTGCCAACGATTTAATGGTCATTCCTCATGACACCGTTACTAGATAAATATAGATCTTTTCTTTCAGCTGATTCTAATTTAAAATATTCTACTCGTAAAATGCAGTCTAAATTCATTGATTTCTATAGAATTTAAGTTGTCAAACAACTTCAACAAGTTCAAGGCAAATATAACAATATTTTGTAGCAAAATAACTATTTGAGATGCCATATCAGCTGCTAGTCAATTGAAAACTGGCCTCAAAATCTTAATGCTAAATGTAATAGACACAAACAGTGGCGGATCCAGGAATTTTCATAAGTGGGGGCCCACTGACTGACCTAAGAGGGGGCCCGCTCCAGTCACGCTTCAGTGATTCCCTATATAAGCAACCAATTTTTTTCCCAAAAAGGGGGGGCGTGCCCCCTGCCCCCCCCCCCCCCCCCCCCCAAATCCGCTTCTGACAAATAACGGACAGATATTTCATCCCGCTGCAAGTATACAATAGAAAAGACTTCTCTACAAACTCTACAGAAGTTTACCCAACTTCGGAAGAGTTGTCTCTTTCTTCTCCAATTCAGCCAATGCCTTCGTCTTTATTGTAATTCATTTTATGGTAACTCGATGAAACTGCATACAGCCAAGACTATTCTCAGGAAATGGCACCGGAGAAATTGCGTAAATGCTAAGCAATTTTTGAGTCAACCGTTTGTGTGGCCATTTTTTTTTTACTCCTTTTCATTTAGAATTGGCTTTACAAATGTACCATGAGTTTGGTTCGAAACACCTTGTTGAAACATTGAATGCCAATGGATTTTATGCTTCTTAAAGTAAAGTGCAACGCTATCTAATGTGTTGCCAACCATGACATTGAGCAAATTTAAGATAGTGTGTACGTCTCATGCATAATGTTTCCCCATCATCTTTGCAGACAAGCATATGGATGTCATCTTAACCCCATTTTAGATCTATGTTGAATCTTGGGTGAATTGAAAGGAATGGTTTGAAGCTGGTATTTGTTTTAGGAACAAATGTCTCCGGACTTCCTACAATACCTTGTCTGTACTTGAAAAGACAAACTCATAATAACGTGTTTGATTTGAGCAGAACCTGTCATGTTCAGACCTGTGGACATGAGTGAAATGTGTAGAAATATTAAAACATGTCTTGTAACGGTTGATGAAAATGAAGATGATGGAGATAACGATTGATTAGGTGTAAAGCTTGTTGCACTGATACACACGGTTTCAGTCCCCGGGTAAGGGGAGTGATGGCGAGCCCTTAAAAAGTTAAACCCCGCCACATTCTGTTTGTGTCTGTTTCAAGTCACGAGACGGTAATACAGTGTTTGTCGTTTGTTTCTATATTTTATATTTGTTTGTTTCTTTATGATTTATTTTGTACCTTAATCAGGTTGATAGATTTTTTGTTTATTTTACATTATTCATTTCGGGAATTGAAGACTATGCAGTATAAATTTTACTCATTGTTGAAGCCCGTACGGGACGTATTGGTAATTTATGCATCATTTGCAATCATATCACATCTTCTTTTTTAAATGGAATACTTTTGAAGTTTGTGGTGTGTTGCAAGAAAAAAAGGGGGGATATAGATACAAAACTTATAATATAATAGATATTAACCGGAGTAAAATACACAACAACAGATAATACTATATGGAAGCAGTAATAATTGTGGAAAAAAACAAAAGCAACGAGTAGTCTATAATAAAACCTGAAGTATCCACAATTCAATTTGAGGTCATATTTGACCGTAGTGTTCTATTGCTTTGATTTGATACCTCACCCAATATGATAGTTTAAGAAATAATTTAAAAGTATTGTCTTGCATGACACTTGATTTATACTTGAAATTATAATTTTTCATAAGGTTAAGGTGCTCTAAACATTTTATAGGTCGAAAAGTTAATTTTTGAAGTTTTGTTTATAAAACGTCGTTTTAAGATTTTTTTGATAAAATAAATCTTAATGATTAAGGTTTATGTATAATAACAAACATTAATAAAGCCAAAACAGTATCATTTGTATTTATGTAGAGTTACGAAATAGAAAAAAATGTCAAAATTGAAACCCTCCCAAATTTTTACAGATTTTTACATATAACCTTTGACCTCAATTTAGAAAAATTGTGACCATATTAAGTCTTGACGACAGGCATATTATTATAGTACACGATTTCCCCTTTCCAATGATATATTATATATATATAGGTGTGTGTTTGGTGGGGAGATTAAATTCAAAAAAATCTACCTTCAGTCACCGCACTAATAAGCAAGTCACAAGTGCAATGCACACTTCACCTTTGTGTCAGTCCATTGAGCGTAATCAAACAGACTTTTTCTACCTGTGTCATACATCAGTAAATCATTCACCTTTCAAAGACTAACACTAATTGACCATGATATGCATGTATTTAATTTTAACAATTATCAATATTCAATTTAAACACTCTGATCTATTTATAGGTTAGACAATACTTGGTCGTGTTTTATGAAGATTTAAGCCCAAGGCGAAACATGACCAAGTATTGTCTGACCAATTTAGAACATATTCACACTTTCGAGTGAACTTACAAAATTAGCCTTTCCCATTGTAATATTCAAACCTTGAAAAGAGTTCACTTTTATAATAAACCAAATGTAAAGCATAGGTAATTATTTCAATGGATGGAATGAAAAAGCACTGACATAGTTTGTGAGGACCGAATGGATAAATTGGTTTTTTTTCTGCTTCAGGTAAAATTTAATACTAATAAAGTTTGAGATTTTTTTTTCTAAAGCAACACAATGTTATATAAATCCCCTTTTTAAAATTTGATTTTTTTTTATAAAGATAAAACTCTGTTTAAGCATTTAAATTCAGACCATTCAACGTTTAATGCTTACTTTTTTATTGATAACTTAATATGTATTGTGTTTCTCCATAAAAACAATCCTTTGCTTTACATATCAGCAGTCTGAAATTGTTTTCTTGAAGGAAAAAAAATCCCTCAAATGCCCGGTTTATAACAAATAAATATTATTTTACCTACATCCTTAATCCCATTAATTTTGTTTATTCTATATTATGTTTACCATTAGAAAATTTATAAAAATTTGCAAAATTCAAAATAATTTGTTTTAATGTTTGCTCTTTCATTTTTAATCAGTTAGGCTGTTTTCCAAGGGAAAAGGCCTCAGGTGGTTGGACACTTCATTAGTGCAGTTATTATTAGTTCACTTTCATAATTAACTGACAATGAAAAAGGTTTCCCCATGTACTATGAAATGCTATACATGAATGACTTTTCATTGTCAGTTAATTATGAAAGTGAACTCTTAATAACTGCACTTATGAAGTGTACAATTACCTGAGGCATTTTCCCTTGGGAAAGAGCCTACTGATTAGATTAAAGATGAAGAGCAAAGATTAAAACAACAAATTTTCATAAATTTTCTAATAGTACACATATATAAAGCCAAATTTTGTGTGCTCAACGGAAGATACCCTAACGACAATTTTACCTCTATATCGAAAAAAGGGAAAGCCGTAGTAGATTATATGTGGGTCCCGCAGGATATTTATGAATATTTACAGATCTAACGCATTCACACGGTATTGGAAATTATACGTTGGACTGCATGGCTACTCGTTTTTCGTGTTCTTTGTATCACTTCCTAACAGCTGACACCTGTTTATATCTTTTACCCTATTTATTGATCAAATGACCAAATATTTTTATTTTATATAGAATAAAAGCCACGTACTTTTTAATAAGGTTGGGGGAGACAGAGTGAAATAATTTTAAATCCTGAATCTAAGTTGAAAAAGATGTATTGCCATTCAAAGGAAAATATTTATGAAAATTGAATTCGTTAAAAGTTGTTGAAAAACGATTGGCATTTTCGCCATGAAAACGTAATGAAGAAAAAAAACCAAATACAGCATTCGAATTTCCCCTAAATAACTAACAAAGACAACAAAGTGACTCGTATTTTTCATACACTGTTATTTTTGTATGATGTATTGTGTTGATTTATATATGGCTTCAACCCCATTGGGGTATAAATGTGCATTTTATTCAATAAACAGTTATCGGGCGGTAACAATTCATTAGTGTTGTGCTTCAATCAGTTGCAGTGATATTTTTATTGAACATGAATAATGAGTTTTAAAGTTTATATCTAGATTATTTAGATAGATAGTTTTATTTTACATAATAAATGATTCGTAGGTCGTTAAAGGACCTGAACAAATAAAAAAAAGAACAGTAGGACGGTAGATAAATAAGTCGTAAAAAATGACATCTATTATTTTTTACATGAAAACTAAGGTATTAGGTTTTCAAATCTTAAGTATTGATGTTAACCATGTTAGCATGCTAATGTTATAGCAATTAATGTCATGGTTATCCTCAAATTTGTACATTTGCTATTAATTTAATAGTACAAACTGTATGAAGACTGGAAAAAGGAACAGAGGCCAGTTTACCACTGGGGTCCTATAATTGCGGAGATAAAATTTGTAGCTAGTTTATGGTTAAAAATCGACCCCAGTGGCATAGAAGTCTCCACAATCAAAGACATACACACGCTTTAAATACCTAACGGAAATTCCAATATTCTACTTTCGCTTTTAGATATTTAAATATCAAAATGTTCTACCTCGAAATAAATTATTACTAAAATATTCAAGTAATGACAAATAAAAAAATGTATATAAAGAAATGTCGTACAACACAATAGCTTATTGAATTTTATTGTTTTTACCAAATAACTGTAAAAACTTGAAAAATATCATTTTCTTTACATGAACGGGAAGTAACCTATATTTGCATTATCTAAATACCAGCATGCAAAGTAAAGCGTAAGTGATCATGATGTCCGTTTTAAGCATAACTATATTGTGCGTCCTTCTACTAGTTTTTTTTTAAAAAGTTTCAGATTTATCATGAAACAATAACAATATCATACTTTTTTATACTTCGTTACAGGGTTTATCATACATGTCGTATTACTGATTTTTTGTTTTGGTATCTTTCGTCCCTCTTTTAATACATTTATTTTTATATTTTTAAAGTCTATGTTTGCTTGCAAGTAGACTGACATGAGCTCCATTTGAATTCTTATTTCTTCTAAACAGAACAAAATGTAGTGTTTTTTTGTGTACAATGAAACAAGTAAATATCTTATTTATTAACATTTTCAATAGCAGGTTAAACATATTATTATAATAAAAAATTAAAAAATACACAAAAGAACATTGAATTATATTTTACAAATACTTTTATATTAACATACATGTATGTAATATATAAATTAAGGACTTTCACTCAGTCAATGCGTTATACGTGGACCTGTTAGTTGTATTAACACTTGGGCTTCGTTCTCGGTCAATATAATCTAAACAGGTCCATATATAACGTATCGACCTCGTCGTAATATTCAAGCACCAACAGTCTTGCATCTAAGCCCTTCAGGGTGAAAATTTCATATCTTCTCTCTAAGTTAGAGCTGTAAATAGTTATCAAAAGTACCAGGATTATAATTTTATACGCCAGACGCGCGTTTCGTCTACATAAGACTCATCAGTGACGCTCAGATCAAAATAGTTAAAAAGCCAAATAAATACAAAGTTGAAGAGCATTGAGGATCCAAAATTCCAAAAAGTTGTGCCAAATACGGCTAAGGTAATCTACTCCTTGGGTAAGAAAATCCTTAGTATTTCGAAAAATTCAAAGTTTTGTAAACAGAAAATTTATAAAAATGACCATATAATTGATATTCATGTCAACACCGAAGTGCTGACTACTGGGATGGTGATACCCTCGGGGACGAAACGTCCACCAGCAGTGGCATCGACCCAGTGGTGTAAATAGTTATCAAAAATACCAGGATTATAATTTTATACGCCAGACGCGCGTTTCGTCTACATAAGACTCATCAGTGACGCTCAGATCAAAATAGTTAAAAAGCCAAATAAATACAAAGTTGAAGAGCATTGAGGATCCAAAATTCCAAAACGTTGTGCCAAATACGGCTAAGGTAATCTACTCCTGGGGTAAGAAAATCCTTAGTATTTCGAAAAATTCAAAGTTTTGTAAACAGAAAATTTATAAAAATGACCATATAATTGATATTCATGTCAACACCGAAGTGCTGACTACTGGGCTGGTGATACCCTCGGGGACGAAACGTCCACCAGCAGTGGCATCGACCCAGTGGTGTAAATAGTTGTATACCATACTTTGCCATCTGATGCTGGTAAAGGGACAGATAATATTACTTAACAAACAGAAGTTTAAAACAAACACTGAGTTGATGATTATATAAAATATGACCAGTTTCTCTGATATGTCTGATATTACCACTCCAGGACAGGAACAATACAATTTATTGAAATAATATTCACATTGAATGAATGGCTATCATTTATTTTGAATTTATAGAACCAATAAATTATTTTTTGACTCTTCACATTGAATAATCCGCAAAACGGATTATGTAAAATGCGAAGAGTCAAAAATTAATTTTATGGTTCAATAAATTCAAAATAAATTATTGCCATTCATTATAACTAAATTTCTATCAAAATAAGGCTAAAAAGAACTTTTTATATTATTCATATTAACAATACCACGTACACACATGTTGGCGTATGAATACACAACGTCAGAGTGGGCGTGTCGCCATAAAAATTGACAACATTGAAAAAAAATTAATAATTTTAACCAATCAGAAGACAGGTCATACACCAAATTTATTTATTTATAATCATTGATATATTTGGTGATGTTTTATTAATTCCTTCATGCAGCAATTGACACCTATTATCAAGAAAACAGAACAGAACATGTGGTATTCATCAACCAACAAATTATAATTAAAGGGACAAATTTATTTGATTATTTGGTGTTTTCTAAGTGGTGTAACTGATAACTTCTTATTTTCAATTCAACATCATTTTGATGCAATTTCTTGGGCTTAGATGCAGAACTGCCTAGCTCACCTATATAATTTAACTCTTGTTGGATAAATATGAGTTGGATTTTTAAAAATGTTGGAGAACCGTGAATAAACCACCAGGCGGCATCGACCAGTGGAAATCACCAGCAAAAAGCAGGACAAGCTTCTCGCTATAAAACAAAACTGAACGGAAATATGAACATTATGTTCCGTTCGAAGAATAAAATATAATATGTAGGGGTCTATATTCTAAATGTCTCAAATTCCGGGATATCACATGCACCATCATTTTCATTATCTTATATTGTTTTTATATCAAACGTATGAAATTCAATATACAAATTACTAAAAAAGGAAACTAGAGGATCTAGTTAAGAGCCTGTGTCACTCACCTTGGTCTATGTACATATTAAACAAAGGACACAGATGGATTAATGACAAAATTGTGTTTTGGTGATGGTGATGTGTTTGTAGATCTTACTTTACTGAACATTCTGCTACTTACAATTTTCTCTATATGTAGTGAACTTTGCTCTTCAGTTACAGAGGGAAATGTTTTGTTAAAACTTACCAAAATTTACCAAATTAATGAAAATTGTTTAAAAAAATGACTATAAAGGGCAATAACTCCTCAAGGGGTCAACTTACCATTTTGTTCATGTGGACTTATTTGTAGATCTCACTTTGCTGAAAATTATTGCTGTTTACAGTTTATCTCTATATACAGTATTCAAAAAAATAATCAAAAACGGTAAAATTTCCTTAAAAAAAACAATTGGGGGCAGCAACCCAACAACCAGTTGTCTAATTCATCCTGAAAATTTACCCCGTGAGATTTGCTATAAATGCTTTAGTTTCAGCGTTATAAGCCAAAATCTACATTTTACCCCCTATGTTCTATTTTTAGCCATATCAGCCATCTTTTTTGGAAGCCTGGGTCACCAAACACATTTTTTTTAAAATAGTGATTGTGGCTAAGTTTGGTTAAATTTGGCCCAGTAGTTTCAGAGAAACAGATTTTTGTAAAAGATAACAAAAATTTACGAAAAATTGGTAAAATATTACTATAAAGGGCAATACCGTTTTGGTCATCTTGACTTATTTGAAGATCTTACTTTGGTGAACTTTATTACTGTTTACAGTTCATCTCTATCTATAATGATATTCTAAAGAATAACCGAAAACGGTAAAATTTTAATTACCAATTCAGGGGCAACAACCCAAAAAAACGGTTGTCCGATTACTCTGAAAATTTTAGGGCAGATATATCTTGACTTGATAAACAGTTGGACCCCGTCAGATTTGCTCTTAATGCTTTGAGTTATAAGCCAAAATCTTCATTTCACCCCCTATGTTCTATTGTTAGCCAAGGCGGCCATCTTGGTTGGTTTTGGCGGGTCACCGGACATATTTTTTTAAACTAGATACCCCAATGATGATTGTGGCTAAGTATGGTTAAATTTGGTCCAGTAGTCTCAGAAGAGAATATTTTTGTAAACGTTATTTCTATTTTGCAGATGCAAGTGCTGTCTTGTAGTCATTGAACAGTGGTATACTACTGTTGCCATTAGATTAGAGCCATAACCCCCAAAATCAATCCGAACCTTACTTTTTGGTATGGAATAGTTATCAAAGGTACCAGGATTATAATTTAGTACGCCAGACGCGCGTTTCGTCTACATAAGACACATCAGTGACGCTCATATCAAAATAGTTATAACCCAAACAAATACAAAGTTGAAGAGCATTGAGGGTTAGTTGTGCCAAATACGGCTAAGGTAATCTATGCCTGGGATAAGAAAATCCTTAGTTTTTCGAAAAATTCAAAGTTTTGTAAACAGGGAATTTATAAAATCGTTCACATAATTGATATTCATGTCAACACAGAAGTGCTGACTACTGGGCTGGTGATACCCTCGGGGACGAAACGTCCACCAGCAGAGGCATCGACCCAGTGGTGTAAATAGTTATCAAAGGTAGCAGGATTATAATTTGAACCTTGTGGTACGTACAATTTCATAGAGATCAATGGACGTACACCTAAAAATTATTGTCTGGAAAACACAAACCTTTGATTTGACCCCTTTATGGTTCTCAATTGGTCAGTTACCGCCAACACTGATCCAAAATCTTCATTTTTGGATGGATCCAGAACTTTTTATAAGGAGGGGGTAAATCCAGTCATGCTTCAGTAATTCCCTATATAATCAACCAAATTTTTCCTACGAAAGGGTGCCAGGGCCCCGTAGACACTCTCCCCCTGGATCCGACAATGAAAAATCTTGTGGTGCAATTTCATAGAGATCAACACAGTACATTAAAACACAATTTGATGTCCTGAAACACGGAAAAAAATACTACTTTTTGGACCCTAATTCCTTAAACTGTTAGAAAAGCCTTAAAATTAATTGTGAATAGCACATTATTTTACAATTTCATACACTTTTACTCAAGATATTGTCCGGAAACCCAATGTTTTTTACGAACACAATGTCATAATATTATACGATCACAAACTTTGTGGTCGGATAAAAACCTACTGTTATGTTTGCAAGAATTCCAAAGTCATTATACCATTCCTTAGAGGGCATCATGGTCAAATATTCTTCATTTATATGAGATGTGTATGCTTACACTACTACATACCAGATATACCTGACTTTACATTACTATGAATGCGAACGAAATTGGACTAAAAAAATTAATTTGGCATTAAAATTAGAAAGATCATGTTATAGATACTAATTTTCAAGTTGATGGAAATACAACTTCATAAAAAACTACCTTGACCAAAAACTTTAACAAGCGGATGGACAGACAACAGGACAAATAGTCCCACAGACCTACTATACAAAACTAAAAAAATGATCAGCATGAACCTTTCCAAAAAAATCAGGTGCCCCAAACCACACATTTATCAAAAGATAAAATATGAAGAACTGTTTACAAAACTTTTTTGAAATATTTAGGCCTTTCTATCTGAGGAATAGTTTACTTTAGCTGGATATGGCAAAACTTTCAGGAATTTTGGTCTTAAATGCTCTTCAACGTCATACTTTATTTGGTCTCATCCCATTTTTGGAGATTTGAGCGTCATGATGAGTCTTTTGTAGAGGAAACGAGAGTCTGACGTAAATCCAAAATTTGAGGATGTTTGCTCCTCCACTTTTTGATTTTTTTCCAGATTTTCGGAATAATCTGGTTTTATCCATGTATTGTCCTTACAACATTTTGCCCACTAACCCCTACTTTTCTTTTCATAATTATATATCATTAAGTTAAGAAAGCCATATTTCAAAATGTTATAAAATTCTTGTTATTTTTCATTGTTTTTGAAACAAATAAGGTGTCAATGTAAAATATATGAAAAATCTAGAGAGAATTATTTCCCGCCAAATTTTCAATGATTTATATCTCAAAAACGAGCACACGAACCCTCCATTTTTTTCTTTTTTTTTTTCTTTATTTATATACTTACAATTCATAATAGTCTTTTAAAAATATAAAAAAAAAGATGTGGTATGATTGCCAATGAGACAATTATCCACAAAAGACCAAAATGACACAAACATTAACAACTATAGGTCACCGTCACCGGTCACTGTCACTGCCTTCAACAATGAGCGAACATCCTTAATCCTGGTATCTATGATGAGTTTACTTAAAATAATCAAATAAATTGACTGATTGATCTTTGCCTCACGTGTATACTGTAAAAGAGAAAATGGCAAGATAGTGATTGAAAAAAATATTCTATTGTATATATTATTTATTATTTCATAACAAATCACTTTGTGACATACTATATCTACACAATTGTACTAAAATACTAAATTAATAATTAAACATCAGTTACATTTTTTTAAACGATACATGATGATGATACAATTTCTACAAAATTTAATGATAATACTAATGGACAGGAATCATTGAAATCAGTTAGAATGATTTTTGTTGCACTTATGAGTTTGATTATCCCCTTGATATTTTTACCATCTCCTTTATTTTATTCAAATCAATAACAGGACCAAAAATTCCAAAATTTAATAAGAAATGTTTGGAAGCATACACCAAGATCATGAGAGTTGATATATATATGTGTAGATACATTTTGCTTGGAGCATAAAAAATGTAGAAACATGTAAAAATTGTAAAATGTAAAGCTATGACACTTCTGGTGTTGTGGACTTTGGGAAGATCACTTCCAAATCTTTGTGATTGATCTCATCAATAATATGTGCAGGTGTTTAAGATGCACTTTGCATGATTTTTCTGTTTTAGGATATATTTATATTTATTAAGCTAAGTTGTGCTTAGTTTTATTTATGTTTCATTATTACAGGACAGTGCAACATGGAGGGAAATTTCTCAGTTTGCGAATTCAAATCAACAGTTTACCGGATGTGAAAAAAGCATATTCAATATAGTGAGAAGCAGTAAAGGAATTTCTACAAATAAAATGTATGATGTGTATTTATAAAAATTTTAAAGAATTGAGTATTACATATAAGGTTATTCCGTTACCTGCAAGTGTATCATCCGTTGCAGTTTATATTAGTGGCCTTGTGCAGCAATCCGTATCTGAATCAGTGTTATCAACTCATTTTTATAGCATAAAGTGGTATCATGATTTCAGTTTAGTGTGCAATCCGTGTGAAGACAAGCTTATTCAGATGATGATTGAAGGAGCTAAGAAAATTTTAAGTAAACCAATTTTGAAGAAAGAGCCAATTACAGCAGATCATTTACGGAAGATAGTGGACAAAATTGGTAGTGATCGTGCTCATTTGCCGAATGTTAGAATTTGTGCTATGATGTTAGTTGGTTACGCAGGAATTTTACGCTACAGTGAAATAGCAAATTTAAAAATGTGTAACATAACATTTTTTGACACTTATGTTTTTTTGAATATTGAATCTGGGAAAACTAATGTATATAGAAGGGGTAATTATGTTATAATTTCTAAAACAAATTTGCCTACCTGTCCAGTAGTTTGGTTATTGACATATATTAATTTAGCTAACTTGGCTTTGGATTTTAATCAATATGTGTATCGTTCTGTAAGATATTTTAAGTCAGTAAATTCTTATAAGTTAGCAGAGGTTAATCGTCCTTTATCTTATACTAGAGCTAGGGAGTTACTTTTGGGCGCATTAACTGCGATTGGTCTTGATTGTTAACTTTTTTGTCTTCATAGTTCGCGCAGTGGTGGTGCAACTGCTGCTGCAAGAAATGACGTTTCTGATCGTTTAATTAAAGAGCATGGAAGGTGGCGTACCGATTTTGCTTAAGATGGTTATATCAAAGATTCTGTTAAAAAGCAACTAACGGTTTCGTCAAATCTTGGTATATAACGGGTTTCAAATTTTGAAATTTTTGGTGATATTATTTAGCTCAATTATGCTATGATTTTACTATTTTTCCCTTTGTCTCGAGTAGCACACCTAATTTATGACGTTTGTTCTTTGTAGTCCATAGAATATTAATAACTTTATATTCGGACGAACGTAGTGAGGTAGAATATAAATAAAATTTAGTTGTCGTACGTAAGTAGTTCATGAATATTCATGACATGTGACCATTTGTCCGCACTTAAAACCCGTGCGGTCACAATTCTGACCATCGACTCTCGCTATAGCCTAAAGTAGACACGGTTGATTTAATGTGAATTTGTAATTGGAATTATGATATTATTAGGTCTTTCCACCTTTCCGTGGAAAGACCTATTGAATTTGTTCTGATTATTATTATTATTATTTATTTTTTTTTCTTCCGCCTAATTTTTTTTCTTGCGTAGTATTGATGTTTCAAAAGATGTCGCTTAGATATTTGGAATATGGTATCGTATAGTTTATACGCTTTAAAATTTACAACTGCGTAACAAAATACTTAACATTGTAAGAGTTATCTCCCCAAACACTGTTTTTCTTGTGGCCACTACTTCTTCGTAACCGTAAAAGATTACGACAAATTTATTTTACCAAATTGCTCGTTATATCTTAAGGATTAGGATACTCATTTGGACCGAAGCTTTACGGAGACTCCATATGAGAGTTATTCCCCCTTTTCCATTGAATTAAGTGATATGCATTTCTAAATGGTAAACCATAAGTGATAGAGACCTAGGGTCTTCAGATTTGAGGTCCTTGGTCCAAAAAAATGAAAATGAGGTCAAGGTCAAAGGTCAAGGTCATATTCTAAATTTTGATTTTGGCTTATTTTCACTTATTTCCAAAAACCGTATGACATATCGACAAATAATTTTTCATAAATTGTTAGTTGCGACATGTCCTTACTTGTATATTTTGGTTGAAAGGGTGCGCAGACAATAAATGGGATTTTTTGCCAATCTTACATTTAGAATTATGCGTAAAGTGATATTACTCATTAACCAAACATATTAAAGACCTAGGGTCTTTTGATTTAAGGTCCTTGGTTTGTGACCTTGAAATTGAGGTCAAGGTCATAGGTTAATAGGACGTTCTAAATTTTCACCTTTGCTTTAAATTCACATTAATACATCATAAAGCCATAGGAATTAACATTTTAAACTGATTTTTCATATTTCAATATCAAAATAGATCTTTACTAGTGGAAAGACTTTCAATTGTTCTGTGAACAATTGGTTTTTAATTGTTATTATGTTTGTATGTGATACATACATTGCTGTAATATATTGAATGAACGTTTATAGCGAGTAGCACTCCCTTATTACTCTCACAGAGGGGTTACATTAAACGGTTTAAAACAAGTTATTCTAGTATTAACTGTCTTTTTTATTCAGATATTTATTTGTAAATACCATTCACATATTATTTTAATTTTTTTTGACAGGTTGGAAACCAGTGAGATACAGATTGACGATACTATTTTTGTATTAGAAATGTACTTATTTTATGCCAATCAAGACAGACTTTTAAAATGTACACAGAAGAAGAAAAAATAAATATATTATCTGCTTTGTATTTGCTTTTAAAGAAAGAACACACCATAACTTTAAAAACTTGGGTTTTTGAAAAGATTTGAACTTGTTCCAATTCTTTCCTAAGACACAGCCTCCAAACAGAAAGTGGACAAACACACTACTAAATATGTACACACTGACATATAGTTCCCAATTATTTCTATGAAACAACCCTACCATGGAAGCATAAAAGTACTAGTAGTAAAAGTACTAGTAATGAAATGAGCATGGATTTTTTTTTACTATTTATAAAAATGAATTAAAAAAAAAGATACTATTAATGAAAATGAATAAAAAAAAGATATGAAGGCATTTTCGAGAAAACCCTGTTTTGTCAAAAATCAAGTTTATCACAGTTATGCAAACCAAACTACGATGGACATATTACAAAATGTGAGACATATTTATATGGTTTAACGACTTTCTATATACTTGATTGTGTGATCCTGTCAATAACCATGACTACCGTAATAGGTCAACTTTATTTTGTTGATAAATTCAAATGTTGTAAAGTTATCAATTTGTCAACCTGCATTCATTTCATTTAGTCTACAAATTCTGTTATGTGTAGTCATGCACATGTCTGTTAAAAAATAAAAACACAAAAATACTGAACTCAAAAAGGAAAGTCCCAAATCAAATGGCAAAATCAAAAGTTCAAACACATCAAAGGAATAAATAACAACTGTCATATTCCTGACTTGGTACAGGCATTTTCTTTTGTAGAAAATGATGGATTGAACCTGGTTTTATAACTAGCTAAACCTCTTGCTTGTATGACAGTCACAGCAAATTAAATCATTTTCTAGATGTCGTTTTATCTTACCTGCAAAGTTAAGCATGGTTTTATTGATCTTTTTCTTTTGGTATTAGGGTAGTTGCTATTACTAATGGGTTAGTAATTTTTTTTCACTCTGTGAAGGTAAACGTGTGCGCCTGGCAGAGTTTATCAATGGTTCACTCATCATGTTACTATAAGTACGACTTTCAACCCAGGGAATCTCAATACAAAATACAATCAAAGTAAGCAAGATTATTACAGTATGTTCATTCTTGTGACTTTTTAAATGTTGCTTCAATAGAGTAGAAACTCAAGATTGACTTGGGTATAGAAATGTGGTCATCCTTTGACTACCATCTAGAAATAAAACTATTTTTTAACAGGGATATGCTATGGTTGTGCAATATGTCTTTATACACAAGACAAGTTATGTTTGTAAGGGAAAGGTTAACATTGATGTGTTCGGTAAAGAAAGTGCCATGCTTCCTGCACATTTACTGTACGTTTACTGTAAATGATCCTCACCACCTTTAATAGTTCTGCCAAAATACTGACCAAAATACTTTATGTGTGCATTAAATCAACCTGTACAACTGATTAGAAGATTTCACATTCTGCTGTAGAAAACCAATGGCAAGTCATCGATGTACAATGTGATAAAAAAAATAAGCATACTAACACTCCAATAAGACTATAGTTGCTATTTAAAAAAAAATGGTTTAATGCTCTATATGTATCGTTACTGTTAAGAATCATTTGAAAAGCGAGAGGAAGTTATTTTTGATTTGCTTTAAAAATAAGGTCCAAAAGTACCTGTTTAAAACTGCCTCTTATAACGAGAATTCTCACTTTTAAAGAGTGAGATGAAATACTGTGGATTCATTATTTGTCGTTGGATACCAATTTTCGTGGGTACAGACGAACCACGCATTTAAATGATCTACGAATTACAAATTTTCAATAGACTTTGGCAGAACCACGAAATTAAATGTCCACGAAAGTGCAAGTTTTGTTCAATACACGAAAATGAATGAATCCACAGTATGCAAAATGGACATTAAAACTATTAAGTGTAAGACAACCTAACAATGCCATAGCACAAATAAAATAATGGTGGAGATACAAAATGTACAAACAACAGAGGACAAAAACAACTTAAAACACTTAAGATTGAGCAACACGAAGCCCACCAAAAACTGGGTATAGTTTCAGATGATCAGGAAGTGTAAGCAGATTCTGCTCCACATGTGGCACATATCTTGTTTCCCATGATAATGAATCTTTGGTTATACCTCATTCAGGGGAAAGAGGACAACATTGAAGTTACATATCTTGGAATATATCCGTCATCTGTGAGACGGTATTAATTAACAGTCAACCAACTCTTGATAACAGCTGCACTTGGAATAGTAGGTTTTGATAGCTTAAATTTAAGCAGCAACCCTTTAGCATAATAGGAACTCCAAGCTAATCAGTTTCGTACTGGCACACATGTACTACACATGCAGATACTGATGGAATGTTGGTACATAAAAATGGAAACTTCACAATTCGGAAGCTGAAATCTCTATTTTGTCATGAAGTTTTGATAATAATTTTAACTATGAAACAGACTATTGTGAGTAATATGAAAACTGTTTTTGAATAAATGGGATCTTGAAATGGTGTTCTTATCTGTCACACAAGGTTTACCTAACCATGTTGAACTCATTTCAAAGATCAGTTTTAGTAGTCGGGTTCATATCTAGCATACATTATTATAAGCAACAGGTCAACTGCATTTGATGTATGAAATGAATGTGAGGTGAGCAATACATCATATATGTTTTGGGAAAAGGAATGCGTGTTGGTTGTTCATGATTCTTAGGCAGTTAAGCTGCCTTATGCCAGCACCCTGGATTTGTGTGCTACCCAATAAATGCTGAAACACGTGCCATTGTTATCATCTAGCTGGCTACTTCTTCTTCTTCTTCTTCTTACGTAAATCCCTCCAATATTGGAGCACTTGGAAATAAATCCAATATAATTATATTGTTAAATTCACTAAAATATACGGTAGTCGAATAATCCTCCACCAGTAGAATAGTGTATTTACATCCACAAGTGCAAAAGTTTAAAATTCTGTACACAGGTAATAACGTATTCAAATGTCCATTTAAAATAGTTAAAATTTAAAAAAACATATTATCTGTAAAATCATAGAATTTATCTTGTTTTTATATCACACAGCGATCGACAAACTCACAATAGACTATAAGCATTAAGCCTTCTAACATGCACAGCATAGCAATAGTCTCTAGAGATTACTTCAATTGTTCGAAGAAATTTCTTGTCATTTGGCAATAAGTTTTGCTGAACGAGGCACTGACAGTCAATAATTAGTTGGCATATTATTTGTCTATTAGTAAACTGACTTTTCCATTTTTCCTGACCAACTTTAGATATAATAAGGTTCTTCAGTATTTGAAATTGTGATTTTCTTATATCAATAAATGCCAAACATCTAGTAAGTACATGGAGAAGAGTCTCATCTTCCAATCTGCATATAGGGCAAGTTGGATCCAGCTCAGACTGATTGAATTTCACTTTATGGATCTGTAGAGTATATGTTCCTGTTACCATTCGAGCTTTTGTTACTGCCTGTTTAACTTGTTTAACAGAGTTAGTAATGGTATCCCATATATTATGTGTTTTTCCTATTTCCATAATGTCAAATGCGAGTTTATTCAAAGTTGTTTTTAAATTGCAGTCCTCTCTTAATTTAGAAGTCCAATATGAATTGATTGATGTTCTGACAATTTTTTCCAATCTAGTTTATTGAAATGGCCGTTCATTATTTCACTGAATGAAGTCAGTTGGTACATAGTGAGTACGTCTTGTATTTTAACAAAGAAGCTAGTTGGTTTTCCACTTATATGTTGTCTACGAGCTATTTCTTTGATAGATATGTTATCACTCATAGCAATCGAATGTAAGAGACTTAACTGTCTTTTGTGGATTTCTGCGGCAATTGGAATAGCGCCAACTAAGAGATATACTGCTGAGGTAGCTGGTCTATTTGGCAAGGATTGGAGGTGTTTTAGTGTGCTTAGATGGAGGCTGCAGTGTGAGACCATGTCCTTGTTTTGAATGTGTATAGTTTCAAGTCCATACAATAATCTTGGGATGACATATATTTGGTAAATTTTGACGGAGGTTCTAGGATTTAGTCCATTTGTTCCATGGACTCCACTTTTAATCAATGAGTATAAAGTTCTCCTAGCCAATGTTATTCTTTCGTCAACATTAATTTTACTGTCATCAGAAGTAGTTCTCTTCAGACTAAGGTCTGTGGTGTCAGAATTGATATCTATATCATTTTGTCCAAGTTTAAGACTGTCTAAATTATTATGGAAGTTCTCTGATTTTTGCTTAGTAATATTCTTGATAATGGTATTACTCTTTACAGGATGTATTTGAAATTTATGGTCTCCAGCATATGTATACACGGTGTCCAACATTTCTTGCATTTCTGTATGATCATATGAGAGTAAGACGATATCGTCAGCACATGTAGGGCATCCTGCATAGGTGTTCCCAATCGATATACCAATTCCATGTTTTTCTAGATTGCATAGTAGTTCATTAATATATTGTTTATAGAGATGAGTTGACAATACTCCTCCTTGTCTTACGCCCTGTTCAATCAGAAAGCTAAAGCTTTGATCTCTTTGCCATTTCACAGTAGATGTTATATCCTCATATAGATCTTCGATTATGTCCCAGAACTGAATATCCATGCCAAGAAAATACATTTTGTCCAATAATATTTGATGGTTAACAACATCGAATGCTTTTTGGCTATCAAGAGTCGAGATAAAAAGTGATTTATTCTTTCCTGAAATTTCAGAGCACACTTCAGATATAATAAGTGAGGCCATATTTGGGGAGAGCCCTTCAGTAAATCCAAACTGCATATTAGTTTGATTCATTTTGCGTATTTTAGCTTTTTCTATAAGTACATATTCAAAAACTTTCTAATGCGTTCAGCTTTTGATACGCCCCTGCGGCTCATTTAAATTGTGAAATAAAACTCACTAAATAATTTAGATATAAATCTTTTATCCATACACAATAAAAAATATTACTGTAACTGCATGAAGTAAGACACAATTATATTGTTACCATCCGATAACGGTGCATGACAAATACAAGACACATTGTAAGTTATGTATTGTACCACTTAGCTTATGGAAAAGGGGCATGTTATTTCTATCGCGGAATAGTGGTTATTTTTTTAACAATTTTACTTCAATCGAATTAAAATTGTTTTTTGAATAGCAATACAGTTTCTTAAAAGATAATTATGATATAATTATATACCCTCCGCACCCGATCCTTTCGTGTGTTACGTTTAAAATATTCATAGAATATAAGATTATCTTATTAGTTGATCATTTGATAGAGTAAAAGGTATACATAAATTTTAAAAAGTTAAGAACTGACACAAAGACGAATATAAATACATGTAGGCCAGTATGATTTCCCATTCAGTGTGTAACGTTCTGAACATGCATGAAATCTTTGCCACTGGACGTTAAGCAAGCAACCAAAAAGCAATCAACCTATGCAGTTTGACTCAATAAGATTTTCAAAATCTTACACAGGAATATGTTAAATCTGGATTTATTTTATGAAAGTCTACATTAAAATGCATCTGACATATATAATAATGTTTCTTTATTGTAGCGATAAATCAACAAAACGTCACGTTATTTGTTTCTAAAATTAAAATGCGGGACTACAATGACGGTTTCTTTTACACCTATAATCGATTAAACTTTAAAAAATAAATTTCCAAATCGGCAATAAAAAAAAATATTAGACGAATAAAGTTTTGAAGTAAATCATAGATTGCATGTTTATCAAGGAAAATAAGGACCTTTACACAGGTCATTATTTTATGCCTTGGAGCATATTTCATTGAAACATAGTATCGTCCGGGTTGATTCTGAAACAGAATGACCTGACGTTCTGAAAGAAAATAACTCCATATAGGTATATAATGCTGGATAACTATTGTTGTTTCAAGAATGTCATTGTTTGAAGTAATATAATTGATTTGAGACGAGGATCTGCCATCATTATGATAAAAAGTTTGATTGCTCTTCATGTCAGGGTGGATAATCATGTTGTTTGTCTTTATAAACTTTTTAAATTTTGCATCATGGCTGTTATTCCTATCATTTAGATATGTACCATTCATATCTCCACAGACTAGTACTGAATGAGTGTCTTCATATTTGTCTACTATTGATTGTAAGATATCTAGGTGTTCTTGATATTCAAAATCTGAATTTGCCTTTTTAGTTGGCATGGAGGCATTTACTAAGCATATGGGTTTGTTGTTTGATAAAATTTCAACGGCAATTATTCTATTATTTCCATCATCTAGTTTTTAACAAAGGGGCTCCATTCTGTTGGCCATAAATTATTAATAACTAATTGGACATTTTTTTCATACTTTTCATTCTGGATTACAAAAAATATGACCAGAAAAACCTTAAATGATCGTCGATTTTCCCAAAAGTTTTGAAGTTGCAGATAGGAAGTAGAGCACATTAGGAATCCTTATGTAGTTTATTATCCCCTGAGCTTTTGGCTAAGATGTCAAAGAACAAATGTATGAAATATTCAATCGCCGAAAATCTCTAAAGACAAGTAGTTAAGATTTCCCAAATTGCAAAACTCGTAGGAATATTGTTTGTCGTCAATACGTAGTCAACTACGTATACAAATTCAACAGATCACGCTGTTGGCGGCAATTTTGAATTAGAAGACGAAATTTTCGTATCTTTTTAATTTGGACGCAGGGGTTCAAATTAGCGGTGGTCCGGGGTCTGTGACCTTCCACTTTTGCAGTCGGACTTTCTTCTTGATTACTAGCTACGCCCGATGGACCTTGAATGAAAATAAAAAATAACACATAGCTGAGAGGGTTATGGAGCAGGTTGATAACATTGTTAATCGCGTGCATAACAACGTTATGGGTCTTAGAATAAACAACAAAAGTTAAACAAGATGTTTTATATTCTTTATTTTTTACAGTTAAATTATAAAACCTGAGCTAAAACGTAAAACATAAGCATTGTATTCAATAACTTTATGTACATTCAATTCATTGTTATTCAAATTGGCGATTTTTGATTGGTCTGGACGAGAGGGTTTCATTCACCCTCTCAAACATGTGATAGAGTAAATTAACACCCTCGTATTAGCCAACCAAAATATGGCATTTCAACGTGAAATATAATAAACTATAATGTCATATATCATTAACACAATACTCAAATATTAAAATGCAATGACCCATTCAGTCTCTTACACGAGAAAATTATACTTTATAAAGTGATACTTAAACATTCTAATACGTCTTACATCACAAAAATATACGGGTAAGTTATATAATAGATAAAGGAAGATGTGGTGTGAGTGCCAATGAGACAACTCTCCATCCAAATAACATTTTTTTTAAAAGTAAACCATTATAGGTCAAAGTACGGCCTTCAACACCGAACAACAAGCTATTCAGGGCCCCAAAATTACTAGTGTAAAACCATTCAAACGGAAAAACCAACGGTCTAATATATATAAAAAAAACGAGAAACGAGAAACACGTATATATACACATGGAAAAAGGTATTGCAACACCTTGATTTTTTAAAACTTGAAAAATCAGCCTTTTATTTTTGATGGAATATGATAAAATATTTGTAAAATAATATTGAAACATAGTTTATGATTACATTGGCATTTTAACGAACAATTTTTTTGGAAAAAAAACCCAAGATTTATCTAACCACAATTTTAATAACAAAATTAAGTGTTTATTGTACAAAACACTGCATTTTACAACTTTTAATGTAGTCGAACTTTACATTGTCAGACATTTCGAAATTAATTTTCAGATGACTGTTCACATCATGGTTGATCTTTAAACGCCAAATAATTAGCACTTTGTGCGCCGTCTTCATTCAAACGGTTAACCGCACCTTAACGTCTTCTGATTCCTGCCATAAATCGACTAATTTGTTGCTAAGGTATCAGCAACCATTTCTGATGAAGGGCATTTTTTATTTCATCACGTGTTTGGACTGGGATGTCCTTTCGTGCACATTACGCCCAAAAGTGCACCATATATGCTCGATATGGATTAAATCCGGGCTACGATTGGGCCAAGGAAGATAAACCGAATTCCATTGGAACAATGGATCTTCCTCCACGATACTAATTTCCAACTTTGGCGAGTTCTGCACTGCATTAGATACGGACAACTGTATATCTGGTCATAAGCAAAGGTCCCCGAAATGGTCTTATCGCACGATAACCAGTAGCGATGAGTCGATCTCGAACATTTTTTGTTAAAAGGCTCCTGTATGCCCAACACTCTCTTTTTAGGATTGCATTGTATGCAATGGGTTCCTTTCTGACCAAGCTTCATTATGCTTGATTTTCCCTAGCAGATGGAATAGAGGGACTTTTTGATCTTGGATAATCTTTAACATCGTTTATTGCCTGCTTTTTATTCTCAAAACGACTAATAGTGGAACGGTGATGACCAACAATACGTGCGGTTGTCACAGCGACATTCCTGCTTCTCTCATGCTGATAATCTGCCATCTCGATGCGGTTAAGGGTTGTGGAGGACCAATTACAAGGTGTCAATAACATAACTTTATAAACTTGGTTATTTAAAGTGTTGAAAACAATGAGGATAAAAACACCTGTTTTGCTGTTTACGGGTACAGTAGCTGTACACGTAAACAGCCAAACAGGTGTTTTTATCCTTTTTATCCTCAGAAGATTTAAAGGCTTGGAGATAGTGTTAAAGACACACTACGACCAGAAAGTTAAAGGAGATGTGCTTAAGCCTTGAGATAGAGTCTTAGTTAAGACACTAGCCTTTGATTGAAAGCACAAGTTAGCAGATAGGTGGGAAGATGACCCGTTCCGTATAATTAGTCAGCCTAATTATGGAATCCCAGTGTACGTGGTGCAGAAAGAAAACAAGGAAGGAAGAAAGAGGACTCTACATAGGAATCTGTTCTTGCCTATTGCAGATCTGCCTAAAGATATAGATATTGATAAAGAAAAGAAATGTCCTGCGCCCAGGCAAAGAAGAAAGAAGCAGCCCGAGGAACCGACGAAATCTGAAGGGAACAGTGAGAACAGGACCACTGATGAAGTATCAGATGAGGAGTCGGAGCAGGAGTATGGATATTGGATAATTGAACAGGAAACACAGGACAACACTAACAATGATAGACCAGCTGTGGACCTACAAGAAGAAGGAACTCTTGGTTTCACTGGTGACGGCCATGATGTAGCTGAGAGTAGTGATCAGCAGGGAACTGTTTTAGGAGGGGACGCTCTTCCTGTGGACATTATTACAGCTGCAGAACCACACCCTGTGAATGATGAGGATACTGAAGAAGCGACTGCTCAGACTACAGAAGAACACACTTCTATTGATCAAGATGAGAGTGCGCCAATAGACTTATCACTAGGAGAGGCAGATGAACCCACCATAGCTCCAGAACAACGACGAGGAAGACGGATATTACCGACACCACCACGAGACCCACCAGTAGCAACTAGACCTCAGAGGAACAGGAAACCACCGAAATACCTGGGGGACTATGTTGTATCTAAGCAGGCTACTACAATTCAACAGCCAGATTGGTTAATGAAGATTCACTGGTTGGAGTCTGAAGCAAAAAAGGAAGATTTAAAGGCTTGGAGATGGAGATGTCCAGAACCATCCTCGACATTATGCGAAGCAACAACAAGTAGTTAATGGCTTTCCGAGGACGTCAACCTTCAGTGAAGGGGGAAAACAGACTGGAATGACGTGGAAGTCATTTTCCTACAGCGAGGAGAATGTAGCAGACTGATTTTTATGATCATTTTATATATTGTAAAAATCATCTATTTAATAACTATATTTATTATAAAGCTTAATTACATATTTTAAATATTGTATATTCAGTTTAAATTATTACTTGCAAACCTTACTTTTATGTATAGTAATATTCACGTTATTTAATGAATATTCATTATGGATTTACTTGAATCATTGTATTTGATTGGCTGTTAATATTTCGCGGTCAAGTTTAATTTCCTTTGTTTTGTACCTGTACATTTCCACGGGACGATAGCCATGACAGTCCATTGAATTTATGTCCGTTTATCTTGACCATATAGTTACCTGTAAACCATATATTTTTAACAACATTATTATAGAATACTGACTCCATGTAATGTAATTATGTAGAGCACATGATTGTGTGATGTTTATATGATGTGCCGTTAACCGTATCAGTACAACTCACTCCACAAGTGACTTGTTTTACATACTGGTACAATAAAGCATCAGAACCCTTAGCTCTTGTTGGTATTATTCATAAACGCATAGAAAACAACCTACTACACCTTTTATCATTTTTATCCTCAGTATAGTTAACAGTTAAATGACCAATGCCTATTTTTGGTTGATAAAAGGCCGGACCGCATGAATATTTTGACAAAATAGGTATACAAATGGATGGACAGCACTTTTAAACAAAATTCTCATGAATAGAAGCATGACCATTAAATATATAAGTGGCCGTTCGTGTCATTGCCGGTATGAACACACCGTATGAAATTTTCAACGCGTTGGTTTTTACTATCAACGCAACGCGTTGGTTTTTACTACCAACGCGTTCTTTTTTTCTTCCAACGTGGTTTTACTTTCAACGCGTTGGTTTTAAATTTCAACGCGTTGATCTTCATTTTCTTCTGTTTATTTTACTAATAATTGATCAATTCGTAAACTTTACGGACGCCATCACGAGTTGGTTGATCGTTATGGAATATCCGTTACACAAATGATATCGGATATGTTCCTAATGTCGTTACTACAATCCTGTTCCCTTCTTCACGAATATGACCTAACAAATAAGACTATTTACAACAATAATACGAGCAACACGACGGGTGCCAAAAGTGGAGCAGATTTGGTTTGCCCTTCCGGAGCAACTAAGATCACTCAAAGTTTTAGGTGGTGTTTATGTTGCTCTATCTTTAGTTTTCCATTTTGTGTTTTGTGTACTTTTAGTATATAGCCATGGCTTGTCAGTCTATTTTCGATCTATGGGTTTGTCTTTCCATCTGGTATCTATCGCCCCTCTTTTATGTTTTTCTTTCTTTTCGTTCAGTTTATTCACTTTTTTTTCTAAAATTTTACACCATTTAGCTAAGTGACTTGACCTGCTATTGAAAGTGTTAAAGTTCTGTTCACCGAGTCGTGATTTTGCTCTTCTAACAACTTCTTCTGGTGGGTAAATATCATATCCGTTGTAGTCATGGAAGCCGAGACGTTTCGGTCTGCAAGTTTGAAAATAAAATCTTCCTCTACTATGGTCCTAGTTCCAAAGGCCCCTGCATAATTGTAATGGACTACAGAACATTTGATAGTTTCTGGATAATCTACCTTAACAACTACGGCTTCGTGAGACAGGCAACGATATGAGAAATTAATAACATCTCCAGGGGAAAAATCTGATATCTCTGTAGCTTTCTTATATGGAAGGGTCTTCAACTCAGTTTTCTCAGTCTAAAATATATCAAAAATGGAAATAACTCCTCGCTAGCTAGTGTACACTCCATTTGACAGTTGGCATATAAAACTTTCAACAAAAAAGTAAATTTTTCTATCATTTTTAATTTTTAAAATTGCACAAATTGCTTAACAAGAGTGCACACACTGAAATGTCTCACCTTCTTTACAAATCATTGATATTATGTTGATAGTCCTAAGTATAAATCTTTACAACTGTCACATAAACGTTACATTAACCAAGATAACTAAACAAAGACCAATGAACCATGAGAATGGGGTCAAGGTCAGATGAACCATGCCAGGCTGACATGTACAGCTAACAATGCTTCCATATAACAAATATAGTTGACCTAATACTTATAGTTTAATAAAAAATAGACCAAAACACAAAAACTTAACACTGAGCAATGAACTGTGAAAATGAGGTCAAGGTCAAATAAATATATAGATCATAAAATATTTCCATACACTTAATATAGTTCACCTATGGCGTATAGTATTTGATAAAATATATTTCTCGGCTTGAGGTCAATTCGTTTACCTTGTAGCTATTTAGCCGCAGGTGTGAGTTCAAGCGTACACAGGTATAAATGTTGTTATTTGGAAAGGATAAACAAAAAGGATTATAAAGAGGATGATGTCACGATATTAATACACTAAGATTTAATACACGATGAGAATAAAGATTCAATAATTAAATTGTGTAAATTAATTGAAAATAAAATTCAGATTCGTAAATCCGAAAATGTATAAAAATAAAAGGAAAAATTTTTTGATTACTTTCTTAGCGGCAATTGGCGTAAAGATTCAAATATGAATTACAAAATAGTAGTTTTAATCTTTAATAAAAACTAAATGCAATATTACCCAATTTGATATACCATTGTACATCTGTTTGATATCATTGACTTTACCGGAATTTCTTAACTTGTATTCAAATCTGGCTGTGTTTAAATGCTAATAAAACTATTGCAATTTTAAAGTTTTTAATTGACAAAAAAATACAACATACATGATTTTTTTTTAGTTTCTTTTTAACATTTTATTCTTACATAATTAAATTCATTTGACAATCATTTACACGAACTTTTTTGTGAAAAAATACCAATCATCTAAGCTAAGGCATTATTTCTTTTTAAGGATTTTTGAGGATTTGTTTTTAATTCTATGATAATATTTGTTCAATGTTGAACATGATAGCCGTCATTTATCCAAATAAGTCATACAGTAGTTGTGATAAAAGTTATATTTTAGTCATGCATAACTGATATTAACGAATTTAGAATAGTTCGTCCATACATCGTTGTTCTTGAAACAATCATTATTAGTATACATGTAAGTTTCCTGACGTATAAGAGCCATTGAGGATGAGCTCCAGAGAAATTAGACTAGTAGCGTTTCGTTCGTTTGTTTGTTGGGAAAGGAGAGGAAATGCAACCGCTTGTACAGATAAACGACAGAATTACCATACAAGCATTTATAGTCAACACAATCAGAAACAGTTCGTGAGACGGGAAATATGAAGGCTTTCAAGAATGAACAAGTGACATGTCTAACTCGAACAGTTAGAAAACGGACTATCGACATCGACCGCTTGTTCTTGATATTTGAAATTGTAACTTATATACGTATACGTTTATGATAGTGATGAGTTCTTGTGTCTGACAAAAACTAAATTCCTTCATGGTTATATCTTGCCATACGTTTATATTGGTTTGTAAGGTGATTACTCAAAATCGTTATTTGAAAATCCTGTTTGTGAGATGTATATTCATTTCAATACAGAAATTTCGTCTATATATTTCACAAGTGTATAACACGGAGAAGCTCTGAAGGTCCATTACTTCCATTTTGTTTGGGTGTGAACCATCGATGTTGACACAATATCAAAGAATAAGATTATGATGGTAGAAAGAACTATGGGCGTCATGTGGCAAATATCACATGCATATCGGACAATGAGTTGTCAATCTGTATGAAAAGATTTCCAATACAACCATATTATTAAGAAGAAATGTTTACATGCTATACTCTCGTACTAGTATTACAGGGTTTTTGTTTTAACGATGTTTAAAAAAAAAAGACAGAACCAATTTAATGTCATATTTCCCTATTTTTTAAATATAACTAAAAGTCTTTCATTTGACAAGAATACCCTTATTTAGCGGACAAGTAATTTATTTTTTTTTCTGTTATTGAATACCAAAAACAAAAATAAATCCCGAAATTAATTTGAAACTTTGATACTCAAAAGTTTCCCAGCAAAATATTCACATCCCTTCGGGATAATTAGTGTTCGTCCAGTGGCATATATAACAATCGTGATGACGAATTCCTTCCTTTGTTAAAGAACAATCTTATTGAAATATAAATCTGTGATTTTACTATGTCCACAACTTCAATGAACCAAAGCAAAAGTTATACATCGACCTGTATTTAAATCAAATTGGTTCTCTTCTTCTACTGGTATACAATAGTCTATCGACATTCGATGATTACATACTGTTGGCATACGTGGACTAGTCTATTTACAACACTTTTACCCCTATGTATTCAAAATATATGTTTTTTTCTTATGTTCAATGTATACATTTATATATATTAAATTGCGCTATAGTTCCGTAACTTTCTATCCAGTCGTATAAACGAATCGTCGACAAGTGCGTACATTTTTTTAAATCAATATTTCTGGTATGTTCCAATCTGTCCTTCACTTTTGACAATGAGTATATATTACATTTTCCCAAATTCACCCTTGGAAAAAATATTTAAATAGATTTTAATTTCATCAAATCTTATTTTTTGGGTATTATTTATATTTTTATGAATACTATTTTTTACACCAGAAATGTTATTTATAAACAAGCGTATGAGTTTGGTAATGACAAGAAAGACAGAGTTGTATATTATACATCTGATAGTTCAAAATGGAAAGTTAAATGTTATCAGCCGTGTACACTGATCAATACCTGCAGAAGTGAAACGATGGATGAACTTGCAAGCCCGATATAATATACTTGGACGTGTCACCTCACATCCCTCACAATACATTTGGAAGTAATACCTTTAGCCATGCTGGTGATCAGAAGAGGGAAGATCATAATTTATTTGAAAACAGTTTATTACTTTAAAGAATTATGAACAAATTAGATTTTCGAAAACAATTTTCACGGAACACTTATTTATGATTTCAACTTTGACTTTTCAACTAATTCCAATATCAAGTTTAAAAACAACAGACCATGGTAATTTAAAGAATATTTTCCGTATCAAGTTAGTTAGTCGGATAAAACAACCGTACGATTGACAAGATATCGACACGCAATTACGACTATCGGTTACTGTAATTGTGTTTCTTTGTGGTTTATAGGCATATCGTTTCATTAATCGGGAAAGAAGACAAAATGGCGGAACGCAGAGAATTGATACTCCAAATTTGAAATCGATAGTGAACGCTTATCTAGCGGAATAAAACTTTAATATCTATGAATTTGAGCATTTTTATACAGAATGAACATTATATCATTTTTTGATTTTTTTGCGAAGTTTCCCTTTAACTATAACCACTGAACCATGAAAATGAGGTCAAGGTCAGATGACACCTGCCAGTTGGACATGTACACCATCCAGTCCTTCCAAACACCGAATATATTAGCCCTATTGCTTAAAGTATCTGAGATATGGACTTGACCACCAAAACTTAACCTTGTTCACTGAGCCATGAAATGAGGTCGAGGTCAAGTGAAAACTGTCTGACGGGCATAAGGACCTTGCAAAGTACGCACATACCAAATAGAGTTATCCTATTACTTATAATAAGAGAGAATTCAGCATTACAAAAAATCTTAACTTTTTTTTCAAGTGGTCACTGAACCATGAAAATGAGGTCATGGACATTGGACATGTGATTGACGGAAACTTCGTAACATGAGGCATCTATATACAAAGTATGAAGCACCCAGGTTTCCACCTTCTAAAATATAAAGCTTTTAAGAAGTTAGCTAACACCGCCGCCGTAGCCGTAGCCGCCGCCGCCGCCGGATCACTATCCCTATGTCGAGCTTTCTGCAACAAAAGTTGCAGGCTCGACAAAAACTGTTTAAAAATCGTCATGATTTTGGCAGAGAATTATAGATTTTCGACTTTCTCAACCAGATTAATTTTCTCGCTTGACAAATAAAGCCATTTCGTTTCAGATTTACAATAGCAAAAGTCTGAAACATTTTCTTACAAAATTTTAATACAAATCATTTTTTTTTCTTCTGTTTTATATTCTGACAAGAGGCAGAAATAGAGATTATTACATGGCGTGCGCATTTTTATATATATATATCATCAGCGGAACAACCAAGGGCTTGAGGACTGTTGTTGACCAGGTAATACATCTGATATGAATAGAGTATCAAAGGGCTCCGGCTATTACATGTATCAAATTCCCTTTCCGTAACGTTATCTTTCTTGCACCTGCTTATGGTTATTACAATGTTACAATACAAAATTTTTGTTGACCATTCCAAACATTTGATTTATTATCGATGTGTTACTCCTCTGTTGAGGCATATGGTAGAAAGATTGCATATCGGTTGTGTTACATTTATCGTTTAACGTCCGTAAACTTCACTTTTTAAACTTCTGCTTGAGAACCGCTCAGAACGATCAATATACCAAACTGTTTTTCTCAAATAAAAAGATTATACCGTATCATTTTTCATATCAGATGTATTATCAGCCCATGGTCAATATTATAGTCCCACGAGCCCTCGGCTACCACTATGTCTAATAACGCAAAAGAATTTGATTTTAGAGAAGCTATAATACACTTTCCACAAGCATACTAGATTCAAGTCGTATATCATGAAATCCGATGTTGAACAGAATTTATCAGAGGTGAATACAGTTTTTTTCCATATATTGCACTGTAATTTGTAAATGTACTCGCCTTAATTACAAGGAATAAACTTGTATACGCAAGACTAAAAAGACTCATGAGTGATGCTTGAATTTAGAAAAAATGTGAACAAAAGTTGAAAAGGCAAAAAAAAAAAGAAAAAAAGAATTTAGGTGAAGAACATCAATGATTCACAGTTCTGAAAGAAATCTCCAAATACAGCTTATTTTCAATTAAAAAAAAGAGTGCACACACTGAAATGTCTCGCCTTCTTTACTAATCATTGATATTATGCTGATAGTCCTAAAAATAAAGATTTATTACAACTGTCACATAACATGCATAAACTTAACATAAACCAAGAAAACTAAACATTGACCTTTGAACCATGAAGTTGAGGTCAAGGTCAGATGAACCATGCCAACTAGGCATCTACAGCTAACAATTCTTCCATACAACAAATAAAATTGACTTATTGCTTATAAATTAAGAAGAACAGACTAAAACACAAAAGCTTAACACTGAGCAATGAACCGTAAAAAATGAGGTCAAGGTCAAAGAAAACCTTCGCAACTGACATGTAGATCAAGATATATTTCCATACACCAAATATACTTGACCTTTTGCATATAGTATTAGAAAAAAAGGCCAAAACTCAAAAACTTAACTTTGACCACTGAAACGTGAAAATGAGCTCAAGGTCATATGACACCTGCCAGGTAGACCTGTACACCTTGCAACCATTTCATACACAAAATATATAGACCTATTGCATACAGTATAAGTAAAACAGACAAAAACACAAAAACTTAACTATAACCACTGAACCATGAAAATGAGGTCAAGGTCATATGACACCTGCCAGTTGGACATGTACACCTTACAGTGCTTCCATACACCGAATATACTAGACCTATTGCTTATAGTATCTCAGATATCGACTTGACCACCAAAACTTAACCTTGTTTACCGATCCATGACATGAGGTCGAGGTCAAGTGAAAACTGTCTGACGGGCATAAGGACCTTTCAAGGTACGCACATACCAAATATAGTTATCCTATTACTTATAATAAGAGAGAATTTAACATTACAAAAAATCTTAACTTTTTTCAAGTAGTCACTGAACCGTGAAAATGAGGTCAAGGACATTGAGCATGTGACTGACGGAAACATCGTAACATGAGGCATCCATATACAAAGTATGAAGCATCCAGGTCTCCCACCTTCTAAAATATAAAGCTTTTAAGAAGTGAGCTAACACCGCCGCCGTTGCCGCCGGATCACTATCCCTATGTCGAGCTTTCTGTGACAAAAGTCGCAGGCTCGACAATAATGATGTCTTCTGGATTTGCGTTCGCACGTATATCTATTCTAGCCTCACATCTGTTATCAGTTGAAATCCTACCTGAACAACATCTGATTAAAAATTACATTTTGAATCTTGAATTTTTTTGCTGTGTCGTGAAAATAGTCGGACAAGATTGAACTAAGACGAATTTGGCTGTTGTCTTTTAGTACATTTAATATTAGTCTTTTTGTTCGGACCGTATTAAGGTTTTTACCTCATTGGCTGTAAAAGATTTCAATTTGAGCGTCCCGGTTGCAAGAATTTACAGAAACACTCTAGACGCGTAAAATGTAAAAATATTATTTTCTTAACGAGTTTTTTCAACTACTCAATACAATTATAGCATATCTTTTGGACCTTTGTCATTGCATCAAAATAATCTGTTTCTTACCTTGCAATGTCTTGACATATGGCTTGATCGGTTAGATAAAATAGAGTAATTCTGATTCCCACACCTGTCTAAAGCTCTTTTAACTACATCATATGGTATGAAGGGATTCTCCTTGCTAAAATCGTTCACATAAATATGTTGATCTTTCAAATTAAAGAAGAATACTTCTTTGACAACAGTTCGAGTGCCAAACAAACCTGGATAGTTAAAATGTACCAGCGTGAGTTTTACTTTGTGTTCATCGTTGGTGTTGTCAGGGATAACTCTGGTTATAACACCTTCATGATAAAGCCTATAATAAGGGAAGGTAATGACATCTCCTTTCCGAATCATCTTACATTGATTCACCACTGGCTTTGGAATCTCTGATGCTGGTTGAAACATAGGCATGATAGTATCCATAACAAATGGAGTAACGCATGGTAATGCACAAGCATATTCCTATAATGATGAAAGTAAGTGTACAGCAAAATCCAGTTAAGTTTTAAATTTTCTAAACTTTCAAATACATTTGAATTTTATCATCAAGAGAATGATATATGCTTTAGATTAGATTTTAGCGAGAGAAATTTATGTATTACACAAACTAGTCAAAACATTTACTAAATTTAATCATCGATATAAGCAAATAATTTATCTATATAACTCAACATGCAGACATCCTATACGTTCAGGTATTTCACATCCAATCGTTTATGGTGATATTCTTAACAAAGCACAAAAATGTCAGTATTCACTTCAAAAGCTTACAAAACCTTTAAACAGACTTATTTAGAAAGGATTTAATTACGATACTGTTGTCATGTCATTAAAGATTGAATATTTTGGCTATAATATTGATTCAATTATAGGGTCTTTGCATCGGAACTAAACACATTAATGTCCGCGTCACACTGTCCCGATTTTTACGCCGATGGCAACACGATTATGGAAATTTTCAAAATCGGGACTGATCGTATCCAGATTGGGCTATTCGAAGTGCCATCTTTAACCATCGTAGAACCATTGGCCACTTTTTGTAGGGGACAACTTCAGGAAGGGTTCTAAATTTTTTAACATGTCAAAAATTCACCGAAGGTGCGTTCGATGTTGATGGTTCATATTGAATTCGTATCACCATCCTCACCATCGTAATGTCACCGGGAATGCATCTTTGAACATCGTTTTGCATTCGTGTTTCCATCGGTCCCATCGGGCAGTTTTAACATAACGATGTCTACACAAATGAATTACGAAGCTACCCGAAGGTCTTACGATGGCAACACGTAATCCCGTCGTGTTGCCATCGAATAAAAGTACGAAGGCGACAAGATGGAACTTGATTTAAAAATTTAATAATATCCTCAGTGTGTACACCATCTTATAGTGTTTATTTATCTCAACTTGTTCGATTCGCTCGTGTATGTAACAACGCATTTCATTTCAACGAATGATATCTCTGTATTACTAAAAAATTCGAAACCCAAACTAGTCAAAACATTGACTAAATTTCATCATCGGCACAAGGACATTAATCGTAAATATAAATCAACATGCAGACATCTTAAAAGTTCATGTATCTCACATCCAATATTTTATGATAAATACTCAAATGTCGGGAATCTTTATAAAAGCTAACAACCGCAATTTAGCGCCTGTCCCAAGTCAGGAGCATCTGGCCTTTGTTAGTCTTGTATGATTTTTAATTTTAGTTTCTTATGTATAATTCGGAGTTTAGTATGACGTCCATTATCACTGTACTAGGCCAGCTGAAGGTGGGGGAATTCTCGCTACATTGAAGACCTATTGGTGGCCTTCGGCTGTTGTCTGCTCTATGGTCGGGTTGTTGTCGCGTAGACACATTCACCATTTCCTTTCTCAATTTAATTTAAACATACTTATTTGAAAAGGATACAGTTCCGACATCGTTGTCAGGTTATTAATGATTGTATAATTTGGTATTAATATTGATTCACTCATAGGGTCTTAGCATCGAAAATAAACACATTTACTCTAAAACCAGATGGAGGCATGATACGGGTTATGTTCTTATCATATAGTTTATGATTGTATCATACTAAACCCATAACGGCAGGGTTTATCTTGATTAAAATATGATTAAGACATAATATTTCAATCGGTATAATTGAGGTTTGAAACTTGCATGTGAGTAAATAATAGTATTTCTCTGTTTATGTCTATCATTTTCATTTTGCTTAATTTCTTTTGATATCTTTTCTAACATCGGACTCAGACTTCTTTTAAACTGATTTTTAATGTGCGTATTGCAATGTGTAAAAACTCCTTTTTTTTACATTGAAAGCTTTGAATTGAAATATTCGAAAATACGTTGTTAGATGTTGAATAAGCATTTGACTACAAAAATGTGTGTTTAACGTAATGATTAAAGAACTTCAGAAAAATGGCCACTTTTGTATATCACTTCATGATAAAACAAAAATAAAGATGCCCTTTATTCAGCATGAAAGCTAAATACTAGATGTTAGTGCATTAGAGATATATATTATCTTTTTGATAAACACGACGATTTGGAACCTTTTTGAATTACGATTTCATTAAGAAATGCAAATATTAATTTACGGAATAATGCCGAGTATACATTAGGCGACTCCTCGTATGGTTGAAGTTTTGTTTGCTGAAATTACATTTATAGTGAATAATTTCGAAATATTTTCATATTTTACATCTTAACATTATGCAGAAAAAATAGACTCACTTTGTCCTTTTTGTCAAAGTCTGGTCTCCTTTTAGCATTATGGTTTGTATAAGTACGCAATCACGAATGGAGACATACATCATTGTGATGAGTACACATGCAACAAATCTTTGGGGTCCAAAGAACTTATGTGTCTATCCAATATACCTTTAACTTACAGTATCAGTCCAATTTTCCCCAACCTTCATCCCAGACACCATCTTTTACAGGATCTACTTATTGATAATGTGTTCCTCCAGAACACGCATGACTAAAATTGCCACTGTACGTTAAGCACAAATCATAAGATTAATCAATTTCCTTTGTTCCCATCATCTCTCCTGTAGAAACAGAAGAGAGAAGTTTTATATTACAAATATTCTATTTTTCCAATGCTCGTTGATCAAAACAACCTTTCTTTTTTGTGCCAATCTGTACTTTGTTTGGACATATTATGGGTAAATTATTTTTATTATTTTTTTAACAATTCAACCACATTTTTAAATAGAAGTATGTTTTGTTTGTTTGATTAGAGAAAATAATTATAAAAACTTTTACACGCATGATATTGTAAAAGCAACGAGTGAAAGGCTCCAATTGAAGTATTCCTTACTTAAATGCAGATTTAAGAATTCTTATGCATACAACCTGAGAATTTTCCTTACCTAGGGGAACTAGTGAAAGCCAAGTTTTAAAAACACTTAAGTTAAGATGTTTTTATGCATATACTTACAGGCCTTGAATTCAAAATGACCAGCCATTTTGTTTCAATGATTAAAATGCATTAACCTAAAGTAAAAGTAAATCAATTTTAACTATAAAATAACTTTTTATTATATCATACTAGTGATTTTATAAAAGATTTCAAAATAAAGCGTGAGTTCATGGATATAAGCTGAAGTTTCAGTAGTTGTCGTTTGTTGGTGTGATTATATGATATGGGTTTGAGATGGTTACATGAGTTTCTGCGGATCTTTATTTTTATTTTCTACAGTATATGAAAATTAAAGATTTTAAGTAAATGAAATAAACGCATTTTTTTTTAAATAATGTTTATATAAGGTGAAAATGCCAAATAATTATAACAATGAATGTCCATTGTTTCATTATAAACAGAAAGCGTGACCCGTATTTAGTGATTTCCCAAACGAGGTTCTTTTTAGAAATGTGAAAAAGGTACCAAGCTCTTACAACTCGTCATCGGAACATGGAAAATGATTTATAGCTTGCGTTTCTTTTCCTTTCTAAAACATTTATTTTATATTCTGTTTTTATTATTATATGTACAGTTTTCATCATTTAGAAACATAATCATAATAAAAATATCTTTACTTTCAACGTAAACGATCTCGGGAGTTTTTATAGGTGACATGTTTCGGTAACTGAAAATGATTTTCAAACCTCTCAAATATCCACATGATGATGTTTGTTAATACTTTTCATTTTTACCAAATAGATTGAAATGAAAACATTTTGTCAAGGATTTGTCAGTTGTTACGAAGAGAATAATTTGCTATACTGTCTAAGACTTTCTGATTATTAGTAGTAGTAGATAGCAGTATTTTAGTCTGTCGTATACCCAATATATATTTGAGGGGATAAGAAATAAATGTTTCGAGACAATATTAATATCAATACAAGGTAAAAACCAAATATGAAACGTTTTTATTGTAGTCCTTCATCTTCAAGTCACCATGAGGATTTCAACGATGACCAATATTTCTCATAACTGGTAGTATTAAAGTTCTCATCGGTTTGAGCAGAATTCAAGGTTAGATATATAATACAAAGCTACATGCCTATTTTTATGACTGTTTGTTGATACTTACATTTCACCAAAACCGAATAGAAATGAATACATTATGTTTATGATTTTTCAAGTTTTACTGAGAGGAATTATTTGACATTTGTTTGCTATTAAGATTTTTATATTGTTTGTCAAACGAAGTTGGGATATAATGTTTCATTTGTTCATCACAAAATTAAAGTCAATTTATCTGTGAAGTATAGGTCATAGATCATAGATCATGATATTTTTTTCATAGATGCGTCTTGAATAACCAAGGATAAAAAATAAAGTAATTTAGACCTTCATTTCACAAATGAGTGACTGATAAAGGTTTGCGTTACAGACCGTATCTGCGATACAAATTGTAGAGAAATAATATTTTGTCAGTAGATGCGTCTGTAATAGTCAAAATCGAGGGTGCTTTAGAATATGCCATCTTGACATTAAATTCATGGATGAGTAAATGTGGTGAAAGGATGTGTATTAGTTCATATCTGAGATGAGGAATACAAATAGTTTGTCAAAAGATGAAACTTTGATCGTCACGATTTCAAAATCAAGTCTGCAAAATGAATTCATAGGCGGATCCAGGGGGATCCAGGGGGATCCAGGGGGGCCTGGAGGGCCCGCCCCCCCCCTTTCGTGGGAAAAATTTGGTTGATTATATTGGGAATCACTGAAGGTCAGTCAGAGGACCCCCCCCCCCCCTAGGGAAAGTTCTGGATCCGCCACTGGAATTAGATGATATTCCATTTCATCAACTGCATTTAAAAGACATTTGATTCATTAATTGCACAGTTCAAAGTTTCATCAAATTTTTTTGTATATTGAGATGACTGAAATCCGCAATTCACAGTAATTGCTGCGGATTTCATTCATCTAAATATACAAATTGTTTATATAATGCTTTGCACTTTTTAACACCATAAACCTCCATATTTCAGGCCAAAATAAATTGATACGTGTACCAGTTTACTCTCTTGTTCATAAGTGTTTCTCATTTTAGTTTTTATATAGATTATACCGTTGTTTTTCCTGTTCGAATCGTTTTCTACAAGACATTATGGGGCTCTTTATAGCAAGTTCACCTTCATAGGTGTTCGGTGTCAACCTAGGGTTCGTGTTGAAGGTCGTATTTTGACCTATAATTGTTTGTTTTTTGCACATTGTGACTTGTATGGAGAGATAATTTGTCTCATTGGCACTCATATTTCATCTTCTTATTTTTTTTGCTGCATATTTAAAGCTGCGAATCGAAAAGATAGTAGTTTTGCTTAGGTTTTGTTTCTGTTCAGTTAACAGAAATCAAGACTCACCATAGAATCTCCGGAAGTTCTAACATAAAGAGTCAAAATATTTAATTTATAAATAAGGCTCTTAAATGGAATTGCGTCCGCCACACTATTCTTTTCGAAAAATAATGAAAACACCCGTATTTCAGTTATTCTAATAGTACTGTAATTCCTGATTTTGAAAGATTATTGAACATAAAGTGAAAGTAAATTATATTCAACTATAGAACAAATTATGAAACGAAAGGTGGAGTGTAGTAAAAAAATAAATAAAAAAAATACAATTTTGTTATCTTGAATTTTTACTAGCTTGGTTGTACCGACACTTCTTTTTATTTTAGTACTGCTTAATAAATATTTAAGAAGATATCAGTTTTCAGAAAACTAGACTTTCCATAAAATATCGGAATAGATTGATTCATATAGTAGAAATGTTTCTGTTACCAACTACACAACTATTTTCATTCGATCAATTTGATCAATAATAGGTCACCTTTGTTTGTATGCAAGATTTTGTTTCGAATTTAAGTAATTCTTCTTTTTAATATAAAAAAAAAATTATTGTCAGCATAGTACATTTTCATTGATCGTTACCCGAAGGAGAATAAATGTATACATATTTAAAAGGTCATTATTATCCAAGTCTTTGAAATGACTAGTTTTGAATACATTTTTGTTAGCAGCTATTAATTTGTAAACTATAATAGGTAAATAAGCTCATACTAGATACCAAAATTGAGATTTTATATTTAAACCAGACGCACGTTTCGTCTACAAAAGACTCATCAGTGACGCAAATAAAAAACGGTTAAAATGGTCAAATAAAGGACGAAGTTGGAAAGCATTGGGACCAATAATTCCTAAAAGTTTGCCAAATACAGCTAAGGTAATCTATTCCTAAGATAGAAAAGCCTTATTATTTCAAAAATTGAATGTTTTGTTGACAGTTAATTAATAATTATGAACATATCAATTATAACTCTAGGCAACACAGAATTGCTGACTACTGGGCTAGTGATACCCTCCGGAAATTAAAACTCCACCAGCAGTGACATCGGTTGTAGATAACCTAGTGGAAGCAATTAACAGCAAATATCAACAAAACAAGACCTTGAGCATTGCTAGCATGTCAAAAACATCGGAGGACTCCAAATAGGAGATATTGCACTTAAAGACAATATTTGCCTATTTCGAGTGATTGCTCATTACTAAGTGGTATTATCATGAAACATATCACAGATGGGGAGTATCAATTGAAGATAGCAACAAAAAACAATATAGAAAATTGAAGGCAACAGTAGTATACCGCTGTTCGAAATTCATAATTCGATTGAGAAAAAAACCTTATCCGGGTTACAAACTAAATCTGAGGAAACGCAAAAACAATATCTACTCAAATTTCAATATATTTAACCATAACAAATAGATGTTATGGAGTTTTAATCAATATCGGATTTTTTTTTTGTCAAATATTATAGTACATTGCATACTTTGAATATAAAGAGCATAATGTTTGAAAAGATGATGAAAAAAACAAGTATGTAAAGAAAAAGATTTTTTTTCAGTTTGAATTGTCTGTCAGAAGTGTCGTTATTTGGATGAAGGGATGGTAGCATTCAAATGATCACTTTCATTTTCCATAACTTTTATAGACTCATGCCTGTGTGTTTGTCTATAGATTTATGAAAGCAAGTGCCTTATTTTTGTATTGTTCTTTGTTATCAGTCTTTTGTCACATAGTGTATATATTATGTATTGCCATAGCATGTTTCTTTATGCTTTTGCAAATAAATATTCAATGTTCAATGTGTATTAATAAGTCTTTTAGAGTTGTTAGAATTTTCCTGTTCTTATAGATGTTCATTACATTTTCCAAACTTAGACAGCCTAAAGATAGAATACATTTTCTATCCAGAATTGTAATGTGATATATGACTTCCAACATGTTTTAAATTTTAATAAAATCATCGAAATTTATTTATCGCAAGTTTACGAGATAACACTTATGATCATGCAAAATAGCCATTTTGCAATATGATATTGTCATTTAATTCGCCATTAATTAATGAAGCTTGTAGTGGCAAAATTAACCGATATGCCTCTTTGTAAACACGTGATTGGACCGTTCATATATAGTTTCAATACTTGATTTGTCTTCTCCCAAAATACCGTGTCCTTAGGCGCTGTAGGTAGCGTTTACAAGAAAAATGAAGACCATTTTACCACTGGGGACTAATACCATTTTAAAGTTCACTAGGTAGTGGCGCCAGTGACATAAAGCCTCCATGTGTAATTTAGATTAAACGATTTAAAAACCTAACGAAAATTCGAAGTATCCTACCTTCGCAATGAAATATTTGAATATTTAACTAAAATAATTAGTAAAAAACGTAATAATGTTCAAAAGATAAACAAAAACTTCAGGTTAATACGACAATAAATAACCGTTTGATGAGATAGCTGATAAGAATTGTTTCGTGTTGGTAATATATAAAGGAAATTTGGCATTTTGTTTAAATTCACGGGAAGTAACCTATTCATTTCATTTTCTTTGCTTATGATTATTTTGTCGATATTGACATAGATTACAGAATGCTTATAGATTACCACAAGAGAGACGGGAAATACCAAGATATTCCTCGGAGTTCAGTATTTTTCTGATTTTACTTTTCCCAATGGAAGGTCGGTGGTTTTCACCGGGCACTCCGGCTGTCTCAAGTGGTGCTTAAAAGTGTCATTTAAACACCAAACATGAGTAAATCAACCAAAGGGACATTCAAACACTCGTTATTATAAACAAAAACGCGAAAAACGACGATAAAGCATACAATAACCTGAACTTTGTAAGTTTGTACCTATTCAGTCAAAATGGAATAATCAATACAGATGCTTGACCAGATGCCATAGTAACCTAAATAACGGCGGTTGAAAATATATTGACGATTCTTATGTTAAAAAATCATTTTATAATCAATATTTATTTTTATGCTATTATGTTTAGACAAATACAAAACTGAAAGTTTTAAATCATGACAGTATATGATTGCTTGAAATGCAATAATAAAGTTTCAAATATCTCCCTTTTTCTATGTTATTTTGTATTTGAAATGTGATACATGTTACTTTACCATTATCAAAAGTACACAGCGAGAGTAGTTAATAGTTTATTATGCTTTACATTCCCCATCATGTCCTTCGGGGAACATTTGCAATGTTGAGGTCTATACTTGATACATAGTTGTTTTGTTGTACTGGACCATTTCAGACATATACTTTTACATTTTTTAATGTGAACGTTTGTTCAATTCAACAATTGCGGAGAATGCAGATGGTGATGCCAGCTTTTTATTTGAAATTATTGGTTTTAAAACAATTTTTCATCAAAATATAATGTGTCGCTCGGAGTGTCAGATTTTGTGTCTCAGGTGTACAAGCATTTATATAGATAAAAAGATTTGCATATAATTCGGCTTTTTATCTGATACTTTGTAAATAAAACGCACCTTCTTTGTTATGATAACGAATACCAAACGGTATTTTAATTTGCCTAAAAAAGTAGCGAAATCTCTGAATACACCTCAGTGTAAGATTGGTACGAAGCCACCAACAGTCAAAATCTAATAACTTTCTTTGCAAGATTCCCTTACAAGGCTTTCGTGCAAGCTGCAAAAACCACTACTCCCAAATGAATAAGAGTATCTTTTCCATAGAAATTTTCACCGGCATCTATATCAACAAATTATAAAACTTCTTCAAGAAGACCTGAAGACGATGACGCATCTATTATCAAAGATTTCAAAACGCTGTCAAAAACGGCATTTTTTATTAGACAATAATTCTGGGTTTTTTTCTGAATACAGTTTTTTTTTATATATAAATGCCCTTTGAAACGCAAAATCTGACACCTTGACCGACACATTATATTTTGATACAAAAATTGTTTTAAAATTAATTTTTATAACTTTTAACTCAGACGCTGGCCTTTGATGAAATTTTATGTTAAAAATTCATTTCTATATAAATCATACGGAGAAAACCGTCTTAAGTAGATTTTTATCATGAAACGTGGATATGAAGCCTCAAAACATGGAAAACTGAAAACGACTGCTTCTGCGTTGAAATATAAAATGTTATAGTTCCTTCTGTGCAATACCTTATTTGGTTCAAACCAAAAAATATGATACTTGAACTTTCCTTGATAGTTTTTCTCCGCTTCAAAACCGCCAACCCGTGTCAAACATAAACGACACCCTGCATGTGGCGTTCTACGCAGTGAAATTACTTCTTACTGTTTAATAATAAATTATTTCATAGTTAAATAGCAGGTGTCTTATAATTACATATCAATTTTCTAAAATAACATATAAGGTAACTTATAATTACATGCCATTTCGGGTATACTTTGGCTGTGCAAATTTTCTGCAAAAAAGATAAATCATAAAAAAATTACTTTTGCCGATCTGATATAATCAAATTCCAAATATATCCTAAATATCTGTACAAATTTCCAGCATCAACTGTCTTTAATATTTGCCAGTTTATGCTACTAAAAAGAAGCAGGCATTTGTTATCATGACCAGTCATGTATCAGGAAAAATGGAAAATGACATTCATGAAGTGGTTTGACTTATGCAAGCCCCTAAAACAAGAAATATTAGTAAAATATATTTGACAAAGGAACTGTTACTAAGGTGAATAATAATATAATTGTTGTGACAGTGTTATTGCCTTTCTAATAAGAAGATATATTTTAGAATGTACATATTATTTTCAGAAGAAAGGAAAGAATGTATAGATGAAAAATTCTGTACCAACATTAATACTTTAAAGTTTAAAGCAGTTATGCATTTTTCAAAACAATCAAACCTTAAAAGGTTGTGTCATAATAAATAAAAGGATAATCTTTGATAAAATGCAAGCCTTTACACCCATGCATTCTTTTATTCTCTATTTGTTGTAACCTAACCATATGTCTCATAATAGTATTAAGTATGTCTTTGTGTTTCTGTTTACCATTGTATCAACATACGTTTTTTAGAATAAAATATATATATATTTTAAAACGTAACCAAACCCTACGACACCAAACAAGAAAACAAATCATCTGTGAAAGCACTGACAGTAAAAATGAGACCCACAGCCTTTATGAAGATTTTTACTATTAAATAGCATATGGTTATCCATAGCCAAGGCGAATTAACAAATTATTATTTTATCATTGTTCTATTGTGTTTCTGTATACAAAATGTGTTAGTATAAAACTACAAAAGGAACGAAGGCCACTTAAATACTACTGGGGTCATGAGCGTTTGCAGGTGCTGTTAACGTTCCACGTCAATAGCTCATTTTTATCTTTTGGCAAGAGAAGGCATTTTTTTCTACGTTCAATATTTTTATCTGGTCATTCAAGCCAATAGCGACCCCAGTGGCATAGGAGCCTCCGTGTAGCTTAATGCATGATCAGATTAAATACCTATGGTAAACTTCAAGTATTGTACTTTCACTTTGATATATTTAAATATTAAAATTTAGTATTTCATAAGAACGTAAGCAAGAGAATTAGACTAACAAAACATGTTTGAATAACACAAAGGCTTGATATTTAAGAAATATATGTTTATAAATATTTCGGGTTGTCAATATCAAAACAAAAGCTAAACAAAATAACATAATATTCTTTGGGTGAAGGGAAGATAACCATTTTATTTAAATAAATTTGTGTGTCTCAATGACACTCACATGACTCATATCACATCCTTTTTTTTATGTTTACATAACATGTTTAATCAACTTATCATGGAGTACGGTATGTTGTACTCATGCAGTGGTCAGCCTACAATCATTTATAACTGAAATTTCAATCAAATGTTATTGACCATACACCTTATAGTCTTAGGTTAGACTCAACAAGAGGTTAGAAAACAATGACAGCTTGCATTGTCTTGTGGATTACACAATGACAGTCTCTTATTTCGCATGTATCCTCTATTTTTTCTCCGTACAATCAAATTAACGGTACCAATTTTCTTGCACCAGATGCGCATTTCGACAATACATGTCTCTTCAGTCATGCTCGTGGCCAAAATATTTGAAATTATATAAAAGATTAAGAGCTATAATCCAAAAGGTCCAAAAGTATAGCCAAACACGTGAAAGGAACCAGAGCTTTGCATTAGGGAGATACATTCCTTAATTTATAATAATTTCTAATATTTTGTAACAGCAAATTTTAATAACTCAAAAAAAAAAATCCGTATTTTCATGCCAGTACCGAAGTACTGGCTACTGGGCTGGTGATACCCTCGGGGACTAATAGGAGGTTGCCGTAAGATATAGAGAGGATTTGCTGTTTATCAAATGAAATTAATATGGATTGTTAAAACATTGCGTTACTCATTACAATTCGTTTCATTGTTTGTAAAAACTTGGATGTCAATTACAAGAAATCATTACTTTAAACGTAAGATTGATTACTATATGTACTGAGGGGAAATTTCAAAATATGAGACTCGATCTAAACAAAAAATAAGATGTATTCAGTGATATCAAATAGAGGGGATTGTGAGACACTTACATAAATTCTGGCAAGGAGTTAAGGAGAATAGGATACAAACGTGTTTATTGAGAAAGAAATGAATATTTCTGGGAAAACACATATTTGATAATTTTCCTGGACCCGGCTTATTTGAATGGTTCAGAGACTGCTTAATAAATCCTCTTATAGCATGAATGAGAGGTAAAAAAAAATACCAAAGGGATTTTCAAAATCATTAGTCGAAAAGAACTGACAAAAAACGACAAACAGCGAAAACAGACAATAAAGACAACAGTACAGTTGTGTATATGAAAAGATAGCACAACACAAAAACCTGAAGACTGAGTAAAACTAATCCTACTAAAAACTGGGGATAATCTCATGTGCTCTCATGAAAATCTCATGAGACTGTCATCAAAGTGAGAGGGTAAGCGCTATAAAACCAGGTTCAATCCACCATTTTCTACATTTGAAAATTCCTTTTCGTTTTTGATGCATTTTTAACCGGATTTTTGTGACAAAATTTCGGTTATTGATTTGGGGATGTACGGCGGGCGGTCGGGCGCCGGGCAGCCGGGCGGCAATCAAATGTTCTCCGTGCATTAACTCATGACCCATTCAACCAAAGCTTTTAAAATTTTAATATGTTGTTACTGACAACTAAATGAAGGTCAAGTTCAATAATGGCGATTTTGACTTTTACCGTTCAGGAGTTATGGTTTTTGAACGATTGAAAAAATGAGTTTCTAGTCGTGTCCGTGCATTTACTCATGAAATGTTCTACCAAAACTTCCCCATTTTTAATATGTTGTTATTGATGACAAATTGGAGGTCAAGTACAATAATGACGATTTTGACTTTTACCACACAGTCGTGTCCGTGCATTTACGCATGAACTGTTCTACCAGAGCTTCCCAAATTTTAATATGCTGTTACTGGTGACAAAATAGAGGTCAAGTTCAATAATGACGATTTTGACTTTTACCGTTCAGGAGTTATGGTTCTTGAAAGATTGTAAAATGGTGTTTCCATTCACGTTGTTGTATTTACTCATGAACCATTCAATCTAAGCGTTTCAAATTCTAATATGTTGATACTGATGAAAAAATGAAGATCAAATTTGATATTGACGATTTTCACTTTCACCATTCATCAGTAATGGTTCTTATCATGCTTGTGATATTGCCAGGACACAAATAAATGTTAATAAATCCAGTTTGCTATCGTTGTGACAGCCTCTTGTATCATTATATTTTTGGTTAGTCAGATATCCAATTTTGTGACCAGAGCTTCCCAATTTTTAATATGTTGTTACAGATGAGTTCAATAATGACGATTTTGACTTTTACCGTTCAGGAGTTATGGTTCTTGAAAGATTGATTAATGATGTTTCCAGTCGTGTCCGTGCATTTTCTCATGAACCTTTCAACCAAAGCTTTTGAAATTTTTATATGTTGTTTCTGATGACAAAATAGAGGTAAATTTCAATAATGACGATTTTGACTTTTACCGTTCAGGAGTTATGGTTCTTAAAAAAGATTGTAAAATGGCGTTTCCATTCACGTTGTTGTATATACTCATGAACCATTCAATCTAAGCTTTTCAAATTTTAATATGTTGATACTGATGACAAAATGAAGGTCAAATTTGATATTGATGATTTTCACTTTCACCATTCATCAGTAATGGTTCTTGTGATATTGCCAGGACACAAATAAATGTTAATAAATCCGGTTTGCTGTCGTTGTGACAGCCTCTTGTGTTATTTGATTTTGCCATGTGATTATGGACTTTCCGAATGGATGTTCCACTAAGTTCAGTATGTTTGTGCTTTTAATTTTTACGGGTAACCAGATACTGATCAACAGGTGTCACGCTTATTGCGGATGAAAATCCATTAATGTCACCTGAAACGTCGAGGAAAGAGGATAAGATTGAAGTTAATTCAACGATAATTAGAATAAGATCATATCTGTCCTCATCTGTGAAACAAATATTCCAAAATGACAACAATACTGTCATATTTTGGATGAGATTACTCACCTAAACATATGGAATACATTGTTATGCGTTTATTTTTTTACATTGGCTAGAGGTATAGGGGGGGGGGGGTTGAGATCTCACAAACACGTTTAACCCCGCCGCATTTTTGCGCCTGTCCCAAGTCAGGAGCCTCTGGCCTCTGTTAGTCTTGTATTATTTTAATTTTAGTTTCTCGTGTACAATTTGGAAATTAGTATGGCGTTCATTATCACTGAACAAGTATTTATTTGTTTAGGGGCTAGCTGAAGGACGCCTCCGGATGCGAGAATTTCTCGCTACATTGAAGACCTGTTGGTGACCTTCTGCTGTTGTTTTTTTTTCTATGGTCGGGTTGTTGTCTCTTTGACACATTCCCAATTTCCATTCTCAATTTTATTTTATGATACATATGATCCTAATAAGCAGCAAATAATTGCCAGTAACAACAACACCATTATTAAAACCCCAAGCTCTGGAATTTTATATCAACTGAATACTAGAAATCTACGTCATTTTTTCTGCTGTCCCGTGCTGTCGTGAATGGTTAATGTGGTAAATGAGAAATAACTCATGGCAGCAGTAGATTTGTTTTCATTTAACCTTGGGTTTGGCATTTATATTCGATTATTGTACACTGATCGTTAGCTCAATCGATTTATGTCTTTTGAACAGCGGTATATTAGTGTTGCCTTTAGATTTATACTACATGTTAGAGTGCTGCAGGAATGTTGATAAATAGAATTGGCTAATTATATAAATTATCTGTTCTGGTTGTGAAGACAGATTCAACACTTTCGTGTGTATGACTTAAAGATTCACACGGTATTAGAAATTAAACTTTGGTCTGTATGGCTAACCGTGCTTTTTTGTATCCGTTCCTATCTATTTCTTGTACCCTACTCAATCAAATGACCAAATGTCTCAAGAAAGAGTAAAATAATTGTTGATCCTGATTCTAAGTTTAAAAGGTGAATTGCCATTCAAAGGAAAGTAGTTACGAATAATTCAATTCGTTCAAAGTTGAAAAATGAAAAGAGAAAATACAAATATAAGCTTTCCCCTTTCATCAATTAAATTGGAACAAAAATTACTTACAAATTTACTTCTATTTTTCATTCACCATTATCGGGCGGTAACAATTCATTTGTGTCTTGCTTCGATCAGTTACAATACTATTCTTAACGGACATGAATAAGGGTTTCTTAGTTTATATCTAGATTAGCTAGAGTCATGAGAGTTTTTATTTCGCATAATGATTGATGCGTAGGTCGTATCAAAATCTAAACAAATAGAAATAGAATAGCAGTATTGTCGGTAAAATATGTTAAAGAAAATAAAATCTCTTGGATATTTTACAGGAAATCTGGGGTATTTGGTTTTACTGTTTAAACAATTGTGTTTTACAAATTTTGAATGATTGATGTTAACTATGTTGTTATTACAAAGTCATGATTGCAAACTGTATGCAGCCTGATAAAAGGAACGGAGGCCAGTTTACCACTGGGGACTTAAACGTTTGGCATGAGTTTTGCGAGTTGAGTTAAATTTTTGTTTTGCTAGTTCATGTTAATAGGCGGCCCCAGTGGCATAGAAGCCTCCACAATAATAGACATACGCACGCTTTAAATACCTAACGGAAATACCAATATTCTACTTTCGCTTTCAGATATTTAAATATTAAAATAATATACATGGTAATAAATGGAAAATAAATGGTTAAACTAATGAAACATAATATAAATATGATTAAGAAGTGTCGTGCAAAGCAATAAGCTATTTAATTTTAAACGTTTTGACCACATAAATGTAAAAACGTAAAAATATCATATTCTTTACATGAACGGGAAGTAATTCTATTATAATTGCTATATCTACATACCAGCATGCAAAGTAATATGTATTTGATTATGATACTTGTTCTAAGTACAACTTTAGTGTGCATCCTTTCACTAGATGAGTTTGTTTTATAAGTTTCAGTGTAAGCATGGTGGAATTACAAGGCTGCTGAAATTGACAAACTGACAAACAATATGAAAAACAAGGTGAATACAATATAGTAAAATTTCAATTATAAACAGAAACATGAGACATGTCTATACAATGTTTAAAATACAAGGACAAAGACTTGATCATCAATATCTAAATATTATGCAAACAGTTACTGGTCTATCAAAATATGCACTTTAATGTCATATGCCTTTAATAGTTGAGAGTAGTGGATACTGTTTTTTTCTCTTTCTTTCTAGAAGTCACCTATGTTATAGGAATAATTTTATATATACCCATGTGTTGGCTTCGGCTGTTTGCTGCTCTTTGGTCGGGTTGTTATCGCTTTGACATAAATAACATTCTTATTTTATGAGTTATCTTCTTTGGTTTTACTGTCAGTTATATTTCATATTATTCAGTAAAAAAAACTATCAAAGAAAAATTAGAAAATAAGAAGGTTTAAGATATAAAAGTGATGAAGTATTAGCTGTCTTTTTTATTCAGATAAGTATTTCTAAATACCATTTGCATTTTTCTTTCTTTTTTTGACAGGCTGGAAACCAGTAAGATACAGATTGTCGATACTATCATGTTTGTACTAGAAATAAACTCATTTAATGCAAATCAAGACATACTTTGTTCACAGAAGAAAAACTAAAATTATGATTTTTTTTGTATTGCTTTAAAAGAAAGATCAACTGTTTAGGGTTTTTACATTAAAAAGTATATAAATGCAAGGGTTAGGACTTTAAAATTATATGATTTCATAGAAAGGCACATTTAAAATGGTGTAATCTTAGTCTAGAGACAATTTTACAATTTTAAAATAGTCTGAAACACCCATTTTAAACAGTTTCCATCATTGATGCATGTTTAATTCTACGTAGTAATGCTAACCATATGTAAGAAGAAGAATAGGTCACATAAATTAATTGAAATACCCAATAGAAATGATTCTTAGCTCATATATCCTAAATGACCATGTGAGATTTTGCCATCACTATGCATTTGTGACCCTTCTGTCTGAAAACTGTTCTTAAAAAGAGAGACGAAAGATACCAGAAGGACAGTCAAAATCATAAATCGAAAATAAACTGACAGCGCCATGGCTAAAAATGAAAAAGACAAACAAAATTTTAAATTTACGAAAGCGAAATTTTCAGTAAGATAATTGAATTTCCGGTTGGTATTTAAAGAATTCGTTTGTCATCATTTGTAGAGGCTTCTATGCCACTGGGCCGCTTATTAACTCGCAAAACACATGCAAAACGTTTAAATCACCAGTGGTAAACTGGTCTTCGTACAGTTTATATTGTTTAAGATTCGATAACCATAACACAACAACAACATTGATTGGAGATTAAGGTTCATATGAATCATTGAGATACCATGGCTTTGTTTTCACTCCAAATTAAAAGAAAATGTCTTGAATGTAGACAAACCTATGCAATTGGAATAGCATGATTCTAATAATTAATTCTTTATAAGTAGTAATCAGTTATGCAATGATGCAAAAAGCTCAAGATATTGTTACACACAACGCAAGTATTGGCTGATTTTGGTTTTATAATCATGATAATTATGTATATAAAAATATCATACAAATTTGCATTTGTGTTTCACCCATTAGACATGTTAGATTACGAAAAAAAAAACGAACCAAAATCATGGCAAAATTAACAATAGAACTTCAGCCATTTCTGCATCTTATGGTATCTATTTTATAAAAAAATCACGCATAAGAGTAACTTGGCAATATTTCTTTTAAAAAATATCGATTTTAGTTGAAATAATAGGACATTTTTTGAGTGGGAACTCACGTTTGTCCTATGACTGTTTATATAAATATCAGCACAACCATGATAAATCTGCAAATTTGCGGGGGGAAATGTGTTGTTCTTCTCTTTATAAATGTAATTGAATACAAAATTATAAAAATTTAGTATTGTATTTCATATGTCTGTTATACGTTCCTTTGGAATTTCGACCAAAGACGAAGAACTGGATCTTCCATCACTGTATTGGATACCTAAACTACATAAGTGTCCCTACAAACAACGGTATATTGCTGGGTCTTCCAAGTGCTCTACGAAACCTCTTTCTAAATTATTAACATCTATTTTTATCAACAATAAGAGACGGGCTTCAAACTTATTGTGAAACTGCCTATTCTAGAGGTTGCATGAATCAGATGGCGTTTTCGGTTTATTTTAATTAGATTTATGAGTTTCACTGTCCCTTTGGTATCTTTCGTCCCCCTCTCTTTCATATTAGTGAAAAGTGAACAGGATTGTAGTTTTGACATAAGGAACATATCCGATATCATCTGTGAAACGGATATTCCGTAACTGTAAATCAACGTGTGATGATGTCCGTAAAATTTACGAAGTGCTGATTTCAACTTATCCATCAATCATACATGATCAATGGAGCAGGCTTTGTATTTGGTTTCTGGTGAATAGTTGTCTCATTATATTATGGCAGGTACGCATGCAGACACACTTAAATTCCTGTATCACAAAATTTTATAATTTTGTATTCAATTATATTTATAAAGAGAAGTACAACACATTTCCCCCCGCAAATTTGCAGATTTATCATGGTTGTGCTGATATTTATATAAACAGTCATAGGACAAACGTGAGATCCCACTCAAAAAATGTCCTATCATTTCAACTTAAATCGATAGTTTTAAAAATGAATATTGCCAAGTTACTCTTATGCGTGATTTTTATAAAACAGATACCATAAGATGCAGAAATGGCTGACGTTTTATTGAGGGTCTTTATTGTTTATTTGGTCATAATTTTGGCGTGATTCGTTTTCGTTATCTAATGGGTGGAACACAAATGCAATTTTTTATGATATTTTTATATGCATCATTATAAAACCAAAAGCAGCCAACACTTGCATTGTGTGTAATAGTATCTTGAGCTTTTTGCATCGCTGTTTAAATTACTGATTACTACTAATAAAGAATTAATTATTAGAATCATGCTATTCCAAATATCTTACTTATCTTATCAGTTCACAATGTGAAAGAACTTAATAATTTAGGTAAATTTGTGTTTAATATTGAAAAAAAATCGTAATATGTAGTTGTATCATTTATTTATCATATGAATTTTTGTTTCATTCTCCGCCATGCATGTATTGTGTAAAATTATTAGGTCTTTCCACTTTTCTGTGGAAAGACGTATTGTTTTTCTTCTGATTATTTTTTTTTTTTTTTTTTCTTCCGCCTAATTTTGTTCTTGCGATAAATATTTGTTTCGCCATATGTAGCTTAGATATTTGGTATATGATATGGAACAATTTATGCGCTTTTGAAATTCACCCTGTGTAACCGAATACTTTTCTTTGTAGGAGTTATCTCCCCAAACACTGTTTTCCTTGTGTTCACTACTCCTTCACAACCGTAAAGATTACTACAAATTTATTTTATTAAATTGCTCGTTATATCCTACCCATGATTTGTTCTATTTTTACCAAAGCAATATGAACGCTCCATATGAGAGTTATGCCCCCTTATGCATTGATATAAGTGATATGCATTTCTATCTTGTAAACCATATGTGATAGAGACCTAGGATCTTTTGATTTGAGGTCCTTGGTCCAAAAAAATAAAAATTAGGTCAAGGTCAAGGGTCAAGGTCATATTCTAATTTTTGGCTTATTTTCACTTCTTCCCCCAAACCATATAAGATATCGACAAATTATTTTTACAAAATTGTTAGTTGCGACATGTAGGTAACACATACATTTTGATTGCAAGGGTACGTTGAACGTAAAAGGGAGTTTTCTCCCCTCTTGTATTTAAAAATATGCGTATGGTGATATAACTCATTAACCAAATATAATTAAGACCTATGGTCTTTTGATTTCAGGTCCTTGGTTATGACCTTGAAATTGATCTCAAGGTCATAGCTTAATTTGACGTTCTAGATTTTGACCTTTGCTTTTACGTTATATTTATACATGATAAAGCTATGAGAATTTTGGCAAAAGGTATCAAACCATTTAACCTTGAATAAAATGACCCGGAAGTGACCTTGTGAAAAACTTAGCAAATTTTTGTACTTAATTAATATAAAAGTATATAAAACCAGATATTTTTGGAATCAGTGTCAAGTATATATTCAAAAATTATCGGAAGTACTGAACATTTTTCAAACCGGAAGTAACAAATTATCTCCCTTATTTAAAAGATATTGTATAGAAACAATATGTTTTTGGAATCAGCGTACAATAAGCTATCATTTGACGATTGAATGACACTTTAAACTTAATTTTACAACTTTCATATTAAACTACATTGTTTTTTGTGGAAAGACCTTCAATAATGTTCTCTGAACAATTGGTTTTTAATTGTATTTATATTTCACTGATGCATTCAAAAAATATTGTAAAATTGTATATTCTATAAGCTGTATTGCTTCTGAATAAAGTATTATTATTATTACTAAAAATTTCGCTTTCGTATATATACATAATTTACATGGTAATAAATGAAAATAAAAAATAACACTTACTAAACACACTATAACTATGATTAAGAAGTGTCGATCAAAGCAATAGCTTTTCAAATTTTAACGTCTGGACCATGGCCAAATAGATGTGAAAACGTAAAAAAAACCATCATATTCCTTACATGTATGAGAAGTAGTCATAGTTTTTTTTTTTAAATTGCAAAGTCAAATTTAAAGTACATCATTATGCAAACACCTAGTATTTTCTTTTAGTTTCAGGTTAAGCATGATAAAATAACAAGCTTAATTAAACTGTAACACTATCTTTTTATCCACCCAACCCCTTTTTCATCTGACAATCGATTACCAGATCTGTTTTGCTTACATGAATAAAAGTAACATGTTCAAATGTCATAAATCGATTGAGAGAAAACAAATCCGGGTTACAAACTAAAAACGAGGGACCGTGACAATTATAAGAGGGAAACTGCGATGGAACAACAGATACACAGAAGTGCAACAAAAACAAACACCAACATACATAGAAATTTAGAAATACAAATGAAACGAAAATATTTGTTAAGATGGTAATACATATATTGGATTCATTGTATTTATTGACAACATACTTACTTTTAAAATTAAGTAAGTATTATAATTAAGTAATATTGTTATTAAAAAAAAACCTGTGCTCCATATCTTGTCTACTTATTCTGTGATTCGTATGATCATACTTACACAAAGCCTTCTTAAAGAATGGAAGACACTGTAGCATTATTTTTAACTTGCATGTTTGTATAATTTTATATAAGCTACTCTTCGGAAACCAAAATAGCCAAAAGTTTGTCACAAATACAGCTTTTAAAGGATTAGTCCAGTCAATCTAGCATAAATTTGATCCTAACCCGAAACTCAGGCGAAAGTAATTGCAACAGAAGATTTTTAAGTTTTAATCTTTAGCATTATGCCTCCAATGTGCACAGAAAGAAAGTCCCGTAAAATCTAACTTGAGGAAGACTAAAAAAATCACCATTTAAAATTCCTATATGGAGATTTGCATTGAAAAGGGACAAAACTCTTGCCAAAAAGGCAGAAATGCAAAATTATAACTTTATCGCTTCTATTCATCAGAATGTATTGATTCTTGAATTTTTAGCCGTCTTTAGAGTATAACAAACAACTCTAAAGGTGTTTTCATATCTTTTATCAAGCCATCAGATATAATCTAGATTTCGTAATTCATTAGTTGACCATTTATTGAATTTTTCAACATGTCAAGGTAAAGAATCTAAAAATTGATAAATATAATTAAGCATGAATTCTTCTTTTTGTGAAATCAAACAAAGTTTATTTTTGGATCCCGATTTGGACCAACTTGAAAACTAGGCCAATGATCAAAAATCAAAGTATCATACTTTACATAAATTTCAAGAAAAACAACCAAAAACTGACCAAAAAAGACTTATTTTTGCAAGGGTTATCTCCCCTTCCAATGTTAATTTCCATAAGAAATTAAAAATGCTGATTTTAAGTTTTCCTCAAGTTAGATTGTATGGGACTTCTGTGTATATGTAAAGGGCATAATGCTAACAGATTAGAACTCAAACATTTTCTGTTGTAATTATAGTTTGAGGTTAAATCTCTCAGTTTGACAGGACTAGATGTACATGGCTAGGATAGAAAACCCTTGTACATTGATTTTTTTTTTAATTTTAGACAAGTAATTTGAAAATTCAGACAATAGCCATTAATAATAAAGCACAAAAACAAGTATGAATGTTTTAATTTTAACAATAATATATGAATACTATTTCGATAAACAAAAACATGCCTGGGAACCAATTTTTAGTTTCATCTCCCTTTTTCCTATTTTTTAATATATACATTATTATTCAGTGGTCAAAACGGAAAGTACACTAGCAATGGATAGTAAATAGTAGCACATGTCATTTCTAGCATATTTATAAAAAAAAATTCTGAGCAAACCCCAAAAATAAACCAGAAGCTCTAAAGAGCCTGTGTTGCTCACCTTGGTCTATGTGAATATTCAAGTAAACAAAGGAAGTAGAAGATTCATGACAAAATTGTGTTTTGGTGATGGTGATGTGTTTGTAAATCTTACTTTACTGAACATTGTTGCTGCTTACAATTATCTTTATCTATAATGAACTTGGCCCATTAGATTCAGAGGAAAATGTTAGTAAAAATTTACAAACTTCATGAAAATTGTTAAAAATTGACTATAAAGGACAATAACTCCTTAGGGGGTCAATTGACCATTTCCGTCAAGTTGACTTATGTGTAAATCTTACTTTGCTGAACATTATTGCTGTTTATAGTTTATCTCTAGCTATAATAATATTCAAGATAATAACCAAAAACAGCAAAATATCCTGAAAATTACCAATTCAGGTGCAGCAACCCAACAACGGCATGTCCTATTTATCTGAAAATTTCAGGGCAGATAGATCTTGACCTAATAAACAATTTTACTTCAGGTCAGATTTGCTCTTAATGCTTTGGTATTTGAGTTTTAAACCCAAAACTACATTTTACCCTATGTTCTATTTTTAGCTGTGGCGGCCATCTTGGTTGGATGGCCATGTCACCAAACACAATTTTTAAACTAGATACCCAAAAGATGATTGTGGGTAAGTTTGGATTAATTTGGCCTAGTAGTTTCAGAGGAGAAGATTTTTGTTAAAGATTACTAAGATTTACGAAAAATGGTCAAAAATTTACTATAAAGGGTAATAACTCCTAAAGGGGTCAACTGACCATTTCTGTCATGTTGACTTATTTGTAAATCTTTATTTGCTGAACATTATTGCTGCTTACAGTTTATCTACATCTATAATAATATTCAGGATAACCAAAAACAGCAAAATTTCCTTAAAATTACCAATTTAGGGGCAGCAACCCAACAATGGGTTGTCTGATTCATCTGAAAATTTCAGGGCAGATAGATCTTGACCTAATAATCAATTTTACCCCCGTGTCAGATTTGCTCTAAATGCTTTGGTTTTTGAGTTATAAGCCAAAAACTGCATTTTACCCCTATGTTCTATTTTTAGCCATGGCGGCCATCTTGGTTGGTTGGCAGGGTAACAATGATGATTGTTGCCAAGTTTTGTTAAATTTGGCAAGTACTTTCAAAGAAGAAGATTTTTGTAAGAGATTGTTTAAATTTACGGAAAATGGTCAAAAAATGACTATAAAGGGCAATAACTCCTAAAGGGGTCAACTGACCATTTTGGTCATGCTGACTTATTTGTAAATCGTAATTTGCTGAACATTATTGCTGTTTACAGTTTATCTCTATCTATAATAATATTCAAGATAATAACCAAAAACAGCAAAATTTCCTTAAAATTCCCAATTCAGGGGCAGCAACCCTTGGCCCTTTGGGACAGGTGAGCTAAATAAAGGGGAGGACAACAAAATATTTCCCCGGTCCCCCAAGCAGCTGTGATATCGACTAATCATGCATATTGAGGGTCAAACGTCACTCTTTAATAGATTTACATTATACATTTTCAGGTTGTGTAAATTGATTATATACAGACTTTAATAGCCTTTATAGCTTGTTGTTCGGTGTGAGCCAAGGCTCCGTGTTGAAGGCCGTACTTTATCCTATAGGCACTGGCTACGGTTACATAGAAATATTACAATAATAAAAATATTATTGTTACATGGGAGACTAATTGCCGGAATGCATTGTTGGGTAAGGAACCGATTAACTACGAATGTAACAATAATTATTGAGGCTACGGTTACATGGCGTTATTGTTACATAAAATTCAAAAACAGCAATGTATGATGGGGCTAGTAATATGTACTAAATGATAATAAAAGTTAGACACTTATTTTATATACAATATAATATACAATAAAAACATACAATTTCTTGATTTTTTTTATTTACAATGACAGTTTCTACATATCCAGTCATTGAAGTGGTTTTTGGAGCATGTTCAAGTCCGACAAATTTTTAATGAAACAACTCCAAGCAATATTCGTATATAGGTATATTGGTTAAAAAAGGAAAAAAAAAACATTACTTTGATTTGGGTGAGCTCCATCTGATTTTGAAATGAAATTACGTCCTCCATGGACAAGATTGAGCCCGGAATGGAAACATCATCGTAACATGTACATACAGAAGTTCATAATATTGTTAAAGTTCACAGTTAGAAAACTTTGCTTTTGATGTATATATGAAGTTGTAGGTTTGTGTCTTGATATTGTTTCAGTTTCGTTTCAAACGCATCCCAATTTTTAATGTTTTCACCCAATACAAAATTGGAAATAGGAATCTCTTCGTCCATTGTTCAAAGTATAATGACAGTTATAAAAGTAGCTGTGCACTATAGATACTTAGAAGGGCACATTTTTCTCAGCCGGAGTTCTCGACAACAAACCATCATGAACTATATTTTTCGCCTTTGGCACTACTTATCTGAAGTAAGAATATCAAAACCATTAATACGTAAAACTATTTTAACACCATTGTTATGTTTATCTTTTTAAAACTGGTTAATGAAATCATTACAGTGTGTACTGGCTGGTCATTTATCGCGTATGATACGATCTTGACACGCCTACATAGCTAATGCATATTCATGAATATAAATAAGAACAGCACGTGTGGCCAAAACTGAGAGTTGTAGATTTGTAGCATAACTGTACATATGTAGTTTTTGAGAATATAGAATAGTTTCGAAATATAGTTATTAATCATTAGTATCCGAGAAAGGAAAACACGGATCTATTACCATTTGCTGAATAATGATATTCATTATTTATCATTATAACAAGTATTATTTAGTACAAATGAAGGAATTAACAACAAAACTATAGAAGATTTAAGTTTAATCAATCTAACGTACATTGCTGTTTTCCATGTAACAATAACGCAATGTAACTGTAGCCTCAATAATTATTGTTACATTCGTAACTAATCAGTTCCTTACCCAACTTTGCATTCCGGCAATTAGTCTCCAATGTAACAATAATATTTTTATTATTGTTACATTTCCATGTAACCGTAGCCAGTGCCTATCCTATAATGGTTTACTTTTTAAATTGTTACTTGGATGGAGAGCTGTCTCATTGGCACTCACACCACATCTTCCTATATGATCTATTTAAAAATATCAAGTTAAACTTGGTGCTCCCTATTTGAAGGAGTTATACACAACAAGGAGAAGAACAAAAGTGAAAGTAGATGGGGATTTCTGGAAAATATTCACATTCCACCACAACATGGAAAACGATTTACGAGAAAGAATCAAATTCTTATTGCCAGAGTTTCAAAAATTTCTAAAGCCAACTGATGTACTTTTCAATATACAGGGCTTGTCAGGTGAAATTTGACAATATTTAATTATTAACACAAATTAATTTGTTTACATTCAATACTGGCATTGTATATATGCCTTTTACCACAACAAATTAAAAGGCTATAATAGATATTTATTAATTTTGTATAAATATATAAAACAGTTATTTGCATTTGACAAATTATAATTATCTTGTCAATATTTATGTTAATTAACATGATTAAGTTAAAACATCCAAAGTGCACATTTTTAAAGAAGGTGTGTTAAATTGGGACCTGAGACAGGTGAGATGACTATGTGTTATATGAGTAGCCTCTTAACACAGGCAATTAATTTGTCTAAGAAAAAATAAATCCTTTATACCTTAATATAACACAAGGTACTTAACTTGCATTTTTTTTAAATGTCAGCAGGTCTCGAAATTCTGTTATTTGCCGATTTCTCGATAAGTTAACAAAATAATTATGTTTGACATACTTGGGTAGGATTGATACTGATGATTCTAACATCAATAGTATGTGTGTTATACACCATTGTGTAGACAAAATCTATTTAGATTTACGACATAACAAGTTATAGTCGTGTTGACAACCGAAAAATCTGCAAGTTTTACCCTTGCCCTTCTGTAATTAGGTCCAAAGGTCCCAAAGTTGGTTTTCCTTCTCTAACTTTAGATTGCCTGAACCCAATGTTGTGAAACTTATACACTTGCTTATTACCACAAAATACAAATCAAGTTTGAATTTTGGTGGCCTAACTTAAACCGTTGTGGAGTTATGCTCCTTTACACATGGAAAATTGCTGAATTTATCCTTTCTGAGCTTTTACTTAAGTTTGCCTCTACCAAATGCTCATTTATTTATCACATAATACAAAATTAAGTTTCAATTATTGGGTTGTCACTTTAATTGTTCTAGCAGTATAATGCCCCTTTACAAATTGAAAAATTTCTGAGTTTTTTGTTTCTGTTCTCTTTCTTAAGTTGGCTGTACCAACTGCTATGAAACAATATGCACAATGCTCATGATGCTTATTACCTAAAAACATAGATCAAATTTGAAATTTGGTGGTGTCACTTTAACCGTTCTAGAGTTATGCCCCTTTGCAAATTGAAAAACTGCTGAATATTTTGTTTCCTGTCTCTTACATAGATTTTCCTCTACCAAATGCTATGAAACTTGTACACAATGCTTATTTCCACATAATACAGATCAAGTTTGAATTTTGGGGGTGTCACTTCTATTGCTCTATAGTTATGCCCTTTACAAATGGAAAAAAATTGCTGATTTTTTTTTGGTTCCATTCCCTAGCTTAAGTTATGCTCAATCAAATGTTATAAAACTTATATACACAATTGCTGTTACCACAAAACTTAGATCAAATACAAAAAAATATGTACAAATTTGGATAGAGTCACTATTACCATCTTTCAGTTATCATGGTTATGTCTCTTTATAACTTTATGTGATAGTCAAGCAGGGGGAATCTTCTGTGTTCCATGGACACATTCCCCATGTATTTGGTGTTTTTTTGGTGTTGATTTCTTTCATAAGCGTTACATAGTTTGTGATGCATGCAGATGCTGATCAGTCAAAAATTATTCCTGCTTCCTTGCAGAAAAAATATGTTAGGTACTAGGGTTGGTAAAAGTGATATTTCCAAAATAATTTACATTGATAATATATAAGGGAAATGATCTGGACTTGAATATCTACTGCTTAATCTGAATGTACAATACTGTAAATGTGTTAGGGTCTATAGGCATAAATTGCATGTAATTTTTTAAAGGTTGCACTGGCAGAAAACAATTTATATTTTTGTTTTTGCCTCATTTGCATTAATACAGTTATATGTTCAAAGTAAAAAAAAGTAAATTACAAAACAAGAAATATGACTTACTTGCATTCATGATAAAATGACTATAAAGCTATAACCATGATCCCTGGAAATGCAAAAAAAATAGAAACCGTACTTATAGCTTAATTTTCTATATTCATTTGCAGTGGAGCTCCAAGAAAAAATTTGGGAAAATGAAAAAAGAAGTCGAACAGAAGCTGTTGCATTACTGATAAATGCAGTATCTGTAAATGAAAACTTGACAGCGAAATTTGTAGTGGCTTTATCTGATGAAGGTAAGTTTGAAGATATGACTACTAATTATTTGCTTTCAATGCTTTGCCTTTGAAAATACTCATTCTCAAATTAGTAGTTTTCAAACAATAACTTGTGTTTAAGGGGATGAATCTCTCTGAAATTATAGGACAAGTTTCCATGCCAATGAGGGATGGTTAATAATGACTTTTGGGGGTTCTGGTTCAAAATGTTTTATAAGTAGGGGCAAAAAAGAGGGGAAACTAGGTTTTTCCGGTCATTAAGGACAATAAGACAATTTGAAAGCAGTGTAAGGGAATTTATTCAAAAACAGTTAACATTCAGTGTTTTGTATGTTCAGATTTACCTCCCTTACACTACTTGTAAATAATATGTAAAGAAATGTCAGGTTTTGGACTTATTGCCAAAAAAAGGGGGATGGTAGTAGTTTCAATTTTATTTCCTAATTTCTCAAGTTCCAAATTTTTGAAAAGTTTGAAGAAGAAATTTTTATTATAATAAATGCATAATAGATTTGTAAAATCTTGACATTTATTTCGTCAGAGACTCATATAATATCAAAAATTTGATCATTATTCAAATTCAGAGCTGTATCAAGCTTAAATGTTGTGTCCATACTTGCCCCAACTGTTCAGTATTCCACCTCTGTGGTCGTATAAAGCTGCGACCTGCATAGCACCTGGTTAAATTATGGTAAAAGCGTAGTTTAAGTAAAAAAATAGTAAATATTATATATGTAAACATTTTTGTTCGCTAGGATTTCATTGAATATATATATATATTGATTTGAAGATAAAACTTGTAATTCTAATATGGCATGCAGTCGAGGGTACTACGTGTACCAGAAGTAAATAATGATATACTTGTAGAAATAAATTATACTGTTAGAAAAATCTATAGCTCCCCTAAGTTTTCTCAAAATTTTCTTGTATAAGTAATCATTTTTACAATCCCTAAATTTCTAAAATTTTCAATTGTAAAAAAACAAGCCTTTTACAGTTTTTCTCAGGTTAGCTCATTATTTTTTTATTATAGTTCAAAGTTTTATCTCATTGACTCAACAAAGATACTGATTGTGCAAAGGTCTTAAAAGTATTTTTTCAAGGCCTTCACAAATTGTCGCTTTAGGGCTTGATCAGTGTTCTAAAGATAACAAACAAATGAGATTTTCATTGTCCATGAAGTTGCACTTAAATGATTTAATAGTTAAGACATTTGCAAAGGACAGATTATTAAAAACTCTATTAGAGCAAAGAAATCCAGAGAAATTCAAGAAAAGAAGATAGTATGACTTTTTTACTTACAAGTATAAGTAAAAAACTGTTACCGGCACTTGTATAAGTTAAAAATTGTGAATGTCATAAATTATCCAATAAAATAATTTACCTATACAATTTAATAAAATACACTTGAACAAGTATCCTACAAATTTACTTATATAAGTATATTATAGGGTTATTGCATGAATATTGGGGAATTTTGTCCCGAGTAGAATTTTATATTGCACGAGCTTGCGAGTGCAATATATGTTCTACAAGGGACAATATTCCCCCAATTTCATGCAATAACCCTTTTATTGTATAGCAATATAATATTTGAAAGTAAAAAATTGGTTTAAACTAAGATTTTGTTGTTGATGACGTCATGAGTTTGAAGATTTATTGCACTAGTGCAAGATTGGAATTTATTGCACGCTAACTTTTGGTTACTTTTTGTGGAAAATATTATATTGTTATGCAATAATAATATATACTCCTTCAAGTGTCCCTGACTATGATATTCCCTGTGTATAACATTATTGGTTGCCTACCAAATACACAGTTCTCAGATTTGGATTTATCAAGAACACATCCTAAATTTATTGCTGGTTTTAAAATTGACAATCTTTATATTATTTTACTTCAGGTTATCAAAGATTCATTGATCTTATTAATAAAGAATATCCAGACAAGGGAGACAAGTTTTGTCAGGATTACTATGAATTTTTAATTTGTTATATGAAGGGAGATCTTCTTGAAAGAATAGAACCAATGGATATCTGTGGGTTTTTATACCAGAATAAATGCATTGAACTGAGTGATATGGAGACTATAAGATCAGAATGCGATTCTCATGGAAAATTTCAAGCAGTTCAAGAACTGTTTTTCTTAATGCAAAGACGAAGGGATGATTGGCCAAGTCTTTTTTTGGAAGCTTTGAAAGAATCTGGAAGAGAAGATATAAAAGCTAAGATGGACCCAGGAGCATCACCAGGTATTGAACAGAAGTCTTAAAATTTATGCAGGTTTAACTCTTATGGATTGAATCTTTTTAGCTTACCTGCCCCCAAAGAGAGAACAATTGAAGTTCTTTACACATTAATTTTTATGCCCCATTTATGGGCATTATGTTTTCTGGTCTGTGTGTCTGTTTTTCGTTTGTCCGTCTGTTCGTCCGCCTGTCTGTCCCGCTTCACGTTAAAGTTTTTGGTTGAGGCAGTTTTTGATGAAGTTGATTAAGATTTGATGTGAGGTACAGATAAACTTCCATTTTTCATCTTTGAATACATGGTATGTATGAATAGATTATTAAGTTGATACAAGTGGATTATCGGATTTATCCAATCGAGATAGTTGAATTATCAATTTTAAAGTCCGAGCCTGGGCGAGGACTTTAAAAAAAAAATTAATTTAACTATATAGATTGGATAAATCCGATAATCCACACGCTACTATGTTATAATCTGTTTCTCTAATGATTAAAAGATAAATTTTCTTCTTTTCTAAACCAAAATCTCCTTTGAGTGCCTTCCACTTTCCACGAAGTTGTCAATTTCATTAACACCTGTTAGAACATTTTGATCAATTCAGGTAGCCGAGAAAGGTTATGACCCTTTGACTTAGCCAATCATCTGCTGAGATCACCGGCAACCACACATTGATTATTTTTAAGGCCAAGTGAGCTTTTCTCATCACTTGGCGTCCGTCATCTGTCGTCATCCGTCGTCGTCTGTCGTCGTTAACTTTTACAAAAATCTTCTTCTCTAAAACTACTGGGCCAAATTAAACAAAACTTGGCCACAATCATCATTGTTATATCTAGTTTAAAAATTGTGTTTTTTTACCCTGCCAACCAACCAAGATGGCCTCCATGGCTAAAAATAGAACATAGGGGTAAAATGCAGTTTTTGGCTTATAACTCAAAAACCATAACATTTAGAGCAAATCTGACACGAGGGTAAAATTGCTGCCCCTAAATTGGTAATTTTAAGGAAATTTTACTGTTTTTGGATATTATCTTGAATATTATTATGGATAGAGATAAACTGTAAATAGCAAAAATGTTCAGCAAAGCAAGATTTACAAATAAGTCAACATGATAAAAATGGTCAGTTGACCCCTTTAGGAGTTATTGCCCTTTATACTCAATTCTTAACCATTTTTCGTAAATCTTAGTTAACTTTTACAAAAATCTTCTCCTCTGAAACTACTGGGCCAAATTTTACCAAACATAGCCAGAATCATTATTAGGCTAACTAGTTTAAAAATTGTGACCGGGCAAACCAACCAAGATGGCCGCTATGGCTAAAAAAAGAACATAGGGGTAAAATGCAGTTTTTGGCTTATAACTTACAAACCAAAGCATTTAGAGCAAATCTGACATGGGGGTAAAATTGTTTATCTGGTCAAGATCTATCTGCCCTGAAATTTTTAGATGAATCGGACAACTCGTTGTTAGGTTGCTGCCCCTAAATTGGTAATTTTAAGGAAATTTTGCTGTTTTTGGGTTATTATCTTGAATATTATTATAGAAAGAGATAAACTGTAAACAGCAATAATGTACAGCAATTTAAGACTCAAAAATAAGTCAAAATGACCAAAATGGTCAATTGACCCTCTGAGAAGTTATTGTCCTTTATAATCAATTTTTAACAATTTTCATAAAATTTGTAAATTTTTACTAACATTTTTCACTGAAACTACATGGACAAGTTCATTATAGATAGAGATAATTGTAAGCAGCAAGAATGTTCAGTAAAGTAAGATGTACAAACCCATCACAATCACCTAAACACAATTTTGTCATGAACTGTCTGCTTCCTTTGTTTAATTCACATATACCAAGGTGAGTGACACAGGCTCTTTAGAGCCTCTAGTTTCTTATACAATTGGTTCGGAAAGGGATATATTTCCATAAGATTAGAGAAAGTAACATTTTCAAGTAATTTGTGTTAACAAAATCCCTGACTTCAAATAATATACCAGTTACACATACTCAGATTACATTCCTTTAATAGTAGCTAAAGAAACTGATATTAAAACAAACCACACCTTATGAGGAGGCCAAAGGAACATCAACGTCCATTATGAATGTTTTCTGTATGAAACTGAAATATCTTATTGAAACTATGAAAGCTACTCGATTATTGATATTAATATTCTTGAATTTCAGAAGAACTTGAGAGAACTGGTGTTACTGTTGGCATGGTTGGTTCACAGCAAAATCAAGATGTATCTATCACAGAAAGTAAGAAGTCTATTAAACATGAAATATGATATACAACTTCGATTGACTACTACATTACATTTAAAAGTCTCATAACTGATAATGTGGGTTTATTATTATTCTTGGGTTACCAACATGGGTAAATGTATACCACAAATTTAAATATTCAAGGAATAAAATTGAGAATGGAAATAGGGAATGTGTCAAAAAGACAACAACCCAATTAAAATACAGAAAACAGCTAGAGGCCACCAAAGGTTCTACAAACAAGCGAGGAAATCCTGTACTCAACAAAGTATATATATACATTTGGCAAAACCATAAAATCTAATAACCATGAAAGTACAAAATTTTCTCTTTTCAAGAAAATAAATGAATCCACAGTACTTTATTTTTCTTTGCATAATTTGTTTCTTAAATTGTTCTCAGCTGTTATATGTAATTCTGTATTTAATCATAAATGCTCCATCTCTGTTAGTTTTACACCATATTATTTTTTGTTCAACTATTATTTTTAGGTTTTGTTTTGTTGCATCAATTAACAGATTAATATAATTTATATTTATTTTTTATGATAAAATTTCTTTTTTAAATTATGTATCTGCATCTCCTTTTGACAAAGATTATTTGATTACAACTTCAATAAAAATGGACTTAAGTGTAGTCATTTAAATGTTGAAAAACTTTTCAGCCCCTAATGAGCTATGCTCGCATTACCTAACACCACATCATTCAAGCACTGCTATAAAGCTCATTGATTATTGAATTAGTTTGAATAAAAATTTCAACAATAAAACTTATACATCTAATAAGATTAAGCTAAATTTTTGAGTTTTTGAGTCCTCTACCAATAAAAGTCAAAGGGGACTTTAAGTTTGCCCTCTGTCTGTCTGTCTTTTGACTCCCCCCCCCCCCCTCATGCTTGAAGATATTGATTTAATATTTGTTGTATTGTTTTATAATGACAAGTTACAGGTCAATTAAAAAAATTATGATTTTATCTTTTCTCTTTCTTCAGTTAAAGCTCTTTCCCTGGAAATTGAATTTTTGATGAAATACTTTTATTTATTTCTAGATTTCTGTTCAAAGGGAAATATGACAAATTGTGGATTTTTTTTCCATTTCTTTAGTAAAATGTTTGAAGAACTTAGTGATAGGTGTGTTTGTAATTTTATATAGTTTTAACTTTACATAATGACAAGTTATAGATCAAGTTAGAATTTCATTTCATAACATTAAATTCTAAAACGGTAGCAGACTATGTAATGTCATGCAATATACTCACAGAATGATTTTTATTTCTGTATTCCAGTTGTAAAACTGTTAAAAGTAAAGAAACAATATCATTGACACATGAAATGTTGCTATAACATGTGTTCATCATCCAAATTTAAAGATGTACACTTCATAAGAAATATCCAATAGAATTTCAACATCAAAAATAGGACAATTTTACAATAGGAAAGGAGAAGTCATTCAATATGTCATTTAACTCATTTTGAAAATTATGATGTGACATTTTAAAATCATGATCCTTATTATGAAATTTTGGTGTAGTAAATTCTGATGGATTTTCATTTATATTGTCAAAAAAATCTGGATTAAATTGGTTTATTATACAGGAGAATATTTTGTCAAGATAACTGCTAGCATTGTTGAAAATATTTATTTTTGGGTATATAGTAGAGACCCTTAAAAGTTAAGATATAAATTGCAATTCGTATAAGTAAAACAACATTATCTAATAAAAAAAATCATTGTCATGTTTCCAATCGACAACCAACCACAAAGAATGTTCTTTTTGCCAATTATGTTTCTTTTTGATATATTAATTATTTATTTTCCAGTTTATTCTAGAACCTCTGATGACCAAACAGCTGAAAAAAGGGTATGTGTTTATCTTAAACAAATTTAAATAATGTAAGAGTATATAAAGATCACATTTTTTTTGTGTTTTTAAAGGCAGTGCTTTAAGGCCTGACTTTTAAGTCATGAGGTTCATCTTTTCATACGCAATCCATGCTGGGGGTCTTTTGGCCAGAAATAGATCCGGAAATGTTCGAATTTCTACTCTTCTTTTTATGGTATGATATGGTTTTTGTTTCTTTCATTTACATTGGGGACTAAAGAAACGATCAGTGTGTATTGTTCGTTTTATAGAACTTGTTATAAGTGTGTATTTTGCATTATAAGCAGTCAACCTGACTACAAACTATCATTATTTGTATATTCCGTGTGGAAAGAGGTCGGGTCAATTTCAAGTGTTATCTGACATCTAGAGATTCTTTAATTAGTTCAGACGTTGATATAACAATGAAAAGTCGACTGAACATGATTAATATTGCATCTTCTATAATTCAAAGCGGAATTCGGTTTATGAACGAGAAACCGTAAAGCGTTTTCAATTTCGGTATTAGTTATGTATGTTATCTACGTATTATCCTGGTTCCCGGTACTACGTTCCGGGTATTAGCTATTTGATATATTTGATGTGTAACATTACAATCGGGTACCAGCCAATCTACGTGTGTATGTGTACATGATTTACCGCCAAAATGACCGACTCAAAAAATAGTCCATAAACGTTCCGTATAATGATATGCAAATTCATAATTAATCGTAACTTTTTTTTATCTTTGTATGATTAATATAACAAAATGGATTCCACAAAATTGAAAATAGCATTATTTTACGAGGATTTCTCATATTTTTTTCACTTCCGGGCGCAGTAATACGTATGTTTTGAAGAAGCTCGAAGAATTTGACAAAGTGAATTGAGAAGGAAACGGATAGATATACGTTCTTGCTATCAGGTAAAACAATTTAAATGTACAGAACAAACACATTTACTTCACACAAATAGTACAGGCTTAAGCTTTTTATTGTCTAGCTTATACACGACTGTAGTCAAGTGTTTAAACGACGGCGGTGACCTACAAGGTACGGGTCATACTGGGTCAAGTCTAAATATGTAAACATATCCACGTGCTATTAGGTAGAACGCATCGTAATGCAATGTCTACAATTTTTCCTCCTTTATACATCGTTTAACCAGATATATTTCTCCTTTTTACATCGTTTAACCAGATTTATTTCTCTTTCAAATACACTTAAACACGGGTTGTATGTACGTATCTTTTCTAGTGTTTTCTTGTTATTAAAGTTCATTTGTTGATGTTTAGAAATTTTTGAACGACTGAACACAGGAGTGAATGAATGCAACAATTATATATACTGAAGACTTGGGCTGTACAAATTGTCAATGATAGTGAACGTATATCATACTGATAATCATTCTAGCAGTAATTATGTTAATTTAGGATGTAATGTCTAATGACAGGAATTCATGAGCTATGCCTCAGGCTTTCTGAAAAAATATCAATGACAATGTAAACAGGAACAAAACATTGACACGAATGATGCTCTCTTCTATGTTATATAGTTATTTAGGTATATGTGTTGCACAAGTTTCAATTAAACTTAAGTTATAAAACTTTTTTTCAGGGCACAAACCCACTTTAAAGAGACTTGTCTACTGCCATACCCATCCTATTTTCATGCACCATTTGCAAGCAAGAGACTGAATGGTTTGCAAAATTAAAAATCAGGACGGTGTCCAATTAAAACAAAAGAACTAAACTGGATGAATATTGTAGGAGAAATCTAGACATGCTAGAGGAAAGTTTTGATTTGTGAAATTGGTTTTCCTGAAAAGTCATTCATCCTAGCCTGCAGAAAGGAACTATAACTGTCCACCACCAACTGACGAGCTAATGTTGAGCTTCAAATATGGAATTACTCAAATACCATCAATGTCTATGTTTTCAGCACAAATTTCACAATAAATGACACAGCTGTGCTTTTTTTTATACCGTTAAAGAGTTGTATACTAAATTTTATTTTTTTATCAATAAATATATATTATATTAATTGTGTCATCTAAGAACAAAGTCTTGTATTTTGCCAAAAGATGCATACTAGTGAATGAAAGTGGTGCAGTTCATTTTGCTTTGGTATATAGAATTGAATTACAATTGTTCATGTTATTGGAATGCATATAAAAATAAGGAGATGTGGTACAATGTATATGATATTTAGTGAGTTTATCAAGCAAAAGTGAATAAGAAATAGGTATAAGCAGTTACAGGTACTACTGTACAATCTCAAACAAGGAGAAAAACTCATACCGTAAAGAGAATTTCATATTTACAAGTAGGTTTTGTTTTTGCGTTGATTAATTTTCTTCTATTGTTTTAATTGCAAATATGGGAAGTGGTTAAAATGCTAATGAGACAGCTGTTATGGCCACAGAGCCTTAATTGAAAACTTCTTTTTCATTTATACCGATAGATTTTGCCTGGAGTTAGAAACATATCTGCCAACTTTTCAAAATGCACATGGGGGTTTTACGTGAAAGATGGTTCATATAGTCATACAAAACCTTCAAGGGGGCCTTCAAATGGAAGCAGGACAAGTCGCCCCACTGGCTAATCGGCCCACTTTTTAAAAAAAACACCACAAACTGATTTATCAAATCACCCCACATGTGAAATTGGTTAAATCATGTTTAATATTACTCCTGCCAACTCGCCCCACATGTGAAATTGGTTAAATCATTTTAAATCAGGGTTCTCACTAAGGATTTTTGAAGACGAGTCCAGGGACTCGTCATTTTTGGCCACGGTGAGTCATGGTAACTGTGTTCAGTTTATACAAAATATTTCAATATTGATGTATTTGTGGACTCACCAGTTTTGAAAATGGTGAGTCCAGACAGATTTTATTGAGTCCAGGACTCATGGACTCGCCTTAGCGAGAACCCTGTTTAATATTACTCCTGCCAACTCGCCCTACTTATAAAAAAAGGTAATTTTTAGATTAATATATATATATATATAATTAAAAATAAAAACTCGCACCACTTTAATGAAAATTAATCTACACAGAATACAAACAAACCGAAAATTAATTTAATTACTATTATTGATATATACTGAAGAATAAATGTAAGTTTTGAAGCTTAGTTATTTGCATAACAATTGAAAAGAAACCTGTTAATTGTATCATAATGCAATATAAGGAATTGAACTTATATAACATCTTTTTCCATACATGGGGTGAGTTGGCATTACTAAATTCATCCTGGTTAATAATATATTTATCTTGATTTCACCGATTTCCATTAGGTGGGACCAGTTGGCAAGAGTTATATTAACAGAATTTAACTTATATACAACGGGATAACATCTTTTTACATAAGTGGGGCGAGTTGGCATTACTAAATTCTTCCTGGTTAATAATATATTTATCTAGATATTATCGTTTTCTATTAGGTGGGGCGAGTTGGCAGGAGTAATATTAACAGGATTTAACACAGTTCACAAGTGGGGCGATTTGGTAATCCAGGTTGGGGCAGGTTTTTTTTTAAAGTGGGGCGAGTTAGTGAAAAAGTGGGGCTATTTGCTAATGGGGCGATTGTCATGCATTCCCTTCAAATATATTCTAATGTGGTTTTTGGCTTCTTCTTGCATTAACAAGCTTATAGCCATTGTTGAATTAATTGTTTTCTTTAAATAGTCGACAAAATTGCTCTTAATAGTAAAAAATAGTAAGATCCCAGCGTATTATTATATAGGACATCGTTTTGGTCAAATTCTTCATGCTCGCTTAAGAATGGATTCAAGTTCATTGAATTCTCACCTTTTCCTTCGTAACTTAGTAGACTCTCCAAATTGTCGTTGTGGTGATGTAGAAACAAATTCTCACTTCCTGTTATCTTGCCCTTTATATACTAATTTAAGACAAGAACTATTAGATTCTGTTTCAGTTCTTCCTGTCCAAGTTAACACAACAACTTTGCTTTTTGGATCAACGGTACTCTCAGATGAGCAAAATAGTCTTTTATTTAGTTTGGTGCAGAAATATATTATTAAAAGTAAACGTTTTAACCCTTGATGTTAATGCTTCGTCACTCATTAGGAACCAAAGCATTTCACACTGTATACAGTACAATAATTCATGTATATTTTTATTTATTTTTTATTTTTTTCTCAATAATTTTTTTTTCTTCTTATTCTTCTTTCACCTTTTTCATATTCATATATTTATTACAGAGCATGCCAGTTATTTATTTTATGTATTGTTCAATAAGTGTATTATTTTTGTAAAGGAGACAGATTTGTAAAAGCAAATTGCTTGTTTCTGAATCCTGAATATATTTGTATTATATCGTATCATGATGAATTTATCTGAATAAATATTGTTTAAACTAAAATTGCTCTTACAAAATTTCCATTTGGGAGCCTCGAGCTCGATGGGGGAAATACTCTGCAAATACTGACAGTTGGCAGGTATGGTCATCAAAAAAGTTGACATGTTACTATGTACATTTACCATTATGTTACTTGATGTTCTTGCTATACACACAGTACAGAGACTAGTCAATCTTTGTGAACTATTTTTTTATGGGAGTCATAGAATATGCGTATACAATCAATAATTAAAATAGTCTATTTATATTGAAAAGGAAAAGTTCTTATATGTCTAAAGAAGAGGGACGAAAGACACCAAAGGGACAGTCAAACTCATAAATTTAAAGCAAACTGACAAGGCCATGGCTAAAAATGCATTTCATGGCGAGGCACAGAAAATATACTGTAAACAGTAGACTATAGATACATGTATAGGTGAACTAAGGTACAAAAGAACTCTAAATCTTAAATTCTACAAACCACCTCTGTTCTATGGAAGATAATGATATAACTGACTAGAAATACACACAACCTGTAATTAACTGCCTTTACAGCGCTTTCGCGCTTTGATTAGACAGTGTCTACACTCAGAATGTTTAGCATATGAGTCTATTTCTCACAGACTGCAACAGAGAGGATCATTTAATTAATTGGCATGAATTTGTAAATGATTTGTGTTTCATATCATTAAAAGTTTTTTTTGTGAATTTTAATGTTTTGAATTTTTATCATTAAAACTTAAACCTTGAAATTGTTGAACAAATGTGTCCAGTGACCCAACAAACCAACCAAGATGGCTGCCATGGCTTAAAATAGAACACAGGGGTAAAATATAGATTCTGGCTTATATCTCTGAAACCAAGTCCAGTTGTTGGGTTGCTGCCCCTGAGTTGGTCATTTTAAGAAAATTTTGCAGCTTTTATATAAAAAAGACGATGTGGTGTGTTGCCAATGAGACAACTGTCCAGTAGAGACCAAAATGACACAGACATTAACAACTATAGATCACTGTACGTCCTTCAACAATGAGCAAAGCCCATACTGCATACTCAGCTATAAAAGGCCCCATATGACAATGTAAAACAATTCAAACGAGAAAACTAACGGCCTTATTTTTATAAAAAAATGAACGAAAAACTAATATGTAACACATAAACAAAAGACAACCACTGAATTACAGGCTCCTACATTGGGACAGGCACATAAATAAATATTGTGGTGGGGTTAAGCATGTTAGCAGGATCCCAACCCTCCCCTAACCTGAGACAGTGTTATAACAGTACAACATAAGAACGAACTATAAAAATCAGTTGAAAAAGGATTAACTCATCAGATGGACAAAAAAACAAGTGGACGTGGCCAGGTTCTTGTACATCTCAACAACAAAAAGACACTAGGAACAGATCTGAGAGTAATTACAGTTACCTGGCACCTAGTTTAAATCCACTAACACCTAATAAAAAAAATCATGCATCTAAGACTAAACACTCAATCCGTACACATCCAACATACAAAGGATTTAGTGTAAAGACGTCATAAACAGTCAGAGAAAAACATGACCTTGTGTAATGCCAAGTTACAGGCAGAGGCGGATTTAGGGGGGGGGGGGTGGGGGGCCCGGGCCCCCCCTTTTTGGGAAAAAAATTTGTTGCTTATATCGGGAATCACTTAAGCGTGACTGAAGTGGGCCCCCTCTTAGGTCAGTCAGTGGGCCCCCACTTATGAAAATTCCTGGATCCGCCACTGACAGGTATTGACATATTTGGTTATTATGTTAAATATTATAATAGATAGAGATAAACTGTAAACAGCAATAATGTACAACAAAGTAAGACCTAAAAAATAAGTCAACATGACCAGAATGGCCAATCCCCTTGGGAGTTATTGCCCTTTATAGTCAATTTTTAACAGTTTTCATAAAATTTGTAAATTTTTACAATCATTTTAACTGTAACTACTTGGCCAAGTTCTTTGTAGATAGAAATAATTGTAAGCAGCAAGAAATTCCTTAAACTAAGATCTACAAACACTTCACCATCACCAAATCACAATTTTGTCATGAATCCATCTGTGTCCTTTGTTTAATATGCAAATAGACCAAGGTGAGTGATACAGACTCTTTAGAGTCTCTAGTTATTTAAGACACCTATTTCACCTTAAGTTTGATTCATAGTAAATGCTTGGTGTATTTCAATGAAACCGCAATCAATACACAATTTTCAAACAATATAAAATGTTCTGAATTTGTCTCTATTTTTTCTGTAATGAAGATTGTGTATAATGAATAATTTGTTAAATTTAATCATGTAGAGATCTACTCTAATTTACTTGTAGGTCTTGACACCAGATCAGATCAATGATGATGTAGAGGAGCTATCAGATCGTGTAAGTGCTGTAGGTCTGGCTGAAGATGGGGATAAAGATGGACTCGATTCTGATTATGAAGAAGAAAAATATATGAAAGAAGGTAACAATAAACTCATCATAGTTATCAGGATTAAAATTTTGTAGGCAAGACACCTGTTTTGTCTTAGTACAAAAGACTCATCAGGGATGCTTGAATCAAAAAGTTAACATAACTGCAATCCTGTATTTATACCTACGTTGACTTTTTCAACAGTGGTTACTAATATTATGTTATGTCTTTTTGACATTTGAAATTTTTGAACTGTTTTATTTTGTTCAACTCTTGCATATTCAATTTAATTTCTTTATTTCTATCATTAAAAATTATAAATGAAAGTCAGCTTTTGGGTCAATATTAGTAAAAAGTTCTTGAACTGTTTCCTTTTGTTTAACTCTTGAACATTTAATTAAATTTCTTTGTTCCTATCATTAAAAAAAATATCAGAATGCTTCACAAATTGATTTTTTTCTAATATTGAGTATTAATACTTTTAGTGGCTACAGATCATGACAGATTTTTTGAAATTTGAAACAAAAAAATTCAAAAGATTTTATTCGATCAAAAATTATAACTAGATTAACCATCAATTAATTATGTCAGTGGTTGATCAATCGAATAATTGAATTTGTCTAAAAAATAAATTTAAAAAGTTACTCTACAGTTTGAAATGAAATAAACAAATTGTATTTACTAAAATAAATTGCATCTCATAAATAAAAGTTAGCTTTTGGGACTACATTAGAACTCTATATAGACAATATTAGTAACTGGGTACATTTTATATCTTTTAGGTTCTGAAAAGGAGTTTTCTAAGCCAAAGGAGATCAAGTTACGTGAATATCAACTTGAATTGGCAGAGAAAGCTTTGACTGGTAAAAACACTGTGATATGTGCTGATACTGGTTCTGGTAAAACATGGGTGGCTCTGCATATAGTACAGGAACATCTAAATAGTAAAGGTACTTTAAAATTGATAGTTAAATTAAATTCTAATACAGTTTTATTGCACTTGTGACATTTTGCCACAGAATTAAGACATAGCATTTCTACATTCAAAAGTTTTCAGCAGCATCAAACTGTAAAATTGGTATGTGGTTAAAGTTCACCAGATATAAATGACTTTGTCAAACTGTCATGAAATATTAAAGAACTCCTACATTTTAAACCTGTTTCAAATTTATTTTTTTTACTGTTTTTGACTGTTTTCTTAAAAACTTTAGGAACTAGGCTAAAAGTGTAAATTTCAAAAAATTTCACCAACATAAAAAACAACTAGCTAATATAAAAGGTTCTCTAGCAGACTCAGGTAATACAGGCTCAGGTGAGCCTCTTGTTCTTTTAAGACTTGTTTTTGTCAAACTGAAATTGCTATTGCATGTTAGATAAAAGGCTTCTCATATATACACTTTAAAACATAGGATAATGATTTGAATCATGTCTTTTATAGAATCACCAAAAGTTGCATTTATGGCCAGAACAAACCCATTGGTACAACAGCAGTATACATTATTTAAAAATTTTCTTGGTGAGAAAAAGGCAAGTTACTTTTACTTTAAATGAGCTCCTTAAAAATTCATTTCATTGAAAACCATTTTTCAATTAATTCCATTAAAGTGGCAGTTTGGTATGGGACTGCTGGAGTTTTAGATAGCTAGGATACACTTTGAAGACTATGTTCTGTCATTCAATGAATGCAAGGAATTTAATAAAAGTTAAGATATTTGCTCAAAAGAGTCTCTAATATTTATAGAATTCCATCAAGTAATGTAATGTATAAATTTGTGATATCTCAGTAGGAAATTATTTAAATGATAAAAAAAGAAAGAAAAAGAAAAACAGTCTGTCTTGTCATTTCCACTCGTACTGTTACAAACACATGTCAATACTTTGTAGTATCAAATAAAGATATATTTATAAGCAAGACATTGTTAGAATGGTGTAGCCTTTCTTTAAAGTTAACCATGATTTACACATATTCTTAAAAAAGTCAGCTGTTTTAACCTACTAGGGTGCTTGAATTAAACACTTGACCTCTTTTATTTTACAGGTATATATTATAAACAAAGATGAGAAGTCAAATGTTCCATTGAAGAAACTGATGGAATTTTCTGATGTATTTTTCTTCACACCACAAATTCTTATTAACAACATAGAAAAAGGAGAGACAAGAATACCAGAGTTCACACTGTTGATCTTAGATGAGTGTCATCACACAGCTAAAGGGGAACCCTACAACAACTTAATGAGAAAATATATAAAAACCAAACATAATAATAAAGATATTCCTCTACCACAGGTAAGTATTTGCAGTAACATCATGAATAGTAAATAAATTTTGAGTTTAATTCATACAGCCAGTGTTCTAATTATTTCATATGTAGCCACTTGTCAAAGACCAAATACCATAATTTGCAGGAAGTGAAAATTTAAATCATTCAGAGGACAAGATTAGTAAAAGGCATTTAAAGGAAGTTGTATTTAGTAAATATGATGTCAAAATTGGTACATAAGTTAACCTTTTGTATTTGATAAACCAAAGGAGATAAAGACTCAGTCTACGATACTGAAACTATCTTTTTAAAACCTCTATATAATGGAGTATTTTGCCATCAGAATTTCTGTAAAAGAATAAGAAAAAAAAACTTTCTTACAGCTACTGGCACTAAGGGAGTAAGAGGAGGAAGAGTTATTACCAGTATTGAAAAACCTGTTTGTATTATTTTTCCACAAAACAACTAAGATAAAAAAGAAGATGTGGTATGATTGCCAATGAGACAACTCTCCACAAGATACTAAAATGACACAGAAATTAACAACTATAGTTCACCTTACAGCCCTCAACAATGAGAAAAGCCCATACCGCATAGTCAGCTATAAAAGTTCTTAATATACATTACCAGTATTGTGTTACTTACAAAACTAGATTTCGATTGGATTAGATATTAAAGGACTAATTCTGAAGTCTTACCCTTGTTTAGATTGTTGGATTGACAGCATCTATAGGAGTTGGTCCAGCTACCACAGAAGATGGTGCTATAGCACACATGATCAAGATCTTCAGTAACCTAGATGTGCATGAAATCTCCACTGTGGAGGCAAATAAAGAAGAGATGAAGAAATTTGTGGCTATTCCCACTGAAGGTATGTGTAAAAGAATAATTAGTTTCAGTGAATTATAATGGATATTACCAGCTCTCTGTAAGACCTGCATAAGACATAGACATGTCTTAATTATGCTCTATTTGAGCTTTTATGAGTGACCAACTGTAAAATATGACATGGAACTGCCATCAGTCATGCCATTTCACCTGTTTGAATTATGAAATTCATTCACTGCATTTTTACGTTCCTACAACTAGAAGTTCATTTGTTAAAAAATAGAACAAAATGTGAGATTTGTCAATTTTTATAACATACTAACTATGTTTCAGGAAGATATAAGCATAGAAAGGATAAAGGGGGCACTAAGGACCTATTTGGTCAAATAATTGTGCCAGTCAAAAAGTTATCATACATGTTCTGAATTTTCTAACTATATTAAGATACAAGTTGTTCAGAAAATTAAAACACATGTCACATTTATCCAGCTATTATGGCAACAAATGCTGAAGAAATTATATATTTCATAAAATTTCCTTGTTTTACATCATCTGTTCATTTATTTTATGTTTTCAACATCATTAAAACAGAGCAGTTGCTTGGATCCATGCATATGATTTCCCATACTTTCATACTATTTCCACCTCTTTCAAAAAAAATATGCCCACTGTCCAATATGGCCGAATTAACCGTAAAGAGCCCTATTGATGACCTTAGTTTGATAGATACTAGGGCTAATTATTTAAGATGTTCTTATATTATTTTTGCCATCACACTAGTTTTGATATTAAATCCTTGCAACCTCTCATAACAAATCACTAACTTTTATAAGTATTTTTTTTCTTCAGAACATGTAAAAATGGAAGTGTGTTATGAAGACCCTTGTAAAAAAATCATTGAAGGAGAAATGAAAAAAGTAGAGACAATATATGAAGAAACTATGAAAGGTAATCTTTAAAATGTTTTATTAATTGCTTCTCTCTATAGATAGATGAAATTAATAAAGATAATGTCAGTTAATGTTATTAATACTTGTATCATTGTGTAATTCTGTATATAAAGCTATAAAAGTGCTCAGTATGACAAATGTGACCAAATTCAAAAGAGAAAATCAATGGCCTGATTTATACAAATTAATGTGGCAGACATCAACCAATGAAAACATACCTGTCAACTCACCCGTTTTTTGCGGGTGACACCCGTTATTTTCACCTCTCACCCGGGACTTTTTCTTTACCCGGCGGGTCCCGGGAATTTCTAACATTACCCGTTTCACCCGGATTTCTGACCGGAATTGTTTCCGGTATTTAGAAGTAATACGACTTTCGGTTTTATGGGTCTTTTTCATTGTAACCAAAAGTCAAAATGTAGGACTTGTTTTCCTGAGCTACGTAACGATATTTTCAACTAGCTACAAGATGAGTTCAGTGACTATCAGTTGACCCCATTCGATGAACTTCCACTTTGCACTTCCCCTGAAACTGACATTGGTACATTTTGGGGAGAAATGTCAAAGTTGCATGACATTTTTCTTAACAAGCCAAGAATTTTTGTTTTGTCAAAACTTGCTAAAACATTACTGGTTTTGCCAAACAGCAATGCAGACAGTGAGAGGGCATTTTCTTTAGTAAAGAAAATAGCTACAGAGTTTAGGGCTGATCTTAATAAGGATACACTGTGTGCTCTTCTTTCTAGTAAAATGAATACACATTTGCATTGCTATGAACTGAAACCAAGTGCAGTTCTTTTAAAGAATGCCAAGTCTGCTACTATGGAATATAACAATAGTCTGAAATAAACTTGTATACATGTTCTAACTGTTTTATATACATATTGACTATATAAATTATATGTAAACATATTTTTGTTCTTCAATTGAGCCCGCAAAATGTCGTACGCGTTATGACCTGAGATTTTTTTTCTCGATGCAGGTCATGACCTGACTTTTCATTTTCAGAGGTTGACAGGTATGTGAAAACCACTTACCGTAATTACAGATTCCTGACTTGGGACAGGCACTTTAAGAATCTGGCTGGTTTTGATATGTTTGTGAGTAGTCAACCCTCCGTGTGACAATGATATTCATTACAGCACAACATAAGAACAAACTAAAAATCACTTGGAAAGGGCTTACCTCATTGGATCCCTACTAAACACAAAAAAATAACAAAAAGACAAAAGACACCAAGTACGATCTAAGAATACTCACAGGACTGGTGCTAAGAGCTAGTTAAAATTTTAAATTTGAACTACAAGATAAACCATGTTTATCAGAATTATAATACAATCAGAACACCTCCAAAGGATTTAGTGAAAATACATCATAAGTGAGTCTAAGAAAAGCATGACTTTGTGCAATGCCAACTTAAGAATAGAAGCAGATGTAGGACCATATGTGTTGGTACCTTTATTTGTACAATACGTGCATGGTTATGTATTTAACTATTTAAAATAAAAGCAATGTTATATATAGTACCATCAAATACAATATTCAAAGATCTTATTACATTGCTAAATTTTTTTCTCTTAAGTTCATTCGAATAAAGCAAAACAGTTGTATTGATCTTATTTTTTTACCCTGAATAAACAACTTCACCATGAAATTAGGATCATGTGGATAGTTATTTGTTATAAGATTTATAGATTTCTATAGTTAAATCATATTTTTTTTTTATCAATTTACTTATTCAATTTATAAGGAATGCACCAAAAAGAAATATGAATTAATCAATCTACTCAATTAAAATCATTGATTGGTTTTATCACAGGAAAAGAAGTTTCGAACAGCCGTCAAAATTTGCCAGGGGGAGAATACCTTTCAAAGACTTACCTAGGATCAATCATTAAACTGAAGAATCAGATCATGTGTGACACAACACTGCCACAGGACAGTGGAAGAAAAATGATATGTTGTCTTACCCACCTTGGTGTAAGCATGATTTCTATTAATTCTCAAGCAGTTATACTTTTTCTACTTTAAATTGTACTAGAGGTAATTTGTTATTATGCCCCTTGCAACTAAGTTAGATACAGTGTTACCAATGCACATTCTTCTTTAATCTTTATTATTATTTTATATATTTGTATATAAGACGAATACTGTTTTTTTACTATAAAATCTAAAAAAGAATATCTGGAAAAAAAGAAAAAGAAAATTCTTGGTACCTGTGTTGCTGAAGGTGGTGGCAGGTCTAGCAAAAGCTTGACTCTGTCTGTCCATCTGATAGAAAAACTCCTGTCAGACACTCATTGTACATTTCATCAAAGTTTTCTTAGCTTCTATTAAATGAATTGTTTTGGTCTACAGCTTGATAATGTTGAGCTATAGCGAGTAAGCAATATTTTCATCTCTTGTTTGCTGATAGTTTGAAATTTTACAACATACATTGTACAAGGAAAATTTATGTCAAACTTTTCTTGGCTCCTTTTTAAGGATATGATTTTGATATTTGATCTGTTACCTCAATCAATTGCATGCAGTTAAACCAGTTCAGTCTCAATATTGGTTTTGTTAATAGTTAAACATACTAGACCTTTTTTCAGATACTCCATGAAGCCCTAGATATAAATTATCTGATGAATGTTGAACATGTTGTCCAGTTTCTGAATAAAAAATACGTCGAGGAGAGTCAACAGCCAGATAAACTGATACCGATAGAGAGAAAACTGCTCAAGTTTGAAAAAGGTGAAGTTGACACATACTCTTCTTACCAATTAATGGTCATCCATAGTTTCTCTTTGTTTAGGGGTCATGTTTGAAATCATAAAATCATTAACATTTATTTTTTTTAGCTCACCTGCATGCCTTTTGCAAGTATTTGGTGTCGGTTTTTGTAAATTTTCTCTGAAACTACTGGATTAAATGTTACCCAGCATTTCCTGAAGGTTCAGGGGCAGATCCAGCCATTTAAAAAAGGGGGTGTTCTAGCTATATGCTCCCATTCAAATGCATTGATCGTCCAAAAAAAAGGGGGGTTCCAAATTTTTAGAAATACACAATGTATCAGTCAATCAATTTTGGGAGTTTTTAGCCAATTTCACAGATTTTTTTTATCTTGAAATTTAAAGCAAGTGTACTGCTTTTTAATGGGAAAGAAAATCCCTTATGTTATGATATTGTAATTATTATGTTTATTTATGTTGGCCTAATTTGTGTTGTATGGCCTGTTAGTTGTTTACCAAATAATCCTATAACTGTGCAGTTTAGGAATCACTGGAACAATCACAGAATGATTAGAACTTTCTAGAATGATCTTTATAAAAGATGCGTAATTTAAACTTCTACGTTATTCCAGAAACTTCCGTTGTAACTTTCCAGGATTTTCCACAATGTTCCGTTCTAGCGTGTTCTAGAATAATCCGTCACAACTATATATATACAGACACTAAAGTTAAACTCTCATAATTAAACTTGGACATAGACTTTGATAGACATTAGTATTCACAGCATTTGGATTGACACTTTTATTCTACAAACAACATCATACTGGATTGTGACATTAGTAGTGAACGTAATATTCAAATTGGATTCCGAAAGATTTCTGGATACAGATAAAGATAACAGATTGGACTCATATTTTGACAGTTAAGTTAACAGTAATATTTGTGTAATACCTTTTGTAAACTTTTGTATATTAAATATTGTTAAATTTTACTATTGATTTGTGTCTTTTGTTGGCTACAATTTAAAGGCGATTTCTGGCCGTAACAGAAATTGGGGGCTCGTCCGGGATACTGAACATATTTTATTCAAAATTTGTTTTAATATTTTTATTATAACTAGCCAACAAAATTCTACAAAATGGCATTTGATGCTGGTAAATTTTTGAAAACGCCAGACCTGGAGAGTTTTGATAATTTAAAGAAAGAGGAACTAGTGTTGCTTGCTAAACAACTGAAATTAGTTTTTAAAGTATCTATGAGAAAACAAATTATAAAAAATTTGGTTATAGACAAATTAGTTGACGAAGAAATGTTAGGTGAAGAGGCTCTTGATCTTAAGGTTGAAAATGTTGACGCCTTTAAGTTAAAACAGCTTGAATTAGAACATGAACTTAAATTAAAAGAAATGGAAATGAAGGAGATGGAGAAAAGAAAAGAAGATGAATTTAAATTAAAACAGGCAGAACTGGAAATGAAGGAAAGGTTAGAAATGGAGAAAAAAGAAAAAGAAGATGAATTTAAATTAAAAGAACTGGAAATGAAGGAGAGGGAGAAATTAAAAGAACTTGAAATGAGGGAAAGGCTAGAGATGGAGAAACTGAAAATTGAAATGGTCAAAGAAGAAAGCAACACTAAAGTTCACTCCAAATCAGATTATTTTGATGCAGCAAAAAACATACGTTTGGTTCCAAAATTTTGTGAAAAAACAGTTGATAAATATTTCCCACAGTTTGAGAAAATTGCTAACAATTTGAAATGGCCTATGCCGTATTGGACTACGATGCTGCAAAGTGTTTTTGAGGGTAAGGCAGCTGAAATATACTCCGCACTTCCATCAGAAAAAAGTTCTGATTATGACACTGTGAAACAGGAAGTTTTGAAAGCCTATGAGCTAGTACCAGAAGCATATAGACAGAAATTTAGATCTTATAAAAAGTTTGATTCGCAAACCTATGTGGAATTTGCTCGGGAAAAAGAAGATCTATTTGATAAATGGCTTACTTCAAAGAAAACAAATAACAATTTTGATCACCTAAGACAATTGATGTTATTAGAAGAGTTCAAACAATGTGTTCATTCAGAATTAAAAACACATTTAGACGACAAAACTGTTGAGTCAATACATGATGCAGCTGTTATATCAGATAATTATACTCTTTCACATAAAAGAAGTTTCAAGGGTCAAAATTATAATACTTCCAGTGGAAATTACAAAAATCAAAGCACTGAGCATACTGATAGTAAGCCTGTTCCACAGAATAAGAGTCAATCCAGTTATAATATGTCTAGTTCAAAATTTGATACTTTTGAGAAGAAGTCACTGACTTGTGCTTATTGTAAGAAGATTGGTCACCTGATGGCTGATTGTTTTAGACTCCAGAAGAAGAATGAACGAGATATTAAGCCAAAGACCAGTGCTTGTACGACACCTTATATTACCAGTACATTGGAATGTCCTGCGCGTCAGGCTTTTAAGTCCAGTTTTTGTGATTACATGGAGGAATATAAACCCTTTATGTCTGATGGGTTTGTTGCTATTGTTGATGATACCACTCTTCAGCCTATTAAGATTTTACGGGACACTGGAGCTTCTCAGTCTTTATTGTTAGAAGGTGTGTTGCCTTTGTCTGAGAAGACTTCTGTTGGTGCCTCCGTTTTGTTACAAGGTGTAGAGTTAGGTTGTATAGATGTTCCTCTCCATCGAATTTATCTGAAGTCAGATTTGGTAACTGGACCAGTTGTTGTAGGTGTTCGTCCTAATCTCCCTGTTGAGGGTGTTACATTATTGCTAGGAAATGATCTAGCTAGGAACAAAGTGGTTGCTGAACCAATTGTTACCAGTGAACCGGTGGTGGATGTCAAATCACCTGAAGATGATGCTGAATTGTATCCAGCTTGTGTTGTTACTAGGGCGATGGCTAGAAAACAACAAGATGATAATTTGAAAGAAGACCAATTTGATTACATGGACCTTTCTGACACTTTTATAGCTGATATTGCAGATCCTAGTAAATCAGAAAAGGTCATTATAAAACCACCTAGTGTTAACAAGAATGTTATTATGCCATGGCCAGACGTTAACAGCCATTCATTAGATCGAAAGAATTTACTCGAAGAACAACATAAAGACCCTGAGGTTCTTCAGCTCAGCCAGAGAGCTCAACCACAGGAGGAAGCAGACAAAGTGGCCGAATGCTATTACCATCAGGACGGCATTTTAATGAGGAAGTGGAGGCCTCCTGATGCCACCCCAGAGGAGGAATGGAGAGTGCTATACCAAGTGGTGGTGCCTAAAGTTTATAGGCAAGAAATTATTGGTCTTGCCCATGACACCCCCTTGGCTGGGCACTTAGGTATAAGGAAGACTTGCCTAAAAATATTGCAACATTTCTACTGGCCCAGACTTAGAAATGATGTCGCAGAATATTGCAAATCATGCCATATATGCCAGGTTGTTGGTAAACCTAACCAGAAAATACCACCAGCACCACTTCTGCCTATTCCAGCCTTTGACGAACCTTTCAGCAGAGTTCTAATTGACTGTGTTGGACCTTTACCAAAGACCAAGACTGGAAATGCATATTTATTGACAATCATGTGTACATCTACCCGCTTTCCTGAAGCTATTCCGCTCAGAAATATCAAGACACCTACTATCGTCAAAGCTTTGATCAAATTTTTCACATTAGTAGGACTTCCTAAGTCTATACAGTCCGACCAGGGATCAAATTTCATGTCAGGTTTATTTCAGCAAGTCGTATACCAATTAGGGATTGCTCAGTACAGATCAAGTGCTTATCATCCAGAATCTCAAGGTGCCTTAGAACGTTTTCATCAAACATTGAAGAACATGATTAGAACTTTTTGTCTTCAATTTGACAGAGACTGGGATGATGGAGTTCACTTTCTACTTTTTGCGGTTAGAGAGGCTGTTCAAGAATCCCTTGGATTTAGTCCCTTTGAGTTGGTATTTGGTCATACTGTAAGGGGACCGTTAAAATTGATTAAGGAAAAGTGGCTTACTGAACATACTGACTTGAATCTTTTAGACTATGTATCTAGATTTAAAGAAAAACTGTATACTGCTTGTCAAATTGCTCAGAAAAACTTGAAAAATGTACAGAACAAGATGAAAATATGGTATGATAAAGATGCCAGGGACAGAGTTTTTGAGCCTGGTGATAAGGTACTTATATTTTTGCCAGTCCCTGGACATCCTTTACAGGCTAAATATTGTGGTCCTTATACAATAGAGAGTAAAATTAATGATTTGAATTATATTGTAAAAACTCCAGGTCGGCGCAAACAAAATAGAGTGTGTCATATTAATATGTTAAAACCATATTTTGAGCGTACTAATGTATGTGATAGTAAACCAGTTGCCACTTTAGGCATGGTTCAATTTGAGAACAATCATGACAAACCAGATGTAATTGAACCAAATTTTAGTTGTAAATCTATGGAAGAGACAGTTAGATTGAAAAATTCAGAAATTTTGTCAAATCTAGATTCAAAACTTACACATCTGTCTTTTGATCGTAGAGAAGAAATAAAAACTTTGGTATTTTCTTTCAAAAATCTTTTTCCAGATGTGCCTAACAAAACAACTGCTGTTTGTCATGATGTTGATGTAGGAGATGCTTCTCCAATTAAGCAACATCCTTACCGGCTCAATCCACTCAAACTTGAAGTTATGAGAAAAGAAATTAAATATATGCTTGACAATGATATTATTGAGCCGAGTAACAGTGAATGGAGCTCTCCTTGTCTCCTTGTGCCAAAACCGGATAAAACCTTTCGTTTCGTGACTGATTTCAGAAAAGTAAATTCAGTCTCAAAATCTGATTCCTATCCGATTCCAAGGATAGACGATTGTATTGACAATATTGGTCAAGCAAAATTTGTGAGCAAATTTGATTTATTGAAAGGTTATTGGCAAGTTCCATTGACACAGAGAGCTCGTGAAATATCAGCTTTTGTTACACCAGATGGCTTATTTCAATATACTGTAATGCCGTTTGGCATGAAAAGTGCTCCAGCTACATTTCAAAGAATGATCAATAATGTTATAAAAGATTTAAACTGTTGTTATGCTTATATTGATGATCTTATTGTATGTAGTGATAGCTGGGAACAGCATTTAACACATTTGTATGATACTTTTGATAGATTGTCAAAATCAAATTTGACTGTTAATCTTGGTAAAAGTGAATTTTGTCAGGCCACTGTTGATTATTTAGGGCATACAGTTGGCCAAGGTCAAGTAAAACCTATAATGGCTAAAGTGGAAGCTATTTCCAAATTTTCTCCTCCTACAAATAAAAAACAACTTATGAGATATTTAGGCATGATTGGATTTTACAGGAAATTTTGTTCAAATTTTGCTACTGTTGTTCAACCATTGACTCATCTTTTACGAAAAGACTCTAAATTTATCTGGAGTGAAAATTGTCAAAACGCTTTTGAAAATAGCAAATCACTTTTAATTAATAGTCCAGTTCTGATTACTCCAGACTTTGAAAAACAATTTAAACTTGCCGTTGATGCAAGCGATGTAGGAATAGGAGCTGTTTTATATCAAGAGACAGATGATAATGTTGAAAAACCTATATCATATTTTTCTAAGAAATTAGATAAACATCAGAAAAATTATTCAACTATTGAAAAAGAGTGTTTTGCAATGTTGTCAGCACTTCAACATTTTGATGTATATTTGAATCCCACTGTATATCCTATTCTTGTTTATACTGATCATAATCCTCTCACCTTCATGCATAAAATGAGAAACAAGAATCAGAGGTTGACTAGGTGGAGTTTATTGTTACAGGAATATGATGTAATTGTAAAACATATTAAGGGTAAAGATAATGTAATAGCTGATGCTTTATCTAGAGCTTATTAAATCACTTTGTATATATTATGTATTTTTGTTCATATTATTCATGATAAGTTTTTGTTACACTAAAACTTCTTTTAAGGGGGGAGGTGTTATGATATTGTAATTATTATGTTTATTTATGTTGGCCTAATTTGTGTTGTATGGCCTGTTAGTTGTTTACCAAATAATCCTATAACTGTGCAGTTTAGGAATCACTGGAACAATCACAGAATGATTAGAACTTTCTAGAATGATCTTTATAAAAGATGCGTAATTTAAACTTCTACGTTATTCCAGAAACTTCCGTTGTAACTTTCCAGGATTTTCCACAATGTTCCGTTCTAGCGTGTTCTAGAATAATCCGTCACAACTATATATATACAGACACTAAAGTTAAACTCTCATAATTAAACTTGGACATAGACTTTGATAGACATTAGTATTCACAGCATTTGGATTGACACTTTTATTCTACAAACAACATCATACTGGATTGTGACATTAGTAGTGAACGTAATATTCAAATTGGATTCCGAAAGATTTCTGGATACAGATAAAGATAACAGATTGGACTCATATTTTGACAGTTAAGTTAACAGTAATATTTGTGTAATACCTTTTGTAAACTTTTGTATATTAAATATTGTTAAATTTTACTATTGATTTGTGTCTTTTGTTGGCTACAATTTAAAGGCGATTTCTGGCCGTAACACTTATCTTTTCAAAATCTTCAGAAATGTACTGCTATTGAATTGTTGTCTTCCCAAACTCTAATTGGCTAATAGCTTTTCCATATACAGTGATCATAACTAGGAGACATGATTTGTAAGGGTTTAGGAAACTGCACCACAAATCTGCAAGGGAAAATCTGTGATAAAAGAATAGGTAAACAAATTAGGACTGAAAGGTCAATAGTATGAATTAATTCTTGAAAGCAAAAATTGTTACACCAAATCCTTTCACAACTGTTATGAAAAACATTTTGTCCCTATGGTTCTGACCATAGGTCTGAGACCACAATTGTTGTCCCTTGATTTTTGTTGTTCACGAATATAGTCCCTAGTGTTGACAGTGGGTTACTTGCCATTAATTTTTATACCCCTTCCAAATTTATTTCTCCATGTTTAATGCCTCAAATTTCAAGTAGGGGGTAAAATTACACTGTAAAAAAAATTGGGATCGGAATTAAAGGAAAGAAGTGATTTTGTCCAGCTGAAAAAGGTTGAAAATTAGCACTTCGGAAGCTGTCAAAAGAATTAAAGACGCCCTAAACATAAAATTGTCCATATTTTGAGTTAGAGATGATGAAGTTTTCTATAATTTTGATATAATTTGTCCCAAAAAGTAGTACAACACACTGTAAAAGTTTCTTTGAGAAATCACAGGTGGGATTTTTTTGTATTTTCATTATGTTCTAAAGAAATGCACTACAAAATAATTGTGGTCTCGGACCAATATAGGGAATTTCAATCATAAGGAGTCTATTTTGGAGCTGTTTTGAATAGAAAGAGGTTGAATTTTCAAATTGCATTTCCTAAAGAAATAATATATAACAACAAAATATGATGAACCTTTATTTTGATTATAACTGTGATATGTGCTGAATAAAATAAAAATTAATTTGTATAATTAAATATCCTGTATTTTTAGAGCTTATAAAGACATTTGAAAATCAGAAAAGTATCAAACCAAATCCAAACCTACGTCTTATCGAGGAAAAACTTCAAGAACTCTACAGTGAATCTGGTAAAGATTCACTTGGTATGATATTTGTACAGACGAGGGCAACTGCAAAGTCCCTAGCAGAATACCTTAATGATAAACTACAGGGAATAGATATACCTGTCAAACCATTTATAGGCTCCAAATCTTCTGAAACAAGTGATGGTAAGTTGGGTTTTTTTTTTTTTTAACATATTAAGTTGGGAAATGATCTTAAAAAAGTAAATCAGAAGTTATTTGTTGCATTACAACAAATCAAAACAAACAAGTTATAACTAATGTTCCTAGTTGTTATTGAGGGAAATTGTATTATTTATTGAATGAGTGGCTTGATAGCTATTGATTTTGCCATTTCATTAGGGACTTTCTGTTATGAATTTTTATCAGAGTATTTTTGTGATTTTACTTTCTATTGTATGTCCAAAAATCATAAGGCTTGCAAGTACTATTACAAATCTGTAAACTTTATGAGAGCTATCATTCTGCATGAAATGTTTGATTCATTTCACTATTCATATCATAGTGTGAGTTTGTACATGTATTTGAAATAACCTGAGAAACTTTTAAATTATTAAGATATTGATTGCCGGATTAGGACTTCAAATTAAAATCTAAATTTTGTAAATGATCAAAGAAAATAAGAGATAGTGATTGAGTATCAGCTACTGTCATAGATTTGTGTTTTTTCTTGCATATTCTCTAACAAAATTCCCATTTGGGAATACTCTTTTTATGTGTAAATTATTATAAATAGTACAACCATTTGTTCCCTCTTTAAATCTGTATAATTTGTTAAAGAGTTTCACTTGTGTGCTGATTTTAATGTGTTATTAAATAGATACATGGATGAGACACAATCTTTATAATGAAATCTCTTTATTTAGAAGTAAGAAAAACATTTCAGCACCCAAATGTTTAAATACTTTGTGCAATTTCTTAGGGAAAGAGATACTGTAAACCAACTTATTTTCGCGGATACTTTATTTCGCGTTTTACCCTTTCTTGACCACTTTGCAGCTATTTAATTTCGCGATTTTATTATTTACTTCATGAAGTGTATTAAGGAAAGATCAAAGATTGAGAAATTCGCGACGATTTATATTCACGTTATTTTTCTTCTCGCGAAAGTTGCGAAAATAAATCGCTCATGAAAATAAGTTGGTTTACAGTAAATATGAATCATGTCAGAGGATCTCAACACACCATCAATCTTTTAGAATTCATGTGATTTTATATCTAAGAAAACTTAAATACTGCTTTGGCTGAAAATTCAAGTTTCTCTAAAACAAAAACTATTATAAAGTAATTATGTCATGTCCCAAAAACAGATTTTTTTGTTGTTTACTTGCCTTTATTCATTGAATCAAACCATATTTATTTTGACAACTACACATGTATTTGTTTGAGGTTTACCACAAGATTCCGTAGAAAAGCAACATATTCAATATTTAAAAAAAATCCAGTGCAGTAACTTGTCATTTACCAGTGTAGTGTATCAATTCTAGAAAATGAGAGAAATTGTATTTATATATTTTAATTAATTACACCATAATAATTTTAGGCCTGTCTGAAACTGAGAAGAAGGAGTTATTAGAAGATTTTAGAAGCCACAAAGTAAAGCTGTTGGTTGCCACTTCAGTTGGAAGTGAGGGCATTGATGTACCAGAGTGTAATATTGTTATGAAGTATAATTACTCAGGAAATGAAATCAACATTATACAGATGAGAGGTCAGTCAGTGCATAGTTTTAAGGTGGCTCGAGCCTATTCAAAGTTTCTGTGAAAAGTGCTGTCTTTTTTGTTATTTTAATTTTTACAGAGAGTGAATCAAATCGGTAAAAAAAAAATAGGGGGTCTCAGACCATTTAAGCTCAAAAATTACTTTTAAAGAGGTATTTAAAAGGGACCGTTTTTTCGATGAAATGATAGGAAAAAAAGAGGGGTTGACATATTTTTATCGGAATATCAAAAAACGTTCTATGGCGCTTGGTCCAAACCTGTAATAAAAAAGCTAAAATATTGCTTCAAAGAATGAGCAAATAAAAAAAAATCAGTCATTAGTAAGGAAAATATTTTGCGTTTAACCCTAAATTTTGGCCGGAAAATGGTGAAATTAGGGAAAAATGTCATTTTGAGTCTTTCACAATATCAAAATTATGCATATAAAGCATGCACCGTTTTGTGCGGTGAAAATACTTTTTCTGCAGGTGAATATGCTTATTCATTCAAAATCCCATTCATATAGAAAACCTACTAAAATTTTATCAATATGAATTGAAGCAAATTTATTATGAAATAGAATCTTAATTTAATATTTACAAGGTCAGTTGTAAACACTACAGACATAAGCACATAAGATAAGTTTGATAAAGTTTCATTTAATTGGTACAAACTGTTTGAAATGTTAACTGCAATAATTAGAATAAATGATTAAGAGTTGTCATTAATTCTTTTAAAGGTCGTACGAGGAAAGCAGGAGGTCAGGCTATTTATATAAGCGATCAATCTGTTCTTAGACGGGATCTTGTCAGTATGGAGAAAGCTGCTGTAATGCATAGAGCACTTGATGAATTAAAACAGAAGGGAAAAGAAGAAATAAGGAAAATGATATTAACAGAGCAAAAGAATGACTTACAACACCAGGAAGAGCAAGAAAGAAAACTGAGAGAATTACAAAATCAGAAAAAGAGAGGCTTCTTCAAACTTGTATGTGCAACATGTAAAGAGACTGAGATTAACGGAGACAACATTAAACTTTATAAACAAAATCATCATGTGGCTGCTGAGAGGGAATTTTTAGATAAGGTTAAAAAGGAGGATATTAAAGAAGAAAAAATAAATCAGATGATTAGAAAATCCATTATTTATTGTAAAAAATGCCCACAAAAGTTGGGGAAAATATTTTTAATACACGATTTAGAAGTGCCTCTTTTAAAGATTGATGCATTTTTATGTAAGGAAGGTGATAAACTAAGAAAGTACAAAAACTGGAAATTTGTTCCATATATTATTGATGAAATTAATCACAAAGATTTGGAAATAATTTTCCCAAAGTTGACAACACCAGAAGTGTCATAGCTTTACATAATACAATTTGTGCATGTTTACATTTTTAAGATGCTCCAAGCAAAAACTTATCATCATTTAGCGATCAGCCCTTATGGTTTTGGTGGAAGCCACCCAGTATAGGTTTTTAAAAAAATACTAGAATATCTGGCCCAGTTAGTGTTATTGATTGCTTTGAATCAAATATATGATTTAAAGGAAATAAAAAAGAGTGATAATGTACAAATTAGATTTGATTTTTAGCACCCATTATTCTCATTTTTTTCTCATAACATCATTTTTGTAAAAATAATCATTCCAAAGATTTCATTGTACTGTTACATGTTCATTAGTTTTATTCTATGCATATTTTCATCTTTAGCAGCAATAAAGAATTATATCAATATCATGAATCATTAAATGTATTAGATTGATGTTGTAATGTAGAAGAATAGTTTTGTTATGTCACAAAGTGATTTGTTAAGAAAAAGAAAAAAATTATATAATTGTAAAATTGTTTTTACATTTTTTCTTACCACAATATAGCTTATTTTGGTCTTTTGTGGATAGTTGTATCATTGGCAATCATACCACATCTTTTTATATTGCAATTATGCCTATAAGGCTACAGTTTTATGTATAAACCTTAAATGGCAATACAGTGTTATATGCCCTTAAATAGTTATCAAAAGTACCAGGATTATAATTTAGTATGCCAGACGCGTGTTTCATCTACATAAGACTCATCAGTGACGCTCATATCAAAATATTTATAAAGCCAAATAAGTACAAAGTTGAAGACCATTGAGGATCTTAAAATAATAAAAGATTATTTTTTTTATTAAATCTGATTTGGTCTTCGTATGCTGATGGTTTTAGAACACCTGATTTCATTTAAGATTTGTGATTTGGGTTTTTGTTGATTGTTATATCTAGTTTTACAGACTGTGTTGCTTTTTCTATGTTATTCTCTGTTTGATAAAATTCCAAACGTGACGCATAGCGTCCTGATTTGAGAGTTGCAAGGTCAACAATGTATTGGTCTGTCATTAGGGCAGTATTAATTCTGGTTTATATTCTTACTTTATATAGAAATCAGAAGATATGCTATGAGATCCAATGAGACAACTCTACATCAAAGTCAATATGTAAAAAGTAAATAATTATAGTAAAAGTCCAGCCTTTAACACAGAGCCTTGACTCAAACCAAACAGCAAGCTATATTTTTTTTTTTAAAAGAGTGATGGAAGATAACATATAGATACTTATATCTTATGATAATAGGTCAAGGAGAGACACAAACCATGACAGAAAAAAAAGATGAAAAGAAAAACAGTATAAAAATACTTGTAAGAAAAAATAATGACAGCACCAAAATTCACCAGAAACCCGAAATTTACAGAAACCTGGGATTTAACTTTAAAAAACAAAACAGTCTAAAAAATACACTGAAGAAAAAAATTAAGACAACAATTAAAAAAGTTCACCAGAAACCTGCTGTCCTGTGATTTAATTTTTTATGGTGTGATGCTTAAAACAAAAACCATAAAGCAGCCTTCATCAATGTATGATGATTCAGAATGAAATGTAGACATGATAGAGCCACGTCTATAAAATTATTAAATTTCCTTACATTTAAGAACTGTACAAAGGCTCCTTCCTCTAACGTATTGTACTTATAAACAACAAATAGATTTGGAAAGCATCTTTTTTTATAGAAGCAGATCTAATAAAGTTTCATTGACACTACCGTTTACTAATCCTGGGAAATATTATAAGACATAAGAGCACTGGCAGAAAAGGAAAATAACTGCTCCTGGTTTAACATAATTAACCTTCATATTAGACCCACCTTTAATGATTGTTCCTTTTTTTATCCAACATCGATACATGTGATAAAGTTAAAAACTTGTTTATTGATCTGGTAATTTTTAATTATTTTTTTTCAGCTTCTTGCCATATCTTTTCACCTCTATAATCTGGAAAGTATGCATTTTTTCAGTGGCTGCATTGGTATCTGCTATTAAGTATTATAACTTTACCTTTTTCAATCTTCTATGACATGTCATAACCTCTGCATGATTCTTACAAAGACCTACTTAAATGCATTGGTCTATATGATATATGCATAGTTTACAAGAGTATAATACAGGTTCTTGGGGCCTCATGATTATAGGTTTTACTGTTCATAGATTAAAACTTTTCCCTTTTGCCAAATGCTTTCATATCTGAACCAAATTCTGTTACATAATTTGATGAAATACCTTTGTCGGATTAAATTATTGTTTTACACAACAGGAGTTACTCAAGTGTGAAGTGAGTAGATGTGAGGGAAAAGATTAATTACTTATATGATCATGTGATCAAAAGGTTAGAATTGCCAATTTGGCTCCAAGATTAGTTTGATATTTACTAAGACATTAAAGAAACGCATTTTATATCAAGAGGTTTATGAGGAGTTAAAAGGTATTTATAATATAATATATAATGAGTGGCTTCAAGTTCAATTGTTAAGGATTTTTAACAGTTAAGTTTGAAAAAATTGCATTTGAAGAATCAAAATATTTCACAATTTTAAATGCAGAATTAAAGTCACTTTATAAAAGTTCAATGTGAAACTAAATGATGTTTTTTTTCTGATTTTCACATTGGCTCCTTGTACTGGTTAAAACAAACTACTGAAAAAAAAATCACGGCCTTTTTTTAATAGTTACGTCTATTATATTTGATGTATAGTATAGTGTTCCATTTGGTTCAAAAGGTAATTTTATCGGTTAACCGCTATTTATATAAATATATGTCAGTTAATCGCCATCTGGATCGGTTAAGGTCGTTATGTATGCTCATGTCCTCTTTGCTACCATTTTCCATTAGGTTGTAAGGCCCAGGACGGGCCATACGAGGTATGTTATTGTAAAGGTCGTTGTGTATGCTCGTGTCCTCTTTGCTCCTATTTTCATTTAGGTTATGAGGCCAAGGGCGAGCCATACGAGGTATGTTATGGTTAATGTCGTTGTGTATGTTCATGTCCTCTTTGCTCCTATTTTTATTTAGGTTATGAGGCCCAGAGCGGGCCATATGAGGTATGTTATTGTTAAGGTCGTTGTGTATGCTCATGTCTTCTTTGTCCCTATTTTCCTTTAGGTTGTGAGGTCAAGGACGGGCCATACGAAGTATGGTATTGTTAACGTCGTTGTGTATGCTCATGTCCTCTTTGTCCCTATTTTTCTTTTGGTGGTGGTGCCTAGGACGGGCCATTCGAGGTATGTTATTGTTAAGGTCGTTGTGTTTGCTATGTCCTCTTTCTTCCTATTTTCATTTAGGTTGTGAGGCCCAGGGCGGCCCATACGAGGTAGAGTATTGTTAAGGTCTTTGTGTATGCTCATGTCCAGACCTCTTTGTCCCTATTTAACTTTAGGTGGTGATGCCCAGGACGGCCCATACGTGGTATGTCTTTGTTAAAGTTGTTGTGTATGCTCATGTCCTCTTTGTTCCTTTTTTCCTTTAGGTTTTGAGGCCCAGGACGGGCCGTACGAGGTATGTTATTGTTAAGGTCGTTGTGTATGCTCGTGTCCTCTTGGCTCCTATTTTCATTTAGGTTATGAGGCCAAGGGCGGGCCATACGAGGTATGTTATGGTTAAGGTTGTTGTGTATGTTCATGTCCTCTTTGCTCCTATTTTTATTTAGGTTATGAGGCCCAGGGCGGGCCATACGAGGTATGTTATTGTTAAGGTCGTTGTTTATGCTCATGTCTTCTTTGTCCCTATTTTCCTTTAGGTTGTGAGGCCAAGGACGGGCCATACGAAGTATGGTATTGTTAACGTCGTTGTGTATGCTCATGTCCTCTTTGTCCCTATTTTTCTTTTGGTGGTGGTGCCTAGGACGGGCCATTCGAGGTTTGTTATTGTTAAGGTCGTTGTGTTTGCTATGTTCTCTTTCTTCCTATTTTCATTTAGGTTGTGAGGCCCAGGGCGGCCCATACGAGGTATGGTATTGTTAAGGTCTTTGTGTATGCTCATGTCCAGACCTCTTTGTCCCTATTTAACTTTAGGTGGTGAGGCCCAGGACGGCACATACGTGGTATGTCTTTGTTAAAGTTGTTGTGTATGGTCATGTCCTCTTTGTTCCTTTTTTCCTTTAGGTTTTGAGGCCCAGGACAGACCATACGAGGTATGTTCTTGGTAAGGTCATTGTGTATGCCATGTCCTCTTTGTTCTTATTTACAGTTAGGTTGTGGGGCCCAGGACGGGCTATACGAGGTATGTTATTGTTAAGGTCATTGTGTATGCTCATGTCCTCTTTGATCCTATTTTCCTTTATATTGAAGGGCTCAGGACGGGCAGTTCGAGGTATGTATTTTTAGGTCGTTGTGTATGCTCATGTCCTCTTTGCCAAAATTTTCATTCATGTTGTAAGGCCCGAGGCGGGCCATACGAGGTATGTTATTGTTAAATTCGTTGTGTATGTCCATGTCCTCTTTGATCCTGTTTTCCTTTAGGTTGTGGGACCCGGACGGGCCATTCGAGGTATGATATTGTTAAGGTCGTTGTGTATGCTCATGTCCTCTTTGCTCCTATTTTCATTTAGGTTATGAGGCCCAGGGCGGGCCATACGAGGTATGTTATTGTTAAGATCGTTGTGTTTATCCTCATGACCTCTTTGCCCAAATTTCCTTTAGGTTTTGAGGATCCAGGACGGGCCATACAAGGTATGTTGTTGTAAAGGTCGTTGTGTATGCTCATGTCCTCTTTGCCGAAATTTTCCATTAGGTTTTGAGGCCGAGAACGGGCGATACGAGGTATGTTATTGTTAAGGTCGTGTATGCTCATATTCCCTTTGCTCCTATTTTCATTTAGGTTGTGGGGCCCCGGACAGGCCATTCGATGTATGATATTGTTAAGGTCGTTGTGTATGGTCATGTCCTCTTTGCTCCTATTTTCATTTAGGTTATGAGGCCCAGGGCGGGCCATACGAGGTATGTTATTGTTAAGGTCGTTGTGTATGCTCATGTCTTCTTTGTCCCTATTTTTCTTGTGGTGGTGGTGCCTAGGAAGGGCCATCCGAGGTATGTTATTGTTAAGGTCGTTGTGTATGCTCATGTGCTCTTTGCTCCTATTTTCATTTAGGTTATGAGGCCCAGGGAGGGCCATACGAGCTATGTTATTGTTAAGGTCGTTGTGTATGCTCATGTTCTGTTTGTCCCTATTATTCTTTAGGTTGTGAGGCCAAGGACAGGCCATACGAGGTAAGTTATTGTTAAGGTCGTTGTGTATGTTCTTGTCCACCTTGTCCCTATTTTTCTTTTGGTGGTGGGGCCCAGGACGGGCCATTCGAGGTATGTTATTATTTAGGTCGTTGTGTATGCTCATGTGCTCTTTGCTCCTATTTTCATTTAGGTTATGAGGCCCAGGACGGGCCATACGAGGTATTTTATTGTTAAGGTCGTTGTGTATGCTCATGTCCTCTTTGCTCCTATCTTCCTTTAGCATGTGATGCCCAGGACGGGCCATACGAGATATGTTATTGTTAAGGTCGTTGTGTATGTTCATGTCCTCTTTGATCCTATTTTCCTTTAGGTTGTGGGGCCTAGGATTGGCCATACGAGGTATGTTATTGTTAAGGTCAATTGTGTATGCTCATGTTCTCGTTGTCCCTTTTTTCCCTTTAGATTGTGAGGCCCAGTATGGGCCATACCAAGTATGTTATTGTTAAGTTCGTTGTGTATGCTCATATCCTCTTTGTCCCTATTTTCCTTTAGGTTGTGAGGCCCAGAACGGGCCATACGAGGTATGTTATTTTTAACGTCCTTGTGTATGCTCGTGTCCTCTTTTCTCCCATTTTCCACTAGGTTGTGAGGCCCAGGACGGGCCATACGAGGTATGTTATTGTTAAGGCCGTTATGTATGCTGATGTCGTATTTGTCCCTATTTTCCTTTAGGTGGTGCGGCCCAGGACGGGCTATACGAGGTATGTTATTGTTAAGGTCGTTATATATGCTCATGTCCTCTTTGCTCCCATTTTCCCTTAGGTTTTGAGGCCCAGGGTTGGCCATTCGAGGTATGTTATTGTTAAGGTCGATGTGTTTGCCCATGTCCTCTTTGCTCCTATCTTCCTTTAGCATGTGAGGCCCAGGACGGGCCTTACGAGGTATGTTATTGTAAAGGTCGTTGTGTATGCTCATGTCCTCTTTGATCCTATTTTCTTTTAGGTTGTGAGGCCCAGGATTGGCCTTACGAGATATGTTATTGTTAAGGTCGTTGTGTATGCTCATGTCCTCTATGATCCTATTTTCCGTTGGGTTGTGAGGCCCAGGATTGGCCATACGAGGTATGTTATTGTTAAGGTCAATTGTGTATGCTCATGTTCTCGTTGTCCCTTTTTCCCCTTTAGATTGTGAGGCCCAGTATGGGCCATACCAAGTATGTTATGGTTAAGTTCGTTGTGTATGCTCCTATCCTCTTTGTCCCTATTTTCCTATAGGTTGTGAGGCCCAGAACGGGCCATACGAGGTATGTTATTTTTAACGTCCTTGTGTATGCTCGTGTCCTCTTTTCTCCCAATGTCCTTTAGGTTGTGAGGCCCAGGACGGGCCATACAAGGTATGTTATTGTTAAGGTCGTTATGTATGCTGATGTCGTATTTGTCCCTATTTTCCTTTAGGTGGTGCGGCCCAGGACGGGCTTTACGAGGTATGTTATTGTTAAGGTCATTGTGTATGCTCATGTCCTCTTTGCTCCCAGTTTCCCTTAGGTTATTATGCCCACACTGTAAATCTACCTGACGCCTGACGCGTTCGGACGCGTTCAAAATTTGTACACCGATTGTTCAATATTTTAACGTCATATGTTCATGCTTAGAGACGTGTTCAAAGTTTTAACGTTTGTGTTGAAAATATTAACATGTGTGTTCAGACACAGTGTACACCGGTGTTCAAATTCTGATCTGAAAAATAGTATAGATGTTTTTCCGGTTTTCTATCCTTCTAATTGGCAAATTTACAAAGAAAATTCATTTAAAAATATGAATGTACATGCAGGATGATGATCTTGTGAATTTTTGGTAAATAATTTTGTAATTGTGAAATATTAAACTTCCAAGCTGGCATATATGTATAGTTTATATACTTATTTCATTATTATTACTAGTTTTACTTATAAGTGACATAATGATGCATATCAATGAGGCCTGTTATGATAAAATCGTAATAAAAATATGTCGATGTTTATCTTATTTCATGGTCCGTTCAGTTTATTAACATTACATGTTCAATCGGTGTTCAAATCGCTCGAAATTTTGAACACCTCGCGTTAAAAAAAATATACCAGGGTACCAAATACCGGAAACAGATATCGGCTGGTGATTTAGGCGGTTAAACGAAGAATGGATACATTTAATGAAGAGCACTGGAGAAGGGACTTCTATCTCACATGAACACAAAAGAAGTGAGTAACAATTTAGGATAATCTCCATAGGTAGTTCAATGGCTTCCTTGTCATTTTCTCATGTCAGATATATATTTGTCAAATATTCATAACTGTTATATCCAAATTTTCAATATTCAACTTAAAAGACGAATTAAAGAACAGTATTTAACGTAAATAACTGCAAGATTTGTTCTGGTGACTTTCTAAACTGATGAATAATCAGTCTGTTATCGTCTGTCTGTTTAAATACAGAATAGATTGACACGTATATTAGCTGAACACTGAGTGTTAAGAACTCTAACATCAAGTGTTCAAAAATGAAACACAAAGGCATTAAAAAATGAACACCACACATTCAACTGATGAACACTAAGTGTTAAGAACTATAACATCAAGCGTTCAAAAATGAAACACAAAGGCATTAAAAAATGAACACTACACATTCAACTGATGAACACTAAGTGTTAAGAACTCTAACATCAAGCGTTCAAAAATGAAACACAAAGGCATTAAAAACTGAACACCACATATTCAATTGATGAACACTAGTGTAAACATATGGAACACCATTTTTGACTTAAAAAATGCATTTTGTTTTATTTGCAGAAATCGTTAGATTGGAATGTTTGAATTAGAAACCGGTAGACAATGAGCCCACGAAGATAATTTCTGCATGCTATAAAGTTTTGGAAAAAAGAAAGATGTCATAAAGGTATGACAATATATGTATGTTAATAGTTTATGTAGGTTATCATTTCTATATCTGTATACCTTATGTCAAGAAATCGACTTACGTAATTAATAATGTCAAAACTTAACAATTCGCTGCCACAGAATATCAATTTGTACTTTAGTATATATCGAAATTAAAGCAAAACAACTATTGCATAATTTGATGCTTCATAAAAAAACTCTCGTCTATTAATTTTAACTTTTATTTTGCAGGATATATAGGCTCATAGACATTACTTGTTGTGGAGGATTTTGATATTGGAAGTTGATGATAACACATGAAATGCCACCCAGTTGATAGCTTTAAGTGAAGATGCACTGAAAAGTTGAGCGTTCATTGTGTGTGATCGTACAAGACGTTAACTGTTGGAATTTGCAAACTTTGTAACTTATCTATATCATAAACTATCTACTTATCACATTTACATGCTTTTTTGGTTAGGATACACATGATGTAGCACTATATCTTGTCATGTAGAAGAAGAAAATTATTTGTGATATATTTAAGTCGGTTTAAAAACATTATGTATATAATTTCATTGACTGTTACTTGTGATATCATAAGGTATTCTTGTACACTTTTCTTACATATATGCTCATTTGATAATATAAAGAATTACTTGTTAAAATATGTTTTATTGTTGTATCTTGCCTGATTCAATATAGTTTTATAACAGTTTAATTAAGTTTATTACTTATGGAAAATTATGTACGCTTAACAATAGAACATGTTCCACATTTGAACACCATCAATTTGAACATCTATGTCAACTGTTCTGAATGTTAACGTCTGGTGTTCTGAATCTTAACATTTTGGGTTTTGAACATGTTCGGTGTGTTCAAAAAGTGTTACATGGCTGTTGAACGCGTCAACGTATTAAGATTTTGAACATTCGGACACGTTAAATCGTTGAACACTAATGTTTAGGTCTTTAACATGAAGTGTTCAAAAATGAAACACAAATGCATTAAAAACTGAACACCACACATTCAATTGATGAACACTAGTGTAAACATTTGAAACACCATTACACGTTCAAAAAGTGTTACAAAAAAGCGTTCAAGCAGTGTTCTTTTTATTAACACTTAGATTTACAGTGCAGGGTGGGCCATACTAGGAATGTTATTGTTAAGGTCGTTGTGTATGCCCATGTCCTCTTTGCCGAAATTTTCCTTTAGGTTTTGAGACCGAGGACGGGCCATACGAGGTATGTTATTAGTAAGGTCGTTGTGTATGCTCGTGTACTCTTTGCTCCTATTTTCCTTTAGTTTGTGGGGTCCAGGACATGTCATACGAGGTATGTTATTGTTAAGTTCGTTGTGTATGATCATGTCCTCTTTGCTCCTATTTTTCTTTAGGTTGTGAGGCCCAGGACGGGCCATACGAGGTATGTTATTGTTAATGTCGTTGTGTATGTTGATGTCCTCTTTGCTTCTATTTCCCTTTATTTTGTGAACTTGTTCTCGTCCTAAATATGCATGAATAGGTACTTCCTATATTTCCAGTGCATGTTATGCGTGTGTCGCAAAACAGGGTCCCTTTTTCATATCGAGCTGGTGGGAACGGGGTCTTTTTTTAAACAAAGTATTTGTCTAGTACGGGATTGCTTATTTAAAACTGTTTAAGATACATTCTAGTACCCGGGTCTAAAACAGAATCTATTTTATGCGGTCTAGAATAGGGTATACGTTTTTTCTGAGCGTGTCTAGATCAGTGTATGTTTTTAAATATTTCTGTTTTGAACAGGGTATGTTTTTCAATGTTTTATTGTTAGAACAGGGTATGATTTGGCAAGTGCTGTCAGCACAGTAATACCCGAAAGAATAGTCATTAACCCCCGGGACGTCTAAGCAATCGATAGATGCGCGCGTTACGTACTGAGTGTGAAGTACATCGAAATTCAGAGATATACGCTAGGTCAAAGCTATACCTCCAGGAAATTTTTATGCAGCATTAAAATGTTCACCTAGGTGTAGCGTTTTTTGTGCGTATACCTGTTCACTACAGGCATGTACTACATACGTTATATGCGCGTTGGAACACGCTACAGATACGTTTTATACACTTTAAGAGCAAATTTTATACGCCTCAAGCCTACCGGTTGGACTTGTTCTTGGACTTTGACTTAACGTATGTAGCCGTGTTTTTAACATACGCCTGGCGTAGTTTCAGTGCTCCGTGCACGTATATATAATAACATTAGATGTATTTTTCATTATAATACTTTATTCTGATTGGCTTTAAGCAATTGCATCACTCAATAAAACTTATCAGTTATGATAACACGTGATCCCACAATAAAGTACACAGGTAAATTAAATTAAAAAATATATAAAATTCGTAATTTCATGATCATAGCTAAAAAGATGTTATTATAAGTATTGCATGCTTCTTTTTGTAACTTCATAGGGTTGTAAAAGTGCTTCATACAAAATGTAATTCGGTCAACTCTTTTACACCCCAATAAAGTTACAGAAAGAAGCATACAATTCTTAAATATAAAACGCATCCGTGATGTATCAAAAACGTATTCTGACATTTAATGAATTTTGCTCTGACATTTATATAATGGCATATGTCCGTGAATTTACTACAAAACCAATTAAGTGTATCCAGAAGTAGTTCAAACTACACGTCGAAAGCACAGATAATCGTCCCAGGTTTCACCGGGACTCGTCTCAAATACGTGCAAGTGACTTTTTTGTTCGTAGCGTGCTTTTAATCTGCCTTAACATACATTACGCCAACGCCCAATAAACGCTATTTTACGCTTAAAACACGAGTAAAGCTCGCCACATGTATCCAATACAGATATGATTGACTAGTGGACTGCGTCCAAAATTACTAGCGTATTGGCAGCATACATGGTACCGTTTTTGACCACGCCACGCGTACGTCGGTGTTATACGCTCAGTGATGTGTGAGTGTATTATTAACGATAAGAAACAAGAAGAAGAAACAAATTAGTGTCAGGAAGTCTTATTGAGTAAAACAATCTAAATATCAATAAAAATGAGAAAGGAAATTAGTAATGTGTCAAAAGACATAACAACTCTATAAAAGAGCAGTCATGCAAAGGCTACCAATGGGTCTTTCATGCGGCGTTTTGCATTTGCGCCGATGTGCATTTCATTTGCGCCGACTTTTCTTTCATTTGCGCCCATTTGTTTTCTTCATTTGTGCCCATTTTTTTACAGGTTAACTACAGGTGAGTAGATATAAGAAGATGTGCAAATAATCCAAGTCATACTATTTTTCATTTATCATTTAAGATCTCTTCCATTAGCCATTTGTACAAATGTAATGATTTTTTCTTTCATTTGAGTCGATTTTTTTTGTTCATTTGCGCCGATTTTTTTACAGGTAAATTACTGGTGAATAAATATAAGAAGATGTGCAAATAAGAGAACTCTCAATCCAAGTCATGTTATATTTCATTTATCATTTTAGACCTCTTCCATTAGCCATTTGTACAAATGTTATGAATTGTCAATCATAACATTTATATAACTGTTGTCTCCTGCTCACTATGGGGGAGATGGAAGAAGGCCTACAAGATACTTTTTCCTTAACAGTACCCGTAGTTCTTTATTCTTTAACCTCTGTCTTTCGGACATCTGCCACATGTTTATGCTCGATCAGTATTTTGACAATAGAATCTGTGATGACTCTGGCTTTGAACGATTTATGGTACATTTGAAATATATGTTGTTATGTTTCAGGACACTAACCTTCCGATATGTATGCCCCTCGTTGATTAAAGAATTGACTCCTTGGCTCGTTTCAGTGTGTAATATGTCCATCATGTACAACGAAGTTCCAGAACAATATGAATCAAAATTAACTTAAACATAAATGAACAACCAGATTTTATCATTGGTATAGTACAGTACAAGTACAAGTATTTATTTAAATCTAATTAGGAGCAAATATAAAATCGGCGCAAATGAAAAAATGAAATCGGCGCAAATGAAAGAATGAAAATTTTCAAAATCGGCGCAAATGTCATACGTCCCTTTAATGCAGTGAGAAAATCCCGCACTCGGAGGTGTACTTCAGATGGCTCCTAAACAAAAATGTATACTAATTCACGGTCAGTAACTGCTAGTAGCCCTTTGTTAATTTATGTATCTTTGTCATTTTGTTAAGTTTCTTTTGTAACATATTCTGACATCAGACTCTGACCTCTTTTAAACTGAGTTTAACTGTGTGAATTATTGTGTGTTTTTTTCTACACTGTCTAGAGGTATAGGGGAGGGTTGAGATCTAAAAAAAACATGTTAGATCCCTATGCATTTTTGCGCCTGTCCCAAGTAAGGAGCCTCTGGCCTACGTCGGTAGTCTCAGTTGTACATGATTTTTAATATTAGTTTCATTATAAATTTTGGAGTTTAGTATGACGTCTTTGATTATTTTTCCATTCTCAATTTTTGTTCAGTGATAATGCTTGAACGAAAATACGGCGGGGTTAAACATTTTTTTACTTAAATTAAAGAGACTGACAACCTTCTGGGTTTGTTTCCTTTATAATAAAAAAAACTTCGTCAAGGGTATATATCTTTTTTAATAATAGTTTGTTTTTTTGTCTAATTTGTATGGATCCTCAGTATAATCAGATGATTTATTTTTCATGAATATTTAGATTTAATAGCAAATAAACTTTCTTGTCCGCTAATTTTTTTTGGTAGTTTCTTGTTATTTGTTGTCGCTAATATTCATCTTGTAATTAGTGAGACCGTATAATTCAGCCGGAACTGACGTAGGTCGATTAATTGGAAAAGATGGCACTTCATCACAGACGAGGCGGCCGTGGTCACAACAATTTTCACCGCGGTGGAGGATATCATGGCCATCAACAGTATTAATTTTCTTAACACACACATTTTCATTATTCTTCCAACGTTGCTTTAAGCTGGGTGCTTTAAACAATTTTTCTGTTAGGAGTGCAGAGAAACATTTTTTTTTGGCGATGAAAAAAATGGCGTCTTTTATCCAAATAATTATAATAAATAAGCTTTATTTAGAGTCGGCAATGTATTAGCTGCGGAACCGTAGCTCTTAGGTCCTTATGTTATTTGTTGACTATTTGCGGATCTATGGTCCGCAAATAGTCAAAAAATAACACAAAGGACCTAAGACTTTAAAGCAACGGTAGGGAGGTCAGTTAAGATATGAAGTATATAGAAAGTGCATAAAACAACATTTTTCTGAAAGAGCTCAACAAAAGAAATTCATTGGTGCCAAAATTTTTGAAATCGGTCAAGCGGTTCAAAAGTTATGACCATTTAGAAGACAAAAATTTGGCCTATTTCCTTGCGAAGGCAAAAAATACCATATTTTGGGCTATTTGTGAGGCCACATATATCAAAAGTATTAGGAACTACAAGCAATCTATCTACATAATTGCAATAAGGCCCTTTTAAGCTTTGATTTAAGCCACTAAAGTCCTCTGGAACATCAGTATTAAGGAAACTACAATATCTCAAACTTGGTAAAAAAAACCTTTGGACTTATAGTCGCCGTCACGTAAAATTGGCACCATGATTTTTGTCAAAATTTTCTTAAATATCGACCGCGTTTACTCGAGATCATGTTTTTCAATTAGCGGAATAAAAATCCAATCCAAATATATACTACTGTCCTACCTTTTATTGTGTTTGCACTGTATAATCCTGACCTTCACAAAATCCAAGATTATTTTGTATGGTGGAATCCGACATTGTTATTACCGGAAGTGTTGCCGTGGAGTCCACGTGCTCTCAATTTTCTTGTGTCTCTCGGAGCTGTGCGTCATCTTTAATCAAAAAGCGCGGGAAATCGTATCACCAGTGACAATGATATTACCAGAGAGTAACGAATGTTATGTAGTAAGGGATCCTCATAGAAACCAAGATGGCGGTTTTACAATGAAAACAATCTTGAAAAATGTGAAGGTCAGGATTATACAGTGCAAACACAATAAAAGGTAAGACAGTAGTATATATTTGGATTGGATTTTTATTCCGCAATTTGAAAAACATGATCTCGAGTAAACGCGGTCGATATTTAAGAAAATTTGAACAAAAATCATGGTGCCAATTTCGTGACGGCGACTATAGTTTATTTTTGCTATGTGTCAAGGGCATCTTTGAATAAACTGCTATGTTTAGACATTCATATCTTCCAATGGAAAGCAGGCAGAGGTCTGGTTGTATGCAGTTATGTAAAGACCCAACCAGTCAACAGAAATATATTAACTGACATATTGCAACCATTTCGGATTTTTTTTTATCAGTGAATCAAAATCATGCCGGCAGGCCCCCCTTTTTTAAGGTAGCTTTTTTAGGCAAAAAAATACATTTTTGGTAGGACAATGATGGAAAAAGATCCCTAATTTTTTCTACTACTTGTTTTGTATTGGTATTCAGTTGTTTCACAAATAAAATAAGCTCTTTTAGCTGAAAAAAAAATATTGAATGAAACAATCAGCATTTTGACGTTAATTTTTAAGCTATTTTTTGCCAAATTTACACTGAAATCGGCACAAAATCTTAAATTTTGAAGCTGACATTAACTTTTCATTAAATTCTTTGACTGTTACTGTGAGTTTACATGCTAAAGCACCTTTTTCAGTCTGCACGGTTAGCCACTAGTCCGATGCCCCAGACTAGTAAAATTTCATTCAGACTAGTAAGTTTTTGCAAAACTTTGTTTGGCCAAATAAGAAAAAAATGTCAGAATATTGGTCTTCGGACTAGTACTTGAAAAAGTTTTTGGTGCAGACTGCTTTTTGGCATATATTTATAGATGTTAGTGCAATTAAAATTTAAAAAATGGTCAAAAATAAGAATATTTCGTCAATTTTAAAAATCACGGAGTTTTTCAAATCCCTGAATTGGGACAAATTAGCTAATAAAAGATATAATAAAAGTACTTACCATAAGTGATTGGCCTCCGTGGCCTATTTCCAACGTTGTTAGCTGTCTCATTAAGCAGTCCGTCAAAAAAATAGTCGGTAAAAGTCATTTTGTTACACGTTTCATGTTTCATGTCTCTCTCAATGGCGGATACGTCACTTCGGGAATTCAAGAACAGATAACTCTTTTTGCAGATTTTAAGCGTGGTAACCACGCCTTGCACACAAATATCCAATCAATTCCGCCACTATTGTTTTTCTTGAGAAACCATGGATACATGTGGAAAGAGAAAGTTCTAGAATTTATGAATCCGAGTGTCAGTGTTGTTTACAAAGTCGTAAACAATTTTTTTTTTCTATACTGAAAATCGACACCTAGGTATGACTGACAACCGGATCATAAAACTTGAATATATTTCCAAAATTTTAAGCTATCAATGAAGAAAATCGAGCGAGAAACAGCTTGCGGAATTAATTTCAAAATCAGTAGTACTTTTGACACATAGTTTTTACGGCGGCCATTTTTTTCAAAACTTCACAACTTTAAACGTTTTTTTTATCGTACGAAATCACTGCAATACCCATAAAACTTATATATTCAGAAAGATAAATGTCTGAACTTTAAATACATATCAATGTTTTGTCCATATAATATATTTTTCCCCTTTTTCGAAGCATCTGAATTACGGTAAAATCTGACATTTTTGCCTTCGCAAGGAAATTATTACGTTACGATAATCGCATTGGCGACCTCCCTAGCTACGGTTCCACAGCTAGCAAGGTATTCAAACGGAGACAAAAATTATAAGCTTTAATGATCTTTTAACCAACCTATGATAATATGAGGCAGGCATAACTTGCAAATGGGGACGAAGTCTGTATGAAATATTTGTTAAAAATAAAGAAACGAAATACCATAACGTTTCTGATTTTGGTTCTGTTGTGAGAGATTTAGTTGTGACGTTATTTAAGTTATGACGTCACATGCAATGAAAACAAAGAAACGCTTTCATCAACGTTTTTTCATATCTAGGAATTATTAAAAATGAAATTGGTATTGTGTTCCTTCCTATTTTATACCATGTTTACTAGACTGATAAATATATATTTTACTCAAAGTTTCATACAAACAAGACCGGAAAAAGGAAGTACATTGTAGATACTGTGCCGATGAGGGAATTCAAAACATGACAACTAAAAAATTGAACGATTTTGAGTTCATTAGTACAATGAAAATTTCGGGAAAATTTTCACGATTTTTTAAAAAATTATTTTATTGACTTTTTCCTACTGTTATTGGGAACTTCGTCCCCATCTAAAGCTATACTTAACTATCCTTGACCATTAACCTTACAAACCATGGGAAGAGGACTGGCTGATGGCCTTCCATCCAGACAAAGTGTTCTGTTCTCTCTGAAAGTTAATGTTTTATATGTATGTGAAAACATAATCATTCTCATTCAGAATATAACTCAAATACATTAAGTTGTAAGCAATATATTTAGGTGTGTTATTTGGTATTTCAATGTGTTTCATGGTGAATAGACCTACCATTACACATGTTTATGATTTCAGTGGTGGCAGATCGACTCGATGGAGTGACAAAGAAGATAGGGGCAGTCGATGGGCTGATAGAGATGACAGGAGTAGTCTGGAGGCAGCCGCTGATGCAGCGGCTAAAGTTAATGCTATGTTGATAGCTAAAGGTGCTCTCAAGCCTTCACAGTTGTCTCAGCAACAACCAAACAAACAAAAGGTAAGCATTGTTTTATTTAATTCCTTTTTAAGCTTTAAGATTTTGAATCTATCGTGATTTTCTGATTTGACCACCTCAGAAACACTTATTGAGCCCTTTTTAGTCTATTCAGGAAAAATTTTCCCGTCTACCTCACATCAAACTGGTGTCTTACACCTACAGCACTGTACTGTCACCAAAAGCAGGTTGGCATTAATTGTATGACATATCAGCCTTCCAGAATCTGTTCAAAAAAGAAAATAACTTATCTCAAACAATAGTTGAACCATTTAAATTTTGTGATTCCATAGATAGTCATACTGTTTTGTCTTTGACCTATGACATTTCCCTTATTTAATATGAAAGCTTTAAAAGGACACATTCAGTTTGCCTGGAAACACACTGTTATGTGTTAAAGGCACTGGTTAAAGGTGAGGTACAATGTATATCTGTACACCATGAAATGTTGATAAAAAAAAATGGAACCAAAGAAAACGAAGAAATGTGAATTACAGCTGTACACTATCATATTTTATTTTTAGGCAACAAGTACAACAACAGGCAACATGGCAGTAGCAGAGGTAGAAATTAATGATGTACCTATTGGCTGTAGAAACATGTTGACAAGAGGATCAACACAAGAAGAGGTATGAAATAGGAAAGGTTGAAGCATAATCTGCCGTTGTCTGCAACCAGGCTTATAGAATGAAAGTTAACAAGCATATCAATATACAATTTACATTGCTGTATTTACTGCTGAATATTTTCATAAACTTTTACCTATATTTAGGTTTAACAATTTTAAAGATGTGATTGCCACTATTAATATTATGTTGAGGACAACCTATTGATTATAATTGAATCAGTGGCAAGAAAAATGGCAAGGTAGAGAAAAAAGAAAGAAACAAGCATTACTTCCTCATACTTTTGATTAATTGCTGTCTTGAGTCATGATAGGTTGTTCAATTTTAACATATTTTCAAGTATCACAAGCATGTCTTAAGAAAAATATCAGTTATTCAAGCAACAATTAATAAGCTGGAAACTTACCTTTCAAAATAATAAGTTTGAACTGTTTTATCTCCCAAAATGATATAGTGGATTTTGATTGTAGATATCGAAAGTCAGTGGTGCAGGAGTTTCTACCAGAGGTAGATATCTTAGTCCACAGGAGAGAGGAGCTGGGTAAGTTTGAATTGTAAATTAGTAAGACTTCCTATGCTATTTCTAAGAGAGATAATCGGCTACTAAATACAAATTATGTAACAGACTAGTTTATAGATTGGAAGAAGTGTTAGAATTGAAAACCAAGTAAAGTTGATCTAGATGTAAAATAAATGTTGTAAGAATTTTAAAAATTTGGTGAAAAGATAATGAAGATCTTCAGTAAACCTACATAATAATATAGTATTGATTTATTTTTATTTTCAGAGACAGACCCCTGTATTTGTGTGTACAAGGTCCAACAAAAGAATCGGTAGACAGTAAGTGTTATTTGTTTATCCATTTGGATGTCATTTTAACCTATTTTCTCTATCTGTAACAGGAATACTTGTTTGAATCATGACAATCAATCTTGCATAAATAACAAAGAACCAGTCTCATTTACCTCATATAGACTCAAGTCAGAACATCCAATTAATGACACTGTCACTTAGCTTGTTTTTAATACTTATGATTTTTTTGGACATGTTTGAGCCACTTAAACTTAAATTCAACCATGATAAACTTAAAAGTTATATTACTACTAAGATACAACATGTACAAAGGAAAAGATCATGCCAAAATCAGAACTGTTTCTGTCTCAAATACAATTTCTTGCAATTCTTTATATATATTTGAACGCATGGTTAAAGCTATAGCATTATTGAACAAATTTTGTTTAAAAGTTCGTTATATTATGAAATGCAAAGTACTTGAAAACTAAGCATCATTGTTTTATTTTTGCAGTTGCTGTTCACAGAATCAATGAAATAATCACAAACTATAAGAACAAAGGGACCAGATTTTCTCCTGCTAACACTCCTCAGCAGAGAGCCCAATTATTAGGGCCTAATCCTGTAGAACTTATGCCAAGGCTTGGTCCCCCTCCAGGGTTTATTACACAGCCTCCAGTTTTACCTCAACAACAGACTGTAAGTTACTGTCAAGGCATGGTAATCAATCAGTCCTAAGAATAGCTGTTAAAGATAATACTTAAATTGGAGTTAAACAGATATTTCATTTCTTCCATTTGAAAATAATTGTTTTTTTACCAACTTATTAAAGACATGGGAAGATATCTCTGATTCCAAATGTTGCTTTCCATTACTAAACATTGATGTGTTGAAATTTTATTTTCAACAGCAAAATCAATATAATCTTGATCCTTCAATAGATATAAGAAGGTGTGGTATGAGTGTCAATGAGACAACTCTCCATCTAAGTTATAATTTGTAAAAGTTAACCATTATAGCTTAGGTCAAATTATGGTCTTCAACAGGGCGCCTTGGCTCACACCAAACAGCAAGCTATAAAGGGCCCAAAAAAATTGATAAACGCTGATAAACCCTTTTATATATATGGACCATAATTTGGTATTCGGCCTTTGGTTTCTTTTTGTATCCTTTTTTATAAGTTCTAAAATTTTAACTTTTATTTTGTGGGTTGTGTTGGTGTTAGAATAGTATGAATGGAACAATTGAGTTTTTCGAGAAAAAATTACATTTTGATTCACCGTTTACGTGACATGAAACCAAACAGGAAACCAATCTTTATTTTCTTTATTTTGCACAATATAATTCAAAAGGCATAAATAAACACCATTACTAGTGTTACTTGCTTCATGTTAATATTTAAAATCTATTTTCAATGTTATATTAAAGTTTTTTTTAAACCTGACAGGAAACCATAAGAAACGGAAAGCATTTTTTTAGTTTTATTTTATTGCAAAATCTGCTTAAAATAATCTGAACAGTATACTTTTTCTTAAAATCCATCTTAAATGTAACAGTATTATAAAACTCCTAAATATGTGCTTGTTTTGAAAACAATTAGTACAATTTATTCAGAATTTTCCATATTTTCTTCATTGATACAGGATACCATAATCGTTGTATCTTGATGTTTAAGCAAAAAAAATGTATTTATATTTGGTTTTGATATTCCAGTTATATACAATTTATTCCAAATCATTGGCAATGTAACATTCTTTAAATCCAGTATTTTAGAAAAAAACTTTTAACTTGGAATTAAAATCTTTAAAATAGGCACAATGTGATACTTGTGACCTGTACACCATCTACATGGTTTCCACATTTTAACCTACTTTAGTGGGCTAAAATCAATAAAGTACTTCCTTTCAAGTCATGCATGGTAAAAGTTTACTTCTCCTTTGACAAGTTTATTGCGTTTCTGATAAGTGTTTGCAGAACATGAATAAAAAATATTAATTAAAAACTGTGGCAAAGATTCCAACTTTGTACATTCTAAGTGTAACGGTATATTAACATGTATTTGTTATTAAATTATATGTATTCACCTAAAATATCCAGTAATATTTACTGCTGAAGTTAAATCAATCCAACGAGCATTGGTACAATGATAAGAGACGTAATTTCGATTGATTTTTCCAAGGACTCTTCACGTCATTATTGGGAAATGAAGTGTGTTCTAACGTCTGTCAAATATGAATCGATTTTGTCAAGTCATTGGGCATTTATTTTCACACAGGATCGTATGTAACATTATGCACATAGGAAAAATAACAGACCACCGGCGCAATCTCTTTGACAATTGTATTTTCCTCTTTTAAACAAGACGAAACAAGTCTACAGATTATGTTTGCTAACATCCCGTTGGAAACAAAAACAATGTTTAGACCTAGTATTTCGTACATCCGGCCGTAATGGCGTTATCACATGTTAGTCACATGTTTCACGTATGACCGGAAATGGTTAAAACTTAAGGACAAAAACAATTTTAATAAATAATTGGACTTCTGTTTCGTGTGAAATGTAACGCATAACGACAACGTAATTTTCTTACTTAATTATTACGAAGATCAAAACAAGAATGTAAATCATCTCGGATTTACCTGTTTGAACATCTCGCGAGAGTTCATATTTGCATATTGTTTTTAAGAATTCTATTACAACAAAGCAGATTACATCATCTAAAAATTGCGTTACGAAATCGGACACAAAAATCATGCCACTGTTCTTACATCTGCTACATAAATACTTATAGTTCTCGGCATTTTCTTCTCACTATTCTTATTGGTCGATGTTCTTTGTTATTTGAAAGCAAAAGTTACGAATTTGCCGGTGACGATTATCTATAAATCAGTCAGCGTTATGCTCTTCGGAAGCACAAAGTAACGCGAGAAATGACACAAAAATACGGTTTTAGAATCTTTGAAATTCGTATATTTTAAATTTTTTTCTAGGGAAGAGTAGCGTACACTTGTATGTTGATAAAAATAATGGCATCTTTAGATGTAGTTGCAACTTTTCTTACAGTAATTCACATTTTATTACTTTTCTATAGTTATAGGAAACGGAGCCCAATAGCAAATTATGGTCCATATCAGTTTTAGTGTATCCCTAACTCTGCCTGTCAGACCAACGAAATGTCAAACAGAAATTTGCAGATTTTTTAGTTAAAAATATAGTAGAAAAAAAGTCAAATTTAATTTTAGGTCAGACAAACCCTAAAACAGTTTGGCACATAGTGCAGCTGTAGATATGAGATAGGACTGTTCTATGGACAAATGTTTGACTATTGTTGTTTATAGAGACATGATAATCTGCTATTTATTTTTAACCATGTCTTCCTTTATTAATTTATAGATTACAATACTTCAAGAAAAACTCTTCATTGGTTTAGAACATGCTCCACCTCATTTTGGAGTGAAAGAAAAGATACATGGACCTGAGGTGAAATATTAATTATTATCATGATTATACATGTACAACTGTATTAATTATTATCATGATTATACATGTACAACTGTATTGATTTATACTGAAATTCATCCTGGTGCATTGAACATCATTTATTTGATATTGCATCGTTAAATTTGAATAAGTTTAATTCGTTAAATTTGAATAAGTTTAATGGAATCTCAGATAAGAGTGATGTTGTGATTGGATTAACATTGCACACAGTGACCCCTACATGTATCCATATGGTGTTAGTGAAGATGATATGGGGTTCATGGTGCCATTTCTGCTATTAATGGTGATGTCCTCATTTAATGTGATTATATTTCATTGTTTATTTTTGTACAAAACTTTGCTGAAAAAGTCCCATGTGCATTAAATTTGTTATAACTTATACTGTTCACTAATGACCCCTTCATGAAGCACATATTCGTAGAGGGTTATTAAAATCCATAGGGGATTACCGATTAGGCAAAACTTATGATATGATATAAGCATCTTCATTGAACAAATATTAACCTTTTAATTTTAGGGATCATATCTACAGCATGTAGAAGTAGAGACTGGTGCAAAAGTAACATTGAGAGGAAAAGGATCAGGATTTCTAGATATGAATTCTCCTGGCAGAGATTCCATTGAACCCATGCATGTTTTCTTAGAGTAAGTTAAATTGCCCAGACACATATTAATGATATTATGAAGACATAAATGAATATTGTTATATTTGTGTGTAATTTGATTTGATTGAAAAAAATTTCAAGATAGAAATTGATACAGATTCCACGTAATTTTTTTAAATTTTGATACATTTTTGCATGTGACATTTTTTACAGAGAAAAAAAATAGAAGTTAGGAGAGCAGACTGCAGATGACTTAAATTATTTTTATTTTAGGCACCCTAGCCCCATTGGACTTGGACAAGCTAAACAACTTGCAGAAAACCTTATACAAACAGTAAGTAACTCTCGAAGTTTTTTGATGTCTCAGAACTAATTATTGTTATTTCCTTTTTGCCCCTTTTCAGTTTTCCATTTCTTAGTCCAAGGTATATTTTCTATGGTATACTGCCACTACAGACCATGCTTTGTTAGTTTTACAGGAAGGCCAGTGTGTTGACTGCTGTGGTGGTTCTAAAATGTATTCTTTTCTGACAAAATAACTCATTGTTCGTGCCAGAAATACTTTCTACTAACACATGACTAAATATTTGAGAATTCTGAAGCAGGGTTCTAGATGACTGATGTTTTAGAATATTTTTTTCCCAAGAAAGCTGCAGATATTATGAGAAGATTAGTTTTCAGGATGCAGTGTCGAAGACTGAAGCCTGCAAAAAGCATTGTTAATCACTCCACTATTAACAGAATTTGTGTAAAACTTTTGTCCTATCGGCTCTAACTGCCAAAATGAGGTTTAGGACCAGTATTTTGAAGGCTAGTGGTGATTGTGATGACGAATTTAAAAACAGCTGTTGCAGTGTCTCTGTCAGCACATTTTAACATTGGTAATTAGATGTACCAGCCGACTATTTCCAATATGTTTTTTGCACATCATTCATCAGATGTACCCATGGGAGCAAGGCTTATTTTCAGTACTGGTTTCCAAATTTTATTACAAACAAACTGATGTGGCTAGCTACGCATGGCCTATAATTAAATTAACGGTACCAATTTTCTTGCACCAGATGCGCATTTCGACAATACATGTCTCTTCAGTGATGCTCGTGGCCAAAAAAAATTTAAAATCCAAAACTTATATAAAAGATGAAGAGCTAATAATCCAAAAGGTCAAAAAAGTATAGCCAAATCCGTGAAAGGAATCAGAGCTTTGCATGAGGGAGATACATTCCTTAATTTATAATAATTTATAATATTTTCTAACAGCAAATTTTAATAACACAAAAAATCCGTATTTTCATGCCAGTACCGAAGTACTGGCTACTGGGCTGGTGATACCCTCGGGGACTAATAGTCCACCAGCAGAGGCATCTACCCAGTGGTAGTAATTAAATTAACGGTACCAATTTTCTTGCACCAGATGCGCATTTCGACAATACATGTCTCTTCAGTGATGCTCGTGGCCAAAAAATTTTTAAAATCCAAAGCTTATATAAAAGATGAAGAGCTAATAATCCAAAAGGTCCAAAAACTATAAATTTGTTCATCAAGCCATGCCTGACAAATAATTGGTAGTGGAATCTTTTGATGAAACCAATAATTATTGTCAAAACTAAAAAATGATACAGATGATGAAATGGACAGTGAAGTTCACTTTGAATTTGAAAATCCAAAAGACTAGAACTGGCTCGTCATTTTTAAATTGCCAAAATGAAGTTATTTTTAAATAAGATATGTCATGTATGTTATTAATTTTATTTCAGGATAAAGTTGACACCTTTTGTAGGACTAACATATTATCTTGCTTTGTCAGTCCCACGACTGACAGGTGTCAGTCCCATGACTAACGGGTCAAAAAAGATTTTTGTGAACTCTATATTATTAAAAAGTACATACATGTAGTTATATTGTTGTTGATTCTTCAAACAGAACATACACCCACTTATTACTTTATTAAAAAATCATTTTTATTTCAATTTTAAGGTCGTATATTGGTATGATGTTTTATTAATGGTGGTTTAGATAAAATGTTCTTAAAATTACACAAATTGAATTAACATAAAAAATCTCCTCTGAAACTTTTCAATGGATTGAAACCAATGTTTGTCTGTTTCATCTATAAGATTTGTGTGATCCAGTTAGACAACCAACATGGCCACTTTTGCTAAAAATAGAACACAGGGACTTTAATACTACATTTTTGGCTAATATCTCAAAATTTGCAAAACTTGAGAAGGACTGGCTAGTAGTATATTTACTGAGTAAGCTGACAACTGATGATGGGATGATGCTTAAATCTCGTCAACTAGAATACAATTCAGGATAGGTGCCCTCTAAAGATGACCAAGTTCTTGAATAAGAACTGTTTTGGAAACAACAGATACAAGATGTTGGGAAAGGCCAAAAACCAAGAAATAAATTGGCATGAGACTTAGAACAAAATAAGGTTCAGTTCATCTGATACATGTATATCATGTCATAGAAATAATATTTAGAATGCAGGTATATGATAATGCAGCTGTTATTAGTACCATATGCTGGAAAATAATAACTGAATTATCAACAATATTGAAATCGAGAATGGAAACGGAATGTGTCAAACACAACAACCATATCAAATAGCAGAAAACAGCCCAGGCTACCAATGGACCAATGGGTCTTCAATACAGTGAGAAAATCAGCTAGTCCCTGACCAGGAAGGTGTACCAGTTTAGTGAAAATGGATGTCACACTAAATTTCCGAAATAACCTGTTTATGGCAGTTTATACAGATACACAGATGGGATCTTCAAGAATACCCAGAAGATAAATGATGCTTCAGCAAACAGAGTCTATTTTCGTGGATTCAAGATGATAAAGAACAACTTATCTGCATTTTCAGTCAGAATTATAATTGTGCAAAAAGTTTATTAAAGGATGGTGATTTGAAAGACTTCTATTAGTCTCAAATATTGTTGTTTGATTGCAATTCAGATTTCAGCAAGATTTCTGTTGTATGACAAACCTATTTGATATCCGTATAACAAAATATGTATTATTAATCACTTTAATTTGTATATAGATGCAATGGTTAAAAATGAGATGCAAAGAAATATATACAAGAGAAAAGAAACCTTAACTAATTTCTTTTCTGTCATATTATATTATCATTAGCACATATTTTCTGTCAAATTTGATATTAAGGTGACTTTCTGGTGTTTGTTTAATGTTGCTGCAAGGAACCCTGAAAATACACTGTACACAAATTTCTTCAATGTAAACAATGTTTAACCATGAGAAAATTTACTCTGATTGTAGGTTCAGCAAGATTATGCCCAATTTCAGCAAGCATTGGCAGCTATACCAGCTGGACACACAACAATTATAACTGGTCTGTCACAGCAGAGTAAGTCCTTATGTAAAACAGAAAAACAGAGGCGTACCAAAGGGTTAAAAACATTTCTTTTGGAGATATTTTATTTCAGGAAATCGTTTGAAAAGAAGACATTGAAGATTCGTAACTTGAAAAATTGATACATTTTAATTCAAACTAAAAAGAAAAAAAAATATTGTAATCTTGTATGAAGCAATTATGTACATAAACTTTTAAGATTTACAGGGGAGGTAACTAGTTATTTGACACATCGTGGAGAACCCAGAAGTGATAGTGTTTTGGGACAGATTTTTTTAAGGAACTATGTGGAAAAAATTGGGGCTATTCAAGGAATAGTTCTGAAAGATTAAGAATGTCAAATTAGAACAGGTGCCACTGAGAGAGAGTTTCTCTGGAAGATTGGTGACTCGGTTCCCATTGTTGGCAGGGAAAACGTTAAAGAATAAAACCTCCATGTTTCTGTTTCTTGAATAGCCTTCAGTTAAGAAATGTTATTTGCTAATATTTAAGATTCTTAGGACTGATAAGGACTGAAAAGATGGAAGTACTGATTCATTGTGGAAAAGGTTTTTCAGGAAAAGATCCGAGTTATATGAGTTTCATTTTATCTGATAAATAACTGCAAGCTTTGCATTTCAGCTGTGTGTCCATAGAAAATCATGCCAAGAAATTCAACAGATCAATCTTTGACAATGGTTTAAGCAGGAATTTCATTTTCTCATATTTTATGTACTTTCAGATTGAGAAGTTTGTCACATCAAGTCAAATTTGGATGATATACTAGTCACGTTACATAACATGTGATCACAATATCATAAAGGAAACAAAAGATCATTTTATTAATATTTCTTTTTCTAATTAACTTTATTTTAATTGCAAATAGATATTTTCTTCTAGATGAGCTGGAAATGTAGCATTATACATCTCACTCCAACACAGTTTGTTTTTAATGGCACTTTATTTCATTAGTAGACTTAAAGCATTCTAGCTTTATATTTCCCAGATAATTTTAGGTTGTTCGGCAGTTATTTCTATGTTTACATGTTATGCCTCCAAAAAGATTCTGATGCCTAGGCAAACAATCTATTTTTGAAGTAGGCAATTCAAAGACAATAGTGGCTGCTTCCAGGAATGTCATAATGAACTGCTGAAGAGACATTTTTTCTAATCAGTATTTTAGGTTCTTTTATGGAGAGGAAGAAAGTAATTTTACGTAAGACTGTAAATTTACCGATACAACTCTCCAAGAGTAAAACAGTTGTTAGAACAGTTTCTGTGGTTTTCAAGTTCACCAACGAAGCTACATAACTACTGACAAAAATAAAACACTTTTAGCTAAGCATTTATTTGGTTTAAATAATATGTTTTAAACACTAAAATAAGTATATGAAGAAGCAAGCTTTAATTTATGCAATCTTACATTTATTTGAGACTAATACTGAGGATTCATTTAGTTTTCTTGATACCAATTTTCACTGTGAGAGTTAAGGGTTAAAAAAAAAATCATAGATTTTTATACCCCCGCTTTAAAAAAGGGGGGGTATACTGTTTTACCTCTGTCTGTCCTTCAGTCAGTCCGTCCGTCCCATGAAAATTTTTCATTGCATTTTTCTCAGAAACTACAATACAAGGATTTCTGAAATTTGGTTTCAGGATTTATATAAGTCAGCTATACTGTGTGATGCGTTTTCAGATTCATCACTCGACAACTTCCTGTTTACCAAACACTTGCATATTTTTATCCACTTGCAGCGGGGGTATCATCAGTGAGCAGTAGCTCACAGTTTTACTTGTTCTTCCTGGTTTTTTCAAAATTCTATATACTATACCTTAGGAGATATGTATTTTGTTGAATATTAAACTTCGAAATGTACCTATACCCCACAAAATGAAATTAAAATGGCATACTAGGAATACTAACAAATCCACAGTATCCTATAGCTTTGAAGCTAGCTCTTATTTTGTATAATATTGCCATACTTAAAATATTTTTATTGTTTCAGTGTATTTAGAAAAGCCTACATTCAATGTTTTATTATGATTTGATTATGAATAATCAACTAATTGATTGGTTGGAAAATATAATTGTAATTTCAGTGCGTTATCAGATTTATGTGTGATACAGGCCTAGGCAATCTGAAAATATCTACAAGCTTTGCATTTCAGCTTTGTGTTGATTGAGAAATATTTGCAATACATTTACAGCATCAATAATTTACAAACATTTTAGCATAAACTTTCAGTCTCACATTTGGAAATAAAACTTGCAGATGGAGATGTTTCTGGAGTGAAGTCAGTCCCATACTTATTCTTTAACTTGATATTTCGTCTATTTTACAGGAATACCAAGTTGTTTATATATATTTTAAGTTTTGTGAAGTTACATTTTTACAGGATATGTTTGAGAGTATACTATAATATAGAAGTATAATTAAATCTGTCAAAAAAACATCTATGTTTCAATTTATCATGAAAGTGTCCCAAATAATCATTTATTTTTATGCAACTTGTCAGTCGTCTTAGATTGAAAGTCAAAAGTGATAAAATAAAAGGTGTTTCTGTTGTTATAAAATTGCTTTAAAAATCTTAGAGAATAGATCAACCAATTATCTACAAGTGTTGAAAAATTTGGTTCAAATTTGTTACTTTTCTTTTCAAAAAAATAAATCTCGGTTTCCAAGTTGCTATATTTGGTGTTTTTTTGGTATTTCATGGTAAAAAAAAATTGTCAGTTAACTAGAAATAAAATTGAAAATATGCAGAAATTTATTTTTAGAAAGTGGTTTTCAAGATCACTTAAACATCCAAATTTTTTTTGACAGATTTATTAAAGCTGAAGTATCTTTAATTTTTATGAATTTAAAAAATTGTTCTTTTTAATTTTCCCTTAGCAGCAAGCATACCTGGTACACTGATCAACACAATACCAACTATGGCTCCTCCTCCAATCCCACAGCAGTTACCTAGCCCAGGTAGTGTGTTTATGAGTGAAAGAAGAATTGGTAAGACATATATAAGATTAAACCTTACCACTCCACCCCTCCCCCTTGTACACTGATCAACATAATACCAACTATGGCTCCTCCTCCAATTCCACAGCAGTTACATAGCCCAGGTAGTGTGTTTATGAGTGAAAGAAGAATTGGTAAGACAGATGTAAGATCAAACCTTCCCACTCCCCCCTTCACCCCTCCCCCTGGTACACTGATCAACAGAATATCAACTATGGCTCCTCCAATTCCACAGCAGTTACCTAGTCCAGGTAGTGCGTTTATGAGTGAAAGAAGAATTGGTAAGACAGATATAAGATCAAAACTTCCCACTCCCCCCTTCACCCCTTCCCCTTGTACACTGATCAACACAATACCAACTATGGCTCCTCCTCCAATCCCACAGCAGTTACCTAGCCCAGGTAGTGTGTTTATGAGTGAAAGAAGAATTGGTAAGACAGATATAAGATCAAAACTTCACACTCGTTTAAACTAAATCCAATGTTATCATTGAAAACTATGTTTTTCAATCTCTAGGGTAACATATATATATCCTACATGTATAATCTTTTAGGAAGTAATTTCTTATTAATAAATTTGTTTTTCAATTTCTAGTGTTAATTTTATCTGTATTCAGATCATGATTATGATAAATTTCTGATTTTTCTAATGTGTTTTGTGTACCAAACTACAATTAAACAGATGTTATATTATGTCGAAATTTATTATCAAAGCCGTATACATCATTGTGCTATCTTCTTCACATTTTAGGAACAACCAGATTTATGATACCAACATCAATTTCTTCAGCTGTTTACTCTCTACCAACATCAATGGGTATGACACTTCCATCAGGTAAGAACATGTGACAGATATATATTGGATTGTTATTTATGTATTCAATTTTATTGCAATTTTAATTTCGTTAACACACAAATAAATCAGAATTGTATCAGTATTTAATTTGAAATTCTATGAGAAAATATGATTTGTGCACAATGTGGAAATAAAATGTTCTATTTTACTGTTTTAATTATATGGATTTAAAGAGAAATAAAAATGTCATCTTTAAATGGTTAAAATAAAGAATTTTAGTACATCAGTAACTTTATCATCTCCAATAGTTTGTGGCAGATTGCTGTTCAATCAACCAGTGGAAGACAGGTTTATTTAGAGTAAGATGGGATAATATATTATGAAGTTTAAACCTTAAAAACTAGTATGTTCAAAATCTTGATCTATGTGTATAGGTCATTACCCAAAAATAAAAATAAAATAATATGAAATTTGTTTTTCCTTTAAGTCCTAACAGCACAGCCTCCTCCACTATTAGTACAGACACAGAATGGTCCGCCACCACAGATGCTGGGACCTCCACATATGGCACCAGATGTCACCCAGCTGGTTACTACCATGCCACCAGAAGTACAAGTTGTTACTACACTAATACCAACTGGCTCCCCGTGGAATACTTCACCTAACATGCCAAGTAGTTTAGCAGGACAGGTATAGACTGATTTTCTATTTCTGTAATTTGATACTGCATCCAAGTTGTAATTGCTTTTGTTCTACCTGTTTTGAAGTCTTATAAAAATAACTTTTATATTTCAAGACAAATGTCAACATATTTTATTTGTATCATTGCTTTTGAGATAGCTGTTTAATGCATTTTAGTATGTAGTTGTTTATTGATAAAGATTCAGTGAGGGTTGTTTTCTAGTTGAATCATATTTAGAGAATTATGCCTCTTAAACACATTTTTATGCCCCACCTACAATAGTAAAGGGGCATTATGTTTTCTGGTCTGTGGCTCCGTCTGTTCGTCCTACTTCAGGTTAAAGTTTTTAGTTGAGGTAGTTTTTGATGAAGCTGAAGTCCAATCAATTTGAAACTTAGTACACTTGTTGCTTTTGATATGATCTTTTTAATTTTAAAGTCAAATTAGACTTTTGACCCCAATTTCACGGTCCACTGAACATAGAAAATGATAGTGGGGCATCCATGTACTTTGGACACATTCTTGTTTTGTATATTGCCAGAGGCATTGGGAACATATCAGCATATTTTTGTTTCAACATCATATTTTAAATGTTACTCTTACTCTGTTTCTCACTAATAAATCTAATTTCCTTTCCTTGTCAGATGCTGGGAAGTGGTGGACCTCCACCAATATCTACACACACTCCATTGTCGTCTGCTCCAGTTGTTACAACTACATACACTTATCACACATCATCCAGGGAGGAACCAAAACGCAGGTTCACTGAGGAAAAGTTGGAGGAAAAAGTGCCAGAAAATCTCTTAGGTTATGAGGTAGGAATTAATATTGATATAACGTTATTACTGTAATTCTGACTTTCATTTAAGATGTTATGGGTAATATAAAGTTCTTTTGTATACAGATAAAATAAAATTTAGTCGGGTAAACAAATCAATCAAATTATGTAAACAATAATGTTTCAATGAATAATGCTTGTAGTTTAATCCCATTCATATTCAGCAAGATTACAATCAGTTAATTTGTTCAAGCTGAGGAGCTTTAAAATTGGGTTGAATAAGAATTTGATATTGCCCGGTCTATTTACAGATTATTTTTAGTTTGAAAAGAATATATATGGTACTTCAAGTCAAATCATTTTAGCATTTTTTTTTTTAATTTTTTTTTTATTCATCAAGGATTAACAGGCATTTACATAAATTATCTATGGTGGCATATAATAAAGCAAGCGAGAAAAATAAGCATAATCAAGCAAAGAAGAGTAAACAAAAATAATACTAATAATACCATATGATATAAAGGAATATGGATGAAGTACAATATTTTCACAAAAAATATATAGTGAAAATGGAAATTACATTTCAAGCACATCTATACATAATAATTCACTATGAGATTAATTTATCATTTTAATATTTCTGATATAAATTTCAGCACGGCCCTCCACATTTAGCCAACTTGGTTGTACAGGGTCCTCCACCTCAAGAGACTCAGGTTTCTCAACATCCACCATACCAACCACAAGTTTCTGAAATGTACAGTGTAACACAATCTACACCACAGCTGGTGTACACAACATCAGCACCATTATCATCACCTGATGACAGGTAACTGCTATATTTATATATTTGCTGGTTGGGGATAAAAAATATTGAAAACAACACGTTATTAATTTCTTGCGTCCGAAGAGCTTTTCTGAATAAATGAGTTGCCTGTATATTTATAAAGTACATTTTGTACAGGACCAGGGGCATGTTGTTTTGTAGTGTTCAATACATGTGAACGTATGTTCAATACATGTGAATGTATTAATCCCACCAAACAAGCATTCATTGTTAAACCATCTGACATTTAAGACAACTGAGAATAGACATCAACTATCAACTAGACTTTTACAGCACAGATTAAACCCCCTCGAAAGAAGTGGATAGGAATTTAATTAAGATATAATTTTATCTAAATGGTCAAATTTAAATTAGAAAGAAATAAAACATTTTAGAAGTGCTTTCTATGATTTTGATTATTCACATAGTGTACTGAGTTTAAATTGTATTGTAGGAGTTCACAGTTCACTAACTTTACAATGACCCAGCCAGGAGGGTATCCTGGGGATAATGCTGACAAACAGCTGATGCCACCACCACCCATACCAGGTATATATATATATTAGTCAGATACAGTTGTTAGAAATAAAACTATCTCTATTTAATAGCAGTTGAATACCTTATAGAGAGATATCTTGAACAATAATTCTGAATTTTGCTTGATTCTTTGATTATCTTTTAGAAAAAATAATAGCAGACAATCTATGCAATATGTATGCTCGCATCTAGGTTTAGACAGTCCATATGTTCTAAAATGGGATTATTACCACTTCTCAGATCTAGGTCAAATTTTGATGGGAACACTCACTTTAATGGAATGGTGTTCCTTTTATGAATTATAATAAAATACTGAATTTGCTGTACATTTACAAGTGGAGGCATTTGTGAACCATAAATTGCAAAAATGTTAAAGATTTTGTTTTTGATTTACATTTAATCATATTCTTAAATTCAAGTTCACTTGTCGCCGCGATATAGCCTTTTTGTGCTAATGCGGCGTAGTAAAGCAACCAACAAGCAATCAATCAATCAAGTTCACTTGTTTGTATATTTTGTTGAAGTTTATATTGCCTTCCTTTTCAAAATTTAAAGCTTGATTTATCATTCTTTTAGCTTCATTGAAAAGAGCCTCACTTGAAAGACAAGGTGGAAGTGATAGAAAGAAGGACAGAATGTCTCCAACTGGTAGGTTTGACAAAGCTACATTAACCAAAGGAAACACATATAAGCTTCATTAAAAAAGAATAAAAATTAATAGATTCAATATCAGTTTCTAATTTTCAAATATTTCACATCTATATAAAAAAAAGAAAATGTGGTATGATGATATCAATTAAGACAACTCTCCACCAGAGACTAAATGACCTGAAAGTTAACAACTTTAACTTCACCATACGACCTTCAACAATGAGAAAACAAATGTAAAACAATTTCAAAAGAGAAAACTAATGGCCTGATGTATGAACAAAACAATAAATGGCCACCACTGAATTTCAGGCTTTGAATTGGAACATACCAATACATGAATGTCACTAGTTTAATCATGTTTGCTACCCTAAACCTTCCCCCTATTATAACAAGGGATAGTGATAAAACAATTACAATGAATTATGTCCCTCCATAAATGATAAAATTACTGAATTTTCTGGATATTTAAAGCAAGTGTAAAGCCTCATTTCAATTATTGATTAAGCCAGACTGTAACATTAATTATAACACCACCAAATGATCAAGCAGAAAAAAACTTAAGAAAAACGTGTCCTAGTGAAATGTTTTTCATAAGTATTGACTGGGTACTAGACCATAAGAATTATCTGGATAACTATAGGTTAGGTAAAAAAAAACAAAAAAAACCAACAATTTTTGTGCCAAATTGGACAATATTCAAATGTCTAACTACATTTTGCATTGATGTCCTTTATTAATAACTTTGATTCAAATTTCAATAATTTTTTATTGATTATATTTAAAATTGATGAGCTCTTGAAACAATATCAAGGTAAAAAAAGGATGGAATGACATCAGCTTCATTCTCTAACAATTCTATATATTCAGATATTTAAAAAAGAGGTTCACATTAAAATTATCTCATCCTTTTCACCTAGGCCATTCTTGTTTTAAAGTTAAACCTATAAATTCTGATTTTCTTCAGGATTTAGAGATGAGGAAGATAAACAAGCAGGAAGAGGGAAGTACCAGTACAACCAGTATTCCAATGCACCACAGTTATATACACAGGGAGAATCTGACGGCTTTACAGACCAGAGACCAGACAATGACCCAGGCTTCCAGTATCAACCCCCACAACAAATGACAGAACAGTTCCAGTATCAACCTAGCCAACCACCAGGATCTGTCATGTTACAGCCTCCCCCTTCTCCAGGACCTCCAATGGTCCATGTATCTTCTCTCCCATCACATTACTACCAACAGCAGCCGATGTACTCTGTCTCACCTTCACAGAGTCCACCACACCCGGTATACACTCAGCATGATGTTTTGACTTCTACTGGACAACCGTTTGCTGTACCACACACAATCACAATTTCAGGTCCATTGCCTCCTCAAGCCCAAGAACAAATGTTGCAGCCACCCCATGAAACAAGACTACAACCCGAAGAACTGCCACCACAGATGGAACAGTTACAACAGCCACCACCAAGTTATACAAATATGCCACCACCAATATCAAGTGGTCAGTACATGACTACACAATCTATGCCACTTATGGCACCACCAACACAGCCACCCGTGTCATATGCTCCACAACAGGTACAGCCACCTATACCTATGTCTGCACCTCAACAACACAGCTATCCGCCTCCTCCTGGGATGCCTTATTATATCAACAGCTGAGGAAATAGACCCAATGCTGTTTTATTTTTTTAAAAGCTGAAATATCCAAGTGAAAATCTTAAGAATTTTAAAGGATCAGACAAGACACAAACTAAATGTGTGCATATCTTTATAACTAGTATTGAATTAGTATTGGATTGTATATGCACTTCTTCTGTGTGAAAAAATACACTATAACTAATGTAAATAAGTTGAGGACAACTTTCAAAATAATGTAAATAAAGTGATGAATGGTACATGACTGCTATATGAATGTTTTATGCAGTTCTAAGTGCTCTGTGGGTTAATATTTTGGATGAGTATGATCATGATTATATATGCAGTAATTATTTGTTTGTTAATTATAAATGTATGTGTGCTAACAGAATAGGACAATGCATATACATTGCAGTAAATAATTGTTTGTTTGTACATGTCTGCTTAAAGAATAAGATGACTTGTTATTGAATTGTTATGGTTTAAATGTAGTAGTATGATTGTATTTGTGAAAATTTGCTGTTAGTTTTATGAAATGTGCTTTAGATGTTATGAAAATAAATAAAATTTAACACTTAATTTTTTTAAATGTAATTTTCAAGTATGTTGTACTTCATTGTAATTCATACAAGTTGAAGGTGTGGTATGTTTGCTATGAGATAAATCTCCCCCCCCCACCAGAAACCAAATAGTCAGAAGTTAACAACTATTGGCTCAGTCAAGCCTTCAAGAATTAGCAAGCTATAAAAGGACATGAAATAACAAATGTTTAACAATTCAAACAAGAAAACAAACATCCTGATTTATGACCAAAACAATAAACGAAAAACTAATGTGATAACCAGTAACAAACTACAACCACTAAATTACAAGCTTTGACTGAAGAAAGTTATCAAAGGTACATTGTACCAGGATTATAACACAGGAAATACAGAATGTGGTGAGAAGTTGACTACAAATCATTACAATGGCAGAGAAACACCATTATAAATACAAAGTACAGGGACAAACATGTACAGAATGTGGCGGTACAAACATGTACAGAATGTAGCGAGGGGTGAACTCTACATATCTATCAGAGAAGCACCATTACAAATAAAAAATACTCCCAGTTACTAAAAGAGGGGCAAAAGATACCAAAGGGACATTCAAAGTATAAAATTACCTGACAAAACCATGGCTAAAAAAGAAGACCAAAATACATCAAAAGAGCATTTCTTTTTTTGCTCAGCTTGATAGGTTATAAAGAATGATCTAACCATTAAAAAAAAATGGGTAGGTCCATATACATCAGGAGTAACTCGGTCTTAGTAACAGTACCTTGAGGATGAACATCAATCCGTGAATTAAAGCAGGACTGAAATACCCCATATATTTTAATGAATTGAAGTTATGCATAAGTGGACATTTCACAAAAACTAGTACTTAGAACAATACTGCATTTACTTACACCAGGTTGGGTACCGCTGGCGGTGGACTGTTAGTCATTACACGTAACGTCATTTCAAAAGTCAGTGCCTCGGTAGAAACAAGAGTAACATTTACTTATTTTAAATTTAAGGTTCTAATTCCTTCGGGCAAAGTTGACATATGATGATATTTGGCCATTCTTTTCCTGTTTTCTTTCATCATCCACTTGAGATTAACCCGCAAGAAAGCCTGTTTTCGAGATTTTTAAGGTTAACTTTTTATATGCTTCTAAATTCCAACTTATTTGATACTAGCTCCACTGATGAGTATCTTGTGTAATAAATTGTAAGCTTTTATCTTCACAGTATAGTTGTTAAATGTATCAGAAATAAAAGATGCTTAAATAATATATAGTGTCCTTATAAATCTCCAATACATTGACTTTTAAAATAGGACATTTATGATTTACTGTTAGTTTCAAGGATTCTGTTACTAAAAACGATGAAAATTAGAAACAAATTTCATAACAATATGAAATAAAAACTGTTCATGATCATTCACTACCGAACTTCAGTCTAATTATATATATTTGATTTAATTTTGGATGTAACGCGTCTTCTGATTGGCTGACGTCGTTTTGTTTATCATATCAATGACACATTTTTGTCATGTGACCATGACGTCATCATCGTTTTTTCATGATTTACGCCGGTTTAAACTAGAATTTAGAATTAAATATAAGAAATAACTAATATTTTGTCAGCCTATTCGAAATAACATTAAACAAATGTGGTGCACACTGTCAAAAAAACCGCTACGCGTGCGCGATTCAGTGTGCACCACATTTTTTATGTTGTTTAAGAAAAAAATATTACAGTCATTCCTTAATTGTCTTTAATAATCATTATTGATGCTGAAGGACACTATTTAATATGACTTACATTTTTCAATTTAAAAAAATATTACAGACTTGACTAACAAATGACAATCCTGTAAAGGGTCAGTTGCCTCAGTTGCCATGAAATTTTGGCTTCATAACCAACTTACTAATTATACCCTTTAAATGTTCATAAGCCATTTATATTTTTAATTTGGTCATGCCTATCAAATAAGGACTACACACTTCCTGCATTTATTTCAAAGCAGCAATATAAACTATCAAAAAGTCAGTTTTTTGGGGATTTTTTAGGTTTTTAACTTTTTAGTGCATTGAACTTCGTATTTCATTTAATATTCCAATTGATTTGATACATGTACTAGCGACAATGTTGAGTCTCGCGTAGACGAAACGAGCGTCTGGTGTAATACATTATAAGGTTGTATCTATAGTCATTAAGCTGCAATAGAAATACGATATGCGTAAATAATATATAACTTCATCGAAAAGCTCTAAGACCTTGACCAAATCGCCATTTATGATGTATTGTTAGTACAAGGCTGATGAATCGGATACTGCTATTAAAAACGATGAAAATTAGAAACCAAAAATCAATAGCAGTATGAAAAAAGAAATGTGAACGGTGGATCACTACCGAACTTTGGTTTAATTATGATTGCATTTAATAATAATTGTTGATGCTAGATGGAGCAATTAAACATAGCTTACACTGGTCAACGGGATTAAATAAATTTGTACAAAAGTAATCCTTAGTTTTGTTAACTAGTTTTAATTGCACAGAAACACACATTTTTTTTGTACAATGGCTTGTAATAAAAAGTAGTATCTGTAATATTTTTATAAGTATATGAAAAAAGTCTTATTGTAAGGAAGCTATAGATATGTGTTCCACTTGAATTGTTTTCAATATAAAAAATACCTGCAAAACACTATTGTATTACTAACAATTAGTCAATCATATTAGCACAAAGTATACTAAAACTTATCATTGCTTCCAGACTTAATACGTAAAATTTGCCAGCTATTGCGCTTAATTAAAACTAAAACAGTCAAAAGGCCCAATTAAAAAAAAAGATGTGAAGAGCATTATAAACCAAAACGTTTTAAAAACTGCACACGCAATCTATGTCCTGGGTTAGAAATACCTAACTATTTCGAAAAAAATTCAATAGGTTATTAATAGTAAATGTACAAAAAAAGATCATATCAATGATATTTCATGTCCACTTAAAAGAGCTAACTGACAATTGTTATCCATTCGTTAAATGTGTTCGAGGTTTTGATTTTGCCATTTTACTAGGGACTTTCCGATTTAAGTTCAGTATTTTTTTGTGATTTTGCTTCTTAAGGGCATACGATACAGTTACAGGGGAGGTAATGACGTTGCTAACGTAAAATGTTATGTTCGCGACGTCAAACTGTGACATATCGGGAAAATATGCATTTTTCGACTGATTTTTATCATTCAAACTGATTTAATTTGAAAACAAGTTCATGGACCCCTATTTTTTAAAACAGCAATTTGTTTCATTTTGCAGGGAGATCCAAATTTTATAAAACTGTAAATAGAGGATTTTTTTTTATTTTGATAAACATGCAGCAAAAAATGACGTATTATTCTCAATTCATGAACATTTGATAAATATGAGTTATTTCTGAATATAAAATGCATACTTTTTTTTAGATTACTTATAAAATACAGAAATTACCGATTATTTAACAAAAAACAATTTGGGTTTATCTTTTATAACAAAAAAGTTATGTCTTTCTTTTGAAAAAGAAATTACGGCCACAAATCTGAATTTTGAGCAAATATACAAAACTTCGACCTCATTTTACTCAAAAAGTAGCACATGGAGGTATTTTTTTTTTGCATATTTGATTTAATCGGGTAAAAAATAGCCTATATGCAAATTTTCACGAACTTGTAAATACAGTATCAAAACTGTATCGAATGCCCTTAAGCGGTTCCTCTTAGAAGTATGTGAGACAGGGGATAGTGGAAATGCACTGAATGAAATGTTCAATTGGGCCCTAGCAAAAGACTATGGAAAAATGTGTCCATTTAACAGATCAGAGAATGTATTTGTTCAGTCTTTTCGTCCTTACATTCCTGATATGTTATGTGAACGATATGACAAAGAGCAATATAAACTAAGCCAACAGTAGTTTACCGATATTAAAATCTCGTAGATTCACGAAGACGACACTCCAAGGTAACGAACAAAACCTGAGAGGACGTTATATTGAAAATATGTCAGTGTTCTTAAATATAGATTCTTACATTGTTATCAGTGAATTATCGGTTTTATCCATTCGAGATAGTTAAATTATCAATTTTGAAATTCTATTCGAGCCTCGCTGTAGACTTAAAAAAATGATAATTTAACTATCAAGATTGGATAAATCCGATAATCCACAAGTTATATTAAAATACAATAATATTTTAATAAATACAATATTTACAAGTAACTATGTAAGAATCTGTTTTTCATTTTATGTAATACTTAAATCCCCTTTGAGTGCCTATCACATTCCACAATTTCGTTAACACCTGTAAGCACCATTAGATTAGTCCAGTAAGAACTACGAATGAAGCTTCGGATATCTGGTATCCATTATCATATGATTCATATGATAATGCTGTACTGCGTTATACATTTTCACATCCTTCGCCCATCAAGTCTTGTCTACGTGATACATGCAAGATGTATTTGTGAATAACAGCTACATGTTCATACATCGGTATCCGTTATTTTGATGTTTCAATTCTTTTGATAATGCTATAAATCTTCATAATAAATACCAGGCTTTTTTTTTTAATGCGAAAGTCGCGCACTTCGTCTACAAAAGACTAAAATAATCCAAAAAATATACAACTTCCGTTATTCCAACCTATGGGAACAAAACCTCGTGTTGCGAATTATTTACACCACACAGACATGTCAATGTTTAAAAACCAATCAACACAGAGTGCTATTGGGCTGGTAACAACAGTCGGAACGATGCATCCACACACAGTGGCATCAACCTTGTGATTGTAAAATTCACCATGAATACCAGGCTTAGAATCTGTTACACCGGACATACAAACGTTTCGAATTTAAAAAAAAAACCACATCATTGTAATGAATTTATCTGGAAGTCACTTTCGCATCGTTATATAAAATTTTGAATCACTAATGATCAGCGAAAATATTTCCCGATGTTTCTATTTGGTTGCTTCTCTATCCGTCTTCCTACAAAAGTGCCTGATTTCATTTGGAAAGAAGTACACAAATTTTTGATAGATAGATCCAATGAAGGCATTACTTTATAATTTATTCCATTCTTTTTGGAGTTTAGTTTTAAGATATATGATACTCCGAGGACATGACGTCTGCGTTTATTTTATGATGTCATTAAAATTGAGAATGGATCCTTTTTAGATGTTCATTAAGATTGCCATTCAGAGTATCTAAAACAATTTTTGTTGTCCAATCAAATTTCGTTTGATATTTTTGGGATGTTTAGTGAACATTTAGCTGTTACTGTTTGGATTGTTTTATGTGATATCCATTTGACGTGGCTCGGTACTTAAATATCCCGTCAATGTGTTTGTATTTTCTTTCATTTTTTGCAGGTGGGTTTTGTATATGCGATTTTTTGTATACTTTGATTCTTATAACGTGACTCAGTACTTAAAAAAGATCCCGTCAGTATGATATTGTTCTATGTTATGTCATTATGATATATTTCTATTATGAATGACTAAATACGTTGAACCAAAACGTCAAAATTATTTAATCGCGTAGTGGAATGAACTATTTGTGGATTCTTATAAATTCTATATCACGTTTGGACTATTTAAAATCTGTGTCTATTTCTGAGGTTAATTCTTACTTACTTTTGATTTTTTGCTAACATTGCCTATGTGAAATTTTAAATTTCTGTATGTACATTGAACGACTAATATATGTGACGTGTATAATTTTCTGACGTCAGACACGCGAATCAATGAATGTGTTTGTAGATAGATGTTTGTGTGTTCTGTTAAATTGTTTCTTCTATATAATTGTTACATGGTGATGACTGCTGTACTCATATTTTGTCTATCTTATTTATTATGTCTGTTTGGTTCGCGCATCATTTTAAAAAGTCAAATCACAAAAATACTGAACTTAGAGGAAAATCAATTCGGAAAATCCATAATCACATGGAAAAATCAAATAACAAAACGCATCAAAAACGAATGGACAAGAACTGTCATATTCCTGACTTGGTACAGGCATTTTTATATGTAGAAAATGGTGGATTAAACCTGGTTTTATAGCGCTAACCCTCTCACTTTGATGACAGTCTCATGTTTTTCAAAAGTCAATTAAACCCCATATTTACCGAAACAAAAGACAGTAATTTTTTTATTCCATATTCCTAGAGAAGGAAATGTATTAAATGTCGAACATATACCAAAACAAATTGTACATGATACATTTTACCATAACGTTGCATGAAAAGCGCGTGACGTTTAGTGCGGTGAATAACACTTTCTCAGGTGAATAGGCTTTTTTTTAAAAATCCAATTCATATAGAGAAACCTACTAATATAATACAAATATGGAATAATTATATTTATTAGCTCACACAGGCCCGAAGGGCCCCGTGTGAGCCTATGCCATCCGTCCGTCCGTCGTCTGTCGTCGTAAACAATTTAACAAATCTCCTCTGAAACTACTGGACCAATTACCTTCAAACTTTAACTAAATGTTCATTAGGGTATCTTGTTTATAAATTGTATCCGAAGTTTTGATCCATTGACAAACATGGCCGCAATTGCTAAAACTAGAACATAAGTATCAAATGGAGATTTTGGCTTATATCTCAAAAACTAAAGCTTTTAGAGCTAATTTGACATGGGTTTATATTGGTCAATTAGTCAAGATATATCGGCCCTGAAATTACAAGACGAATCGAACAACCCAACAAGTTTGCTAGCATTTAAACATCTTCTCCACCGAAATACAGGTGAGCGATTCAGGCTCTTGAAAGTCTCTTGTATTATTTAACAAACATGAATTTAACCACCAGACAAAACAAAATCTTGCATCATTTTGGTACATGAACTTTATACGCCTCGGTGCAGAGATTCACACTAAATAACAGAAAAAAACATAGCACACACTGGAAATTGTTTTAATAACAATTACTACTAATATCGATATTTTTCTTTTCATTTTTGCAATTAGAAATTGCAAATGTTGCCATTGAAAATGCTACAGCAATTGAGCAGCGTTATATAAGCTGACAATTAAATGATACGAAAAGACGTCCTGATATAAGTAGAGGTAATATACATAACCTAATGCAAACAATGACCGTTTCCCTCAGTGCTATCAAGCTTTTGATTTCATATCGATTCAAATTAATTTTATAGTTTGATATCTTATATATGACTTACAGCAGAGCTCAGTGGAATCGTTTTTTGAAACTAATTAGTCTGAAACACTTCAACATAGAAAATTAATTAGTTTTAACTAAGATTTCAATTGAACTTGAAATGTAATGTACTTGTTGAAATACAAGTCCAAATTATCAATGGGTCATGGTGATTTTATCAATTGGCCTAGAATCTATTGTAAAATGAATATGCAGATTTCATATTGCATAAAATTTTGGCAAGGCAATAGAAATAGAAACTGTTTTTTGACCGAACATCTGGACTTTTGTGCATTGTATTTTAAATTTGTCGGGAAATTATGATATAACTTTTTAAAATTGTGAATTCAAATAAAATGTTTTGCCAAGGAAATCATTTAAAACCCGTAACTAACATATTTGAAAAAAATCGAACCTCCTTGGTTTGAATTTGCAACATTTATTAGGTTAAGACATCTACAAATTAGAGGCAACACTAATTAACATACTTGAAAAACTATGAACCTTTTTTGTTTTATTTTGCAAAGCATGTTAGGTTAAGATATCTACAAATAACGACAACAGAAGTTTACCACGGTTCAATATTCATATTTTGATTAAGCAAAAACAAGTGCGAGTAACAAACTATAAAATCGAGGGAAACACATAAACTATGAAAGGAAAACAATGGATCAACATAAACATTTGTCCAGTTAATGCCTGGAAATTTCCAGTTTACAGTACTAAAAATAATAAAGAGGATGTGGTATGATTGCCAATGAGACAACTCTTCACAAGAGACCAAAATGACACAGAAATTAACAGCTATAGGTCACTGTGCGGCCTTCAACAATGAGCAAATACCATACCGCATAGTCAGATATAAAAGGCAAAATGGGCATCCTATCTAACGCTTCCGTTTATATGCCGTATGAACAAAGCAGACGTGATTCGTACAAACCATGAATTGATTACCTTAGCTGGATTTGGCAAAACGTTTAGGAATTTTGGTCCTCAGTGCTCTTCAACTTCGTACTTTATTTGGCTTTTTTTTTAAATATTTTTGAAATCGAGCGACACTGCTGAGTCTTTTGTAGACGAAACGCGCGTCTGGCGTATATACAAAATTTAGTCCTGGTATCTATTATGAGTTTATTCGTACAAACCATGAAGCTATCATTAGACAATGTTTTAGCCAGTTGCCCCTTAAGGACAGTTATATTGATATTTATCATCAACGAAAAATCTTCTGTCGATAACCCTTTTTAACAATAAATTTCGCCAAAATAAGATTTATTCACAGGTTTTCATGCAATTCTCTTTTTATTTTTAGTTTAAACTATCTTTGCTTTTTATGAAAATAACTTTAAATATATTCAATTAAAAAAAAAATCTAAAAAAAAAAAATGCAACATTTCAAATCTATCAGATTTGATTGTACTTTTAAAGCACTTTCCTTTAATTGCTACGTGATGATCTACTATGTAGAAATACTTGACCTTTCTGAAATGAAAATATCTGTTTCAGCATATAATCAAGCCATTTCTGTACGTCATTTGCGACATGAAGAGATGCAATTATAATCTCACTTGAGAAAAATATATTTTGCAGGCGTTACCGGAGCTGACAAGATTCAGTATATTTTTATGGATTGGTAGATTTGTTTACGAAGGTTTTAATTACTGTTCATTCATTGCGTCTGGAATCTTTTTTTTTTTTATTAAATTATAGATAAAACAAAGTCTTCCTTATTCTCTCGAATGAAAAAAATATAAAATAAAATAAATGAGTACGTTAAACAACTGCTTGAATTTCCTATTTTTTCCCGATTTATCCTTTCTGCATTTCTTAACAAGGGAAGTTGGTTAAATTGGTCATTTTTACAGTTGCTCCTAACTGCATTTCCAAACAATGAAAGTAAACCAAAATAGTCCTTTTTCTGTTAATCCTAACTGTATTTCTAAACAATAAAAGTAGGTCAAATTGATACCTTTTCGTAATTCTTCACTGTATTTCTTAACATTTATAGTAGGTCAAATTTGTCGTATAGTGTTTGTGTGGTGCAGCTATCCATTAATTATTTAACTGATTCAATGATTTTCTTTAAAATTCATTTAATATCAATCTTTCATCGAGGAAAATAAAAAGGTGGTATTTGTAAAGGCTTTATTATAAAACTAACTGGCAATAATCTTGACGTTAAGCTCCTCGTAAAATGTCGTTTAAAAGCCTCGACTTTAACCGTTCAATGATGATAACAATGGATATGATTCCGAGGTTGATTAAAAATTTTATTCAAATATTTTTGTCGACATTTTGAATCTTGAAAGGAGCATCTGGGGCTGTAAATTGGGACCGTTTATATTATTATCGCAGATAAACCAAATGATTGGACAAAACTGAATAGGTCCTGTCTTTACTTAATAAACAAGATTATAAGCCTGGAACCTTGGATGATTATTTACAACAACACATGTACGGTGAAACACAATATTAAATATTATAATTTACATGAACATGATTGTTAGATATTTTTAAAAAAAAGTTGAGAATCGCAGTCTGTAATCATTACCAAATAAAAAACAAGTAATATTTAAGCAAATAGCGTAAAAGTATAATAACAAAATAACAAAAATGTCGAACTACAAACAAAATTCAAATCGGAAAATCCCTTTCAAGTAGAAATTGGTCAATATCTACATTTTGGATAAGTCTAAATTTTGTTTCTTATAAGATCTGATTTTAATTAAAAGTAATCGAAACTAATATGCACAATTCATTAAGTGCAATGTATACTTTATGTGACATATACTTTGATTTCTATATTAGCGTTAAACATAGTACATTTTTTTTATTTATTACAGTTAAATATGATTGATAAATTAATTTATTCCTTATTTCCAGTTAAAAGACTTGGGTAATTATTATTATGAAAAGAACCATTATACTTTTCCATAGATGACTGCCAGATTATGTACAACATATTTAAATCAAATTCACATCTGAATTATCAGAGGTTCATAAGGATTCGCGTTCAAGGCTTCATAAATGTGCATTCCAAAAAACAATGGAAAGAAAACTAAAAAAAACCAAAACATATAAAATACCATGTGGAGCAGGATTTGCTTACCCTTCCGGAGCACCTGAGATCTACACTATAGTTTTTGATGGAGTTAATGTTACTTATTCTTTAGTTTTCTATGTTGTGTCATCTGTTCTATTGTTTGTCTGTTTGTCTTCTTTCATTTTTAGCCAGGCGATTTTCGATTTATGAGTTCGACTGTCCCTCTGGTATCTTTCGTCCCGCTCTTATAATTGAGCTTTATAAACATCAGATGCGAGTTTCGTCTATATAACTGCTTAAAGTAAACATTAATTGCGAAATAAGAGCATCGAAAACTTAAATGATATTTAAACGTTTCAGATGTGAGTCCAGTGTATTTAAAATGTAATGTATTTGATTCCAAAATGGCGTTCTATTTGAATTTATCTTTATCTTGAATTTGTTTGATTTTGGCTCTACAATGTTAAAAAGATTCTTTCTCCTATGTTTGAACATACCCTTAGATAATCAGCTAGTTTTTATTTATACACATATTTATTCAATTATAAAACATTAATCTGTGATCTAGTAATAATTTCAGAAATATCTATTAGCTTAAACTCGATTTAACCTTTGATTTGGTAACCGTTTTTAGATTTGTTACTTGACGTGATTACGGTTATGAATATATAATTGAATAATATTAATATACAATAAAATCTTATATCTTTTATTACGGAAGTCACGTTTGTTCGTAATCTACCAGTCTAATAGATGTTAGAAATTAACGTTGTATCCATCGATTTTATTAAATGAAATAAAATACATTTGTTATATGTCATGAAACGTTATTCAGCTCAAACATCGAATTATAGAAATCCCCAGTGTTGACAACGTATAGAGAAGGTTTTGTTTTGGTGAAGGATATTTATATATATATAAATGCACAGAAGCGTCTCGTCACAATCAGGACGATAAGACCTAACCCTTGTGTGAGAATTCGTGACTGCTGCTATCACTGTATGAATCGACCTATTAAGTCAATTGTATGCTAAGTAGTTCTTAAAGCTTTGACATTTCTTATTATGGATTTGGGCTGTTCAAATATGTGAACCATGGACATCCTATCATATAAGAATAATTGTTGAAATACGCAACCTGCCTACTTCCTAACAAACAAAAAAAAGACTTATTCATGGAAATTTTTCAATTCTTTTATGGCTTTCCCCCCGTAAATTTTGAAATGAAAGGATTGGTAGAAATTTATTTCAAACGGGATGGCACATCCTCATTTTTGTCGAGCCTGCAACTTTGGTTGCAGAAAGCTCGACATAGGGATAGTGATCCGGTGGCGGCGGCGTTAGCTTACTTTTTAAAAGCTTTATATTTTAGAAGGTGGAAGACCTGGATGCTTCATACTTTGTATATAGATGCCTCATGTTACGAAGTTTCCGTCAGTCACATGTCAGATATCCTTGACCTCATTTTCATGGTTCAGTGACCACTTGAAAAAAAGGTTCAGATTTTTTGTAATGTTGAATTATCTCTTATTATAGGTAAAAGGATAATTAAATTTGGTATGTGCGTACCTTGCAAGGTCCTCATGCCCCTCATACAGTTTTCACTTGACCTCGACCTCATTTCATGGATCAGCGAACAAGGTTAAGTTTTGATGGTCAAGTCCATATCTTAGATACTACACTGTATAAGCAATAGAGGTAGTATATTCGGTGTATGGAAGGACTGTAAGGTGTACATGTCCCACTAGCAGGTGTCATCTGACCTTGACCTCATTTTCATGGTTCAGTGGTTATAGTTAAGTTTTTGTGTTTTGGTCTGTTTTTCTCATACTTTATGCAATAGATCTACTATATTTGTTTATGGGATGATTGTAAGGTGTACATGTCTAGCGGGCACTGATGTCATCTGACCTTGACCTCATTTTCATGGTTGAGTGGTCAAAGTTTAAGTGTTTGAGTTTTTGTCTTTTTATCTACTACATGCCATAGGTCAACTATATTTGGTGTATGGAAATATGTTATGATCTATATGTCAGTCGCCACAGGTTTTATTTGACCTCGACTTTATTTTCACGGTTCATTGCTCAGTGTAAAGTTTTTTGTGTTCTGGTCTATTTTTCTTAAACTATAAGTAATAGGTCTACTATATTTGTTGTATGGAAGCATTGTTAGCTGTATATGTCTGCCTGTAATGGTTCATCTGACCTTGACCTCATTTTCATGGTTCATTCGTCTTTGTTTAGTTATCTTTGTTAATGTAAAGTTTATGTGACAGTTTTTAATAAAGCTTTATACTTAGGACTATCAACATAATATCAATGATTAGTAAAGAAGGCGAAACATTTCATCGTGTGCACTCTTGTTACGGAAATGCTGGCTTGTCGCTCCTTTAAATAAACTGATTCTAAAAGGTTACCTATTTAACACTGTAATTAAGATCATTGAATATTGTTTTATTGCTATAAATATTGATTTTGTTATCAGTAGATTAAAAGTTAACGAAATATTACTAGTATGTTATATACATATGCATATTCATGGATCTACAAACTGTCGATACCTATTACTTGGAATTGCACAAGGTCATGTTTTTCTCTGGCTGTTTATGACGTCTTTACACTAAAACCATTAGATGTTGGATGTGTACGGATTGATAGTTTAGTCTTAGATGCAGGATTTTTTTGTACGTTGTCAGTGGCTTTGAACTAGCTGTCAGATAACTGCGAGTATTTTCAGATCTGTTCATTGTGTCTTTTTGTGTTGGGATGTGTAAGTACCCTTTTTCAACTGTTCGTTCTTACTGTTATACCACTGTCCAAGGTTAGGGGAGGATTGGGATCCCGCTAAAATGTTTAACCCCGCCACATCATTTATGTATGTGCCTGTCATGAGTCAGGAGCCTGTAATTCAGTGGTTGTCGTTTGTTTATGTGTTACACATTTGTTTTTCTTTCATTTTTTATTACATAAATAAGGCCGTTAGTTTTCTCGTTTGAATTGTTTTACAATGTCTTATCGGGGCCTTTTATAGCTGACTATGCGGTATGGGCTTTGTTCATTGTTGAAGGCTGTACGGTGACCTATAGTTGTTAATATCTGTGTCATTTTGATCTTTTGTGGATAGTTATCTAATCATACCACATCTTCTTTTTTATATAGACAGTTAGTTGAATTCGATTAAGGGAGGTAAGTTTGGATTGACATTTGGATTCACAGTGAAAAAATATATATACTAGTATTCCACAAACTCAAACTCTACTCTTAAAGGTGTCACAAGACTGACAATAATTAAGAAAACATAAAGTTGTTCAAGATCATCATTGTTAAGAGAGCAGACTAGAACTGGTGATTACATACCCACTTATATTTTTTCAGATCTCGTTAAATGCTCTTCATGGCAATTACTTAGTTCGCATAACGCGTTGCTTCTGAACAACTTGAAGATGCCAAGGATTAATTTCTTCCTCCAGTAACCATCATTATAAACACGAATATCGTAGTATCATATGTCTTGAGCTACCACGAATATAGGTCTGTCTGGTAAGTCATCCCAGCTTGACACAAATTGGGATTGTTTCTACTGAAACGAGTTGTTGACGAAATCTAATCAAAAACGAAAATGAAGAGATTGGTTAAAGTTGCTCAAAATATGACAAAAGACCTTTATGCCTGAGGTCGAAAAACTTTGATATTGTAAATGAATCTACAAGTAAAATTGTAAGTTAAATTAACAGATGCTATCGGAACTCGAAATCTAAACCAAATTTCTCTTAATGACAAAATTTAAAAAAAGAAAGATACCAAAGGGACAGTCAAACTCATAAATCTAAAACAAACTGACAACGCCATGGCTAAAAATAAAAAAAGACAAATAGAAAAACAATAGTACACATGACACAACATAGAAAACTAAAGAAAAAAACAACACGAACCCCAAGTAACTTGAAAAGGCAACCACATGCCATCATGAATTTGGAAGGAACAAGGACGCATGTCGTGCTAAACTGTGTTTTGACATCATTAATCGCCACTTTGATCTCAATCAGTTGAATAAAAGATGAACATAAGAGAGAAAGTAAAATACAAATCAGTGTGCGGTAAACTCTGACCTCTATGAAACCTGTATAATATATAATAAAATCAAAAAGTAGAAGAATGATAATTATTATTGATACCGTACAAAACATGCTGGCATTTACTCTTTCAAGCTATAAAAGATGCAGAAGATACCAAAGGGAAAACAAACTAATAAGTCGAAGATGACAACTGACAACGCTATGACAAACAAAACGATATAAAAATGAAAACAGTATTAAAACACAAAAAAAGATAACTGAAAAATGAAACTCGAGCTTCCATGTTAAGTTTCATTTTTTTTAAACGCAATCAACAAATTTAATACTCTATTTGCAAACTATAAGGTTAACTAAAAATGCATGATATGCTCATCTGGAGTCAAGTAACTTTTCAGTTTTTCCCTAGTTTGGTTCATATTGAAATGTGAAATCCTTATCTGATATTATTCGAAACATAATCTGTAATCTACAGTTAATAAATAATGTTATGATTTAGACAAATTTGATGAATAAAGAATATTTATTTGTTGTAAAAAAAAAATGATTTAGACAAATATAATATAAAAACTTCTACACTTTCCTATGGGTTTGGTCCTCATATGCTTTCAAAATCTCTATAAAATTGACCTCCCAAACATATGTCTTGCATACTGATTTTAGTATCAATGCGTCATTTTTGGTGCATCTATTTATAAATTCATAGAAGTCTTTATTCGTGAAGCATCTACTTGTAAACTTTTCTATGTGGATAATATTTGTACACTTTGAGATATTTACATTCTATGTATAATGTACGCAGATGTATTTTAATGAGTCATTCTTTATCCCTTTTCCTGTGTTATTTTCCCTGTTACTTAAGGTTGTCATTTTAGCGGTATATTTAACATTGTCATATACGAGAGAGGTTTGTTAATTGGTCATTATTTTTTCTTTTCCATGACGTGTGTTTTTTTCTGAGTTATTGCCTCAATCCTCTCCAATTTTACTTGTTTGGCTTTATTAATATTTTGATATGAGCATCACTGATGATTTTGTGTAGACGAAACGCGCGTCTAGCGTTCTAAATTATTATCCTGGTATCTTTGATAACTATTGCCTGTCATGTAACGTTGTCATTTAAGCGGCATTTTCTAACATTGCCATAAAAAAAGGTTTTTGACATATAAAGCAGAATGTTTGGCTAGCCATAAAACAACCATGTTTAACCAACCGTTCTTTCCTAAAAATTTCCTGTACCAAGTCAGGAAAATGGAGGTTGCGAACATAGTCTATTTTCTATGAATGTTGGGTTGTGTTCTTATAGTTGATGAGTTTCCCTCAGTTTGGTTTGTGATCCGAATTCGTTTTATTTAAACCGATATATGACTATTGAACAGGATATACTACTATTTACTTTATTTCTTTTATAGAAATAGGTATTTTGTTCAGGGTAGATGGTTTTAAAAGAAAATGTAAGGACCTTTATCAGATAAAGAAAGTAAAATTTGTAAACTTACAATGTAGATCCGAAATAACATTTTGCAACACGTAACTTTATACCCAAACAAAATTAAAATTAGGAACTCATACATTCGAACGTGTTGATAAAGGGGTCGAAAAAGACACCACAATGAGCCGAGGAAACGAACCACGACGGACAAACGGTAAGTCATTACATGGAGACGCTTTCGACGGATTGCAACCAACTTCAAACTTTTGTTTTGCATTCTTTTTTATTATTCTTTCTGTGCGTATGTGTATAAAAATTTTCAACTGTTAAAGATCTTTTAACAATAAAAGTTTGAATTTGTTAAAACTTTTACTTTTAAGTTTGAATTTGTTAAAACTTTTACTTTTAAGTTTGAATTTGTTAAAACTTTTACTTTTAAGTTTGAATTTGTTAAAATTTTTATTTTTAAGTTTGAATTTGTTAAAACTTTTACTTTTAAGTTTGAATTTGTTAAAACTTTTACGTCACATTTTTTCGAAAGTGGCAGCTTTGGCAGTGCATGTTCTAATAATAAAAAGTAGACTTTTAAGCCAGTGAGTGTTTTACGACACATATCCTAATCTCCTTGGTTTTCGTGTTATTAAGAATGCATTGTGAGTGCACAATTTCCATGGAATTAGAATGCATCATATGAATTCATATGACGTACGAACACATATGATCTGACAATAATTGACGGATTTCTAGAATGTGTAAGACGAATATTTTCATTACAAGATCAGACAAGAACAAATTCATTAAATGAACCAGGCTTGTAATTTCAAATTGCAGACACGCAGTACAAAGAGAAGTGACAGATACCCAAGTGACATTCAAACTCTTACAAAAGACTAATTTGTGACGTTCAAATCAAATAGTCTAATAGCTACGTAAAGTATGAAGTTGGAGGGCACGCAGGCCCCCTATTTACGCAAAACAAAACCCACGAATACATCTAAGGTATTCTACTCTTAGGGTTAAAACTCATTAATATTTTGAAGATAGAAAGATTCAATATTTCAAAGTGTCGAAAATAAACTCATCATAGATACCAGGATTAAAATTTTATATTACGCCAATCACGCGTTTCGTCTACAATAGACTCATTTGTGACGCTCGAAAAAACTAAAGTTATAAGGCAAAATAAAGTACGAAGTGGAAGAATGTTATTGATTTTTAAATACGCAAGTTCGAGGAAAACTTGACTCAGATATTAAACTTTTGACTTTAACAAATTCATGGGAAATTGGATCAATCCCTTAATTTGGACTTTTAAAGTCTTACAGCGGCAGCAGCATAATTCTGAACATATATATAAACACCCTTTATATTTCTTTTGAAAAATAAATATGATAATTAATTTACCAATGTTAACATATACAGCTTGGATTAACCCTTAAATATAGTAATCAACATTTCGTTAAGAAGGATTTTTTACTTTTATTTTCTCTTAATGATATTACGTCGCACAAAAAAGTCAAAAAACATTCATTACTGCTCATCTTTCGTACTACATTTCTTTTTAATTTAACAAACAAGTCTACTGAAAAACAGATGAACACTTAAATTCTTAATCAAATGTATAAGTAAGGCGCTTTGTTTTGGATCAATAAATGAAAAAAGCAATAGCTTTTTTATTAACTTTTACTAGTGAAAATAATATCAAGACATTTAAAGATAATACATATTGATTGTCGAAATCACCATTATACAAAATATTAATTAACATACAGTAAACATGATACAAAAAAATAAGGATTTATTGTGGAATTATTGACAATTCAAAAAACTGCCAAACACATGTTGGTTAAAATCACTGAAACAAACATATTATTCCTGAGAAATATATGAAATCTTTCCTCTTAAATGCCCTTATACACAAATTTATCTAAAATTGGATCTATATATTATTGTATATATTTAGGTTGATCTTATTTTCTATATACAACGGTAATCAATTCTATGTAAATTATTATTTTGAAGGTCAAAAGATAAAATTCCTAATTCGACCTGTGTAAAATCAAAGAAATATGTAAGCTTTAATACATCAATAAATCAATTACATTTTTTTTTATCTACATATAAATTATCTGCAATTCAATCACAGCATTTGAAGAGGGAACTCATGCAAGTATTTTCACCTATGACATGTTTTTGTAACGTATTTGTAGTTTGTAGAAAGAAATACAGAGCTGGAGTCAAAACAATACATTGTCAATTACTAATATTTTTTGTCAAAATGCCAAAATTTCTAAAAAAATCGACTCATAGAAAAAACCCAACTTTTCTTCATATGGTAAGTCTTTATACCAAATATTTATTAAGTAATTGAAACATAACAAATTTCAGAAGAGAATGGACGGATAGATGGAGTGAAAACCTATAAGCCTCTTCGACTTTAACAGTGAAGGTCTAACAAACATTTGTGTATCTATATGTGTCATGATATTACATATCATAAGTGGAAAACCAACTGATTGTGTTATACGGTTAAATGCAACTATTATGAAATAAGCAGCATATTAGCACTGTCAACATATATTTGTTCCACCTAACAGAAGTTCCACTGGAAAGTTTGTTATAAACAATGTCATAATACCTATTCCTGCAGGAACAAATATTCTATACTATTTATTCCGTTAGGAACATATACTCTTATATTTATTCCTGTGGAAATAATATTCCAGAATATTTTTTCCTTTTGGAATTTATATTATACAGGAACTTATATGTCGTGACAACACGTGGTAGTTTCCCAATAATGATTATATTTGTTTTATATTTTAAAACGATTAAAAGATTAAGCAATAATAATCAAAAAAACAACTTACATATACATATAACTTCTCAAAATAAATGTATATATACAAAATAAGATTTAAAGACTGGATGATTGGGATTAATGCCACTGTTCGTAAAGATTCACTGTGAATCAGATTTAAAGGGGGATGATACAATACAATACGGTGTTTCATAAATTATAAAGTTATAACTACTAATGCCCTACATTTAAATGAAAACCAATGATATAAAATATAATAGGGTGTTTTATTAATGCACGTGTAATAACTAATAATGCCCTGTAGAATAATAAAAAAAAAGTGAAGCATCGTAAATAACAAAACATGAAATGGATGGATTTCATGTTTCTGAATGTTGAATAATATCAAAGCAATGATTTGCTTGTAATGTACATACATAAATAAAGATTTAAGAGAATTATCAAACACAAGATGATTGCCAATACTCGTATAAGAAAAGAAAAGAAAACTTTCAAATAAAAAACTAATAATAAATCTAATGGAGGAACAGTGCTTTTGTTGTTGGTTCTTAAATTATTTATTTATTTTTGAAATCTATTATCTACTTAATTTTTTATAAACTGATTTTTCATTAGGCAGCGTTAGTAAGTTCTCGTTTAGAAAAATCTATATAAAATATTTTTAACATCTATCATATCTACCACGTAACATACATGCACATATTATGTACAATGTGGTTGTCATGTTTAACTTGGATACAGTGTAATAATAACGATTTCTTAGAAGACCAACATGAAAACAGAAAGTCACATCGCAAATCATGTCGCTCATGTAATCAGCAACCTTAGAACACTAATTAAATACAGTCAACAAATATCGTTGATACATTTATACAGCTGCCATTGTATTAAAAACCATAATCATGTAAAACATTGATGTCATAGTATATTTCAATCCACGTCAATGTATGTTCTTTGGATACACGTGACTGTAATACCAATGTCAAATAAGATTGTATATAATTAAGATTTCATTTCAAATGTTGGCAAGAGCCTGTTACATCAAGTATCATTTAAACGATTTTGTGTGATTAATTATTTTCGTTTTAAAGCTGTTTATGTCATAGCTCTGAAATGAAGTATAGGTAAGCTGGAATCTCCGATAATAACTGCAGCAGGATTTATTTTTTTCGCAATGCTAGTTTTATGTTTACATATAAATTTAAATGATAAAATCTCAGGCTATTACATCTTTTCAAATACACACTCAAGTTTGTAAATTAATAAATCCTACATCTAATGCATTTGGTCTAAAGCATGCCCTTCTTAAGGAGACAAAGGAATTGAAAACAATCAAAATTACTCGAAAATAAGTTATATAAGCTCAGATAAGCATTGCTGTTTTTAAAATCATCAACATGAAATAAGGTATACTTGCTCGTACATGTGTGGTTGCTCTAGATGAGATTAAAACATCTTATTGACATATGATTTTTCTATGAAAGATGATACGTAAGTTTCACAATAATACTATACAGCATGATTAATATTCATAAATCAAATCAAATCAAATTGTACGAAACAGACTACTCTTTGACCTTATAATTAAGAGTCCACATTCTAGATTTAACTGGAATGGTAAATATAAATGAACTTAACTAAACACATCTTGTTTCAAGAGTAGTTAGGGCAATATCAGTTGACACATATTTGAAATAAAATTTGGTTTCGTCCCTCCCTGTCAATGGTTTCTACAACAACCAACATCCTTTAAGTGTTTTTAATTTAAACTTTTGTAGATCAACTTCAGTTTATTGAATAAGAAAATAAAAACAAAAAGTATATGCTGTTAAAAATATCGTTATTTTCGTATTTCAATGTAATTGGATGTCTGTATTTATTTCCTTAAAAAAATTAGTTTAGCAACTAAGCTTCGAGAGCCGTGGTGTAGTGGTTAGTGCATCGGACTACTAGCACAAAGGTTCCTGGTTCGATTCCCGTCTGGGATGAAAATTTCAGGAACTCAATTTTCGGCTCTCCCTTGACACCATTTGCGAGTATGGTCTTGAGGAAACGATGATAGTCCATCGGAAGGGGACGATAAATGGCTGACCCGTGTTAAGAGAGAGCCATATCTCTTGCACGTTAAAGACACCCTTGTAGATTTCGAAAAAGAGTAGGCTAATGCCGCTACAAGGCAGCACTCGCACCCGCAAAGTGGAAAGGGATTAATATAAGTTGAAAAACTTGTTTCCCAATCCACTATAAATAAATATGTTTAAACTAAACTAACTAAGCTTCGTTAATTTTCGAAATAAAGGTTTTCAGAATGAGATTTGAAAACGCGTCGTGATGATTTGAGCTAACACATTAAATTGTGAAGTAATTTAGTTTAAGAGATATGAATGCCTCTTTTTCGTGAAGTAAACCATTTTTAAATTTTGTTATTTTGTTTTTCATCTGTGACTTATAGATTCAAATCGAAACAGTGCAGATTTGTGGGATGTTAAACGCTCTCATTGCTAAGACTTTTAGATTCGTGAGTGAAATCCGGATATTCGTTATTTTCATTTGACTCAGAAGCATTCGCTGGAAGAAATTCACGATTAATATCAACCATTTGTTCACTAATTGCCTTTGACATCTCTGAGCTGGTTTCCGGTGGAATAAAACTAAAATAAGTTTCCATCATTTCTTTCATGTCAGAATGACTGCGTGGTAGACTATATGAGTCAACTAAAGGAAAAGCCTCTTCATTACTTTCTCTGCTAGTTCCATTATTGTCAGTCTCATTTGGTATAACATGATCAGTCTCGGATACTTCATCAATACCAATATGTTCATTGTTTAAATTAGTTTGAGGATGACTCGTTTCTGAAGATATACACTGTGATACATCTAAAATATAAAAATTAAATCATTGTTAAAGAATGAACCATTGGTTTTTAAAACAGATCATTATTTAGAATCAGTGCAATGTTGATTTCTAACAATACTTCTATAATTTGAATAGAGATTAATATGGAAATGAGGAACAGTTTAGATCTATTTTTTGAATATCAACTTGTCGTACTTTGATGATGGTTTACTTTTACAAATTAATTGGGACTTGAAAGGAGAGTTATCTCATTGGCACTCATGCCACATCTTATTATATATATACATTTCACTCACTATGGACAATTATGTCATTTTCTAGTTTGAAATTTTCTAAATGTCCTGCCTTTATGGATGTGGTATTTTTTAATTTATTACTTATCTAATGGTTAAATATGCCAAAATTTGTACACCGAATCAGGAAAACATGTCACATATAGAAAAACATGAAGTTAACTTGTTAAATAATTTGGGTAGTTTTAAACAAAAATTTGGGTAGGTCCTAATTAAATCCATTGTAATATAAATATTAATATTTCATTAATGCAGTAAAACAAAAAAATGACAAATATTTAATATAGTCTACCTAAACACGAGCCATATTGCTTTCTGAAAACTATGAAGGCACAAACAGAAGCAAGCATTAATAAACCCCCAACACATAACCAAGCAATAAGATCTGTCTTTCCGTTTGTCAACGAATTCCAATCTTTTGTCGAATCATTGTGATGTAAAGCTTCAATGATCTCTGTTAAAAAATAAAGGAATCATTCAATAAGATACCAAACAAGTTGAATAAGATACATAATTAAATATAATAGTAACTGTTTTACATTCGACTTCATGACAATTGATATCTTATATATATTCTAAACAAATTATATTCAGATATACAAGTATGCAGTATCTCCTTATTGTGACCGTTTCAGTTTTATGTTGCTTAATTCCGGTAGTCATAATGTCCATATGCAGTTTTTATCGTACTCCGTGTCACTTAGTGACGATTTGATTAATACTGGTCTGGATTCGTAAGATGTAAAAACATTTCATAGAAGACATCATGGCGTAACGTCTTCTGTATTACCGTGTTTCAATTTTGTTTCACTTGGCAGGAAAAAAAATTCCCTGAGCAAATACTTCTTTATATATCCTGATGTGTTTCACCAACCTCTCTTGATTACGTATATGCCTTATGACTGTATGCAGTTTATCAACGCACTTGACATTTGATAGGTCTGACTTTTATTTTCGTTCCAATTTGTTCAAATAGTTCGTCCAATTTTTTTACATCCCGATTTTTTTTTATTGGTGCGTTCATGATGAAATTAAATTTAGAAAACTGATTCCTGATTCGGAAGCACAAAACTTCTTTACATTAATTTAGATTATTATAAACGAGCATGATGGAGTTTCAATTGGGAAGGAGGAACTTCTTTATCTGAGCACATCACTTTTAGTTTTTACTGAATCGTTTCGTGTTATTATTGCAATCAGTTACTAGCTTGCCATTTACGGTTCTTGAAAAAAAGACATGTGCCCATGTCAAACATATATTTGATCATGCATCAATAGTTTGAGAATTCATATTTACCTTATGTTTATAAGTTGGTAAATCTTTGGGCAGAACTTAAGAATTAAATGATGCAAGTATGACTTATCGACGGATTTTAACCGGAGCCTATCAACTGGTGTCGTCAGTAAGAACAGCAAAATTCTTTAGAGCTCTATTGTCAACCCTAAATTTTACGGGTGGTTGATTTGCTTTATCCTAAATTAAAAGACCTAGTCTTTCGATGGGTTGTGATTATAGGACCGTTGTGTGATTTCCTGCATGTGCTGTTGGTCATAATGTTATTTGTCTTTCGCAACTTATTGTATTAAAACCTCTCAGTAATTTTTTTTTACAAATCCATCATTGCCCTTCAATTTTTATTATAAGCGAATGTATTTTTTATGGAATATATTTCTTCCTGATAATTCCCTTCACCTTCTGATGATGTATCAAATTTGTTGATGGCACACTCAAAGAAAAAAGAATCCAATGATGACGGCGTCCGCGAAACTTTAAACTTTACAATTAAAATTGTTGGTGTAATAACTTTCCCGAAGGCAAAAACTATCTTACAAGAAAAAAATAATAGGAAAAAAATGCAAGGAAATATTGCACCACTTATGCTGCTCTAAGATAACACTTAGTCAGCTTTCACTGAGTCCAAATACTTAAATTAACATGCATTACCTTTACCGACAGAGCATTTCGTGGTTGCTGTTCTACACGGCACACAATGTCGGTCTCTGAGATGACATAAACATTTGGACGGAGAATAACTATAAATGTCAACTGGTGTTACCTGAAATAAAAAAAAGAAAAATATAAAGAACTTTTAAATAATATTAGCTACGTATTAATGCGCAATAAGAAGTATAAATTGTATGTGGTCCCACCATTCAGTAACTTTAAGTATTTAATTGTTAGTTCCGAATATTACAATTAAAGCAATTATGACTATCTATAAATTTGTCAGAAATTAAGTTATATCTATCTAATAATGCATTTTTTGCAAAATATTTTATTTTCAAGTTTGTAAAACACAATTTCAAATGAACTTTAAAGCAAAACATTTACCATTCATAAAATAATTACATCTCGTATGGATTTTAGTGGATAAGGTTAAGACTGTGGATTTCGGTGCGTAAAACACGTGCTTTTGGATTAAAGTTCAAATAATTTGAAAACCACTATTTCAAAAACGTGTTAAACATGTAAATTCGGACAGAATGGTTTAAATTGTAATAAGACAATCATTATAGAAATGATTTGAAGTGGTATTATGAAAGCACATTAATGATGTCATCAATTTATCTAAACTGTTTAATGAAATTATAGCTTTGCTGATAAACTTTATGTGAGGACAGCATTTTAGAAATTTTACTTACTTATATCTTCTCATTTTGGAACAAATTTACACCAGAATAAAGGTTAAAAATTCCAACAATTGTCTTGCAAGAAATCTTATACCAAACAAAAAAATATACAAGAACAGGACAAAAGCACGACGGCACCATGTAAATTCAATTTAAGGTCAATGTGAAGTATTTCACAAATTTTTATTGTTATGCAGCAGAAAAGTGTCGGTATAGATTTTTGATGAAATGTGAAATTCATTGAATTGATTTCCCCTAAAGGAAGCACACAATTATGTCTATAATCTTATTTTTCAAAAACCTTTTTTTTTTAAATCAGATACTGTAATTTGTATTAGGAATGTGAAGTAAATCTACTTAGTTTGATTTTACGCAAGGGAATGAGCCCTTTGTAACTTATTTTTCTTTTTTATTTCTTTTATCTTGTTTTCAAAATTATTAAATGGCTTCAAATATTGGGAAAAAAACAGGTATATTGTCATTTTCAGAAGTTGTTTCTTAGTTTAAGATATTAAATGAAATCGTAATTGGTCTATATCTCAATCATCAAACTGAAACCTTATCACTGCGATTTTATGACAATAAGAATCGCTATCTTTTCCTAGCTTAATGGTCGAAAACCGGAACTGTTTGTTGATAAATAATAATACTTCTATGCAAATAATGAATTATTGTATTAATACTGATACTGCAGGCCACGTTGTGGGAGACAATCAATCTATTTCTGTACCTGACCTCTATCTGACTTCTGGTAGATGTTATACGTGCATGAAGACTTAGATCTGTTAAACTGAGTTAATATCTTACATTATATGAAACATCATATATCACAATCATTTTACACTGTTTTAATCCTTAATGAAAGTCGATGACAATGTACGTTAATATTTAGATAATCTGACCTATAAACCAAAGATGTGTTTTTAAGTCCGAGATATAAAAACCGTATAACATAAATATTTAATATGGCACTTCGGTGTTGACATGACTATCAATAATGTGGTCATTTTAAAAAAAAATCCTGTTTACAAAATTTTGAATTAAACGAAACACTAAGGATTTTCTAACCCCAATCATCGATTACCTTAGTCGTATTTGGCAAAACGTTTTGGGGATTTTGGATCCTTAATGCTCTTCAACTTTGTACTTGTTTGGATTTATAAATATTTTGATATGAGCGTCACTGATGAGTCTTATCTAGACGAAACGCGCGTCTGGCGTACTAAATTATAATCCTGGTATCTTTGATAACTAATTAAATATATCATTGAAGACATTGATCAATAGACGATCATAAAGCGTATTACCTGGTTTCAAGGCTATCCAGTAATGAACCAGGTTATCATATATATATACAAAATATAAAAAACATTATAGGTTTAGTTAATTCCATTTAATCGTTTAAATATCAGTGTGTTATTCCGTTGTTTTTCTCAAAAAGTGTATGTATTTCCTTCGATCTTAGATTTGTTTTGGTTTAGTCGAGTTATGACTATTGAACAGCGGTTTACTTCTGTTGCCATTATTTACTAAACAATAACACTTATTATTGGTGCCACTGGTATTGTTGTATAATTTCATCACTACTATTAATAATTTAATCACTTACCCATACTTCGATAAATTCTACTGATTTCGTAATACTGAAGTTCTGTAATGTAAAATAGCGATTTAGATAGGTTAAATTCAAAGTGTACGGCTAGAAGCTGATGTGTATCTTCTGTTTTGTTGAAAATATGGTACCGTACGATATATATATAAATTGTATGTGGTTTCAAAAGAGTTGCTAGAAAAATTGATAAAACTAAAGTTCAGGAACAATTGACGTAACTGTGGACATTATTGCTTGTACAGTATTGTCTCTTTTTATTTTTATTTTTTTCCTGCCATAAATCCATTTGTATATCTCTGACCTCAATATGAAATCTCGACATGAAAATAGTCCTTGTATACAGAATTTTCTCTATTTCACCACTTACCGTAGAAATGTAGCCGTTGGTGAAAAGATGAAGTTGATCTTGATGAACACTGTATATGCTTGAGTTAATGTTTATGTTGGCTATATCCATTTGAAAATTATCAAATACGCTAATATCAAATAATGTCATCTGAAAATCATTCGGAGGTATTTCTATGAGAATCTGTATTGAATTTGTCTCTTTGATAAATAAACATTCAACATACTGGTCCCAGTTTCCAGAAAAAAGTCGAAAATGATCTGAAATAAAAATAGTCACAATTGTAATAACGAAATTTATTAATAAAAACAGAAAAACTAGCATTGTATTCAATCTCTTTGAAAATATCATTAAGATATTTAAAAAAAAAAAAATCTAAATCATAAGGCAAAATATGAAAATATTTTAAAAGATTTCAGAGACTATGAAATGAATACGTATATGTGGTGGCGCTTTGAACGTGTCTTTTAAATTTTAAATCGTCTAGTGATGAACTCTAACAACCCACCCTTTCAAAAAAAATCAATCAAATTAAGACACAGAATAACTTAAGACACAATTAAAAGAACGACTGCTGTAAGTATACATATACTGCGCTGCAGGCCAATAAACGATCAATTAACTAGAAACAAACTATTTAAATATTTAATAAAAAAAAATCCGTATTTCATTTTAAAAACTAGCAACTTTCAGCTAAAGTCAACTTATTCAACACAATTCAAGCATTATAAAAATATATATATATGAGCTGCAAGAATGGTGTTGCCTCTTGTGACGAACCATTTGATTCGATATGGAAAAATCTATTTTATTAGATTGTCTTGTTATGTAATATAGACAATCGAATAATTATAACTGACAGCATAAAAAACAACTCTGGGCTTTTCTAAAACATCCATAAAGATTTTACACAGGTAAATGGTTGAAAAGACAGAGCAAAAATTGTGTAACACTTCAAGAAGCCAGTATATAACCATATTTGACCGGCTTTGATAATGCTTTGATATATTTTCAGTTCATACTTAACTTTACTATTTTCGAACAAAAACCTATACACAATTGATATTTTGTGTAAATAGAAATGATAAAAAGGATGTGGTGTGAGAGCTAATGAGACAAATCTCCATCCAAGTCATGTGTGGAAAGTAAACTATTATAGGTCAATGTACGGCCTTCAACATGGAGCATTTGCTTACGCCAAACAGCAAACTATAAAGTGCTCCAAAATGACTAGTGGCAAAACAATTTAAACAGGTAAACCAACGGTATACCATTTTATGGTAAATTATTTGTTTGAGAACGACATATTCCACAAAGAGTCTCTGAGTTGAAATTCCGATTTAAGCACTGATGATGATCATTGGTCTGCGTTTCTTCCCACAATCATAATGAATCACGAGTAAATTTTATTTGTACCGTTAATACAAAGTGAAGTCAAATTTTTGCATGCATATATTAGATTTGAGTAGAAGAACTTAATTGTGGATTTGTTTTTTTGGAAAAACATGGTATCAGCATCAAACGTTCGATCACAATACACAATGCAAATTGTCGGCGAAACAATCACCATGACAGCGCTTTTTTTTTTAATTTTTGTGCGGACACGAGTCAATGCTTAGTTCACAAATAACACGCATCAAGAAGCTATATAATAACAAAGGCGTATCAAACTGCAAACTATTTTTTTTTGTAAAAGATGTTGCATGACGATATATATAACTTTTCAAGATTTAAAATACTAAGAATTCAAAGATCTCCCACACTTTGACTAAATGATACGTCCACTAGATTGATAATTTTATATGTCCACTGATTAATAACAATTCAATACACAAGACACTGTTACATGTGGTGTGTTGTTATATTGCTAAGTTAATATTGAAACGATAATGTATGCCTAAAAGCCAATCTTAATGTATTGTAAAGAACAAATATCAAGAAATCATAAAAGAGGGACGAAAGATACCAAAGGGACAGTCAAACTCATAAATCTAAACCAAACTGACAACGCCATGGCTAAAAATGAAAAAGACAAACAGAAAAACAATAGTACATATGACACAACATAGAAAACTAAAGAATAAACAACACGAACCCCACACAAAACTAGGGGTGATCTCAGGTGCTCCGGAAGGGTAAGCAGATCCTGCTCCATATTTGGCACCCGTCGTGTTGCTTATGTGATAACAAATCCGGTAAATAGTCTAATTCGGTAGGTCACATTCATGAAAGGGAAGGGGATTGTAGTTACGACGTAAGGAACATATCCGAAATCATTTGTGAAACGGTTATTCCATAACGGTCAACCAACTCGTGAAGGCGTCCGTAGAATTTACGAAGGGATGATTTCAACTTCACCATTTGGAACTCTTGGTTTAATAGCTTCCTTGTAAGCAGCAACCCTCTATCAAGAAAATCATGATAGGAAATGCAAGCACGGGAATATCGTATCAACTGGGAGATATATAACCCGTATGCAGGTGCTGCTGGAATGTTGCTTCTTAGAAATGGTAAGTTCACAATTGGAAAGCTGAAATCATCTCTTTTGTCGTAAAGTTTTGTTTTCAACCGGCCCTCATTGTCAATTCCTAGATGTAAGTCAAGATATGAAGCAGCCTTAACTGTATTTGTTGTATCCTTTATTTATAGTTCGATGGGATGGATGAGTTCTACATAGTCACGAAATTTTGAATTGTTTAGTGAAAGAACATCATCTATATAGCGGAAAGTAGAGTTAAAAGGACATTTCTAACTTCTTATCTTTCTTCCTAAGAAGTTCCTGCATGAAGTCAGCCTCATAATAATTAAGAAACAAGTCGCCAAGTAGAGGGGCACAGTTTGTTCCCATTGGAATGCCGACAGTCTGTTGAAAAACATGTCCTCCGAACGTAACCAATATGTTGTCAATCAAGGAATCAAGCATCTTGATAATATCAGTTTCAGAGAATTTTTTGTTTGAATCAGAGTGATTCTTTACAAAGTAGGATTTATCCCTCCCTAAGACAAGATACTTGTATCTACGTTGGCCATTCTTTTTTATAATGAAGCAAAGTAATACCAACTCTTTCAACTTGTCTTTTAGTTTGGAATGTGGAATAATTGTGTAAAGAGTAGAAAAGTCAAATGTTTTAATACTGTTACAAGATGAAAGAGAGTTAGATTGTATGTACTCTAAAAGATCTTTGGAATTTTTAAGTATCCACATCTGATTCACGCCACCTCTAGAATAGGCAGTTTCACAATAGTTTTGAAGCCCATCTTTGACTGCTGATAAAATAGATGTTAATAATTTAGAAAGAGGTTTCGTGGAGCACTTGGAAGACCCAGCAATATACCGTTGTTTGTAAGGGCACTTATGTAGTTTAGGTATCCAATACAGTGATGGAAGATCCAGTTCTTCATCCTTGGTTGAAATTCCAAAGGAACATAGAACAACCTATGATTATCCAGGATTTCCTCTTTGGTAAGTGTCGTGAGGGTATATGTTGAGTTTCCAAGTGAATTGTCAATACTTAATTCGTTTATCAAGCAGTTAATGTAATGACTTTCACACACAAAAACGATGTTATTTGGGGCTTTATCAGCGGGAAAACAACATATTTGTCATGGAGGTCGCAACATTTGGGTCTTTAACGATTGACGTTGCATGGAAATTGATAGACCCATTCAGTTTCTTAATTCTGATTTGTATCAACGACCTCACTGCCTTAATCCATTCGGAAAGAGTGTCTACGTCTTCTTTTTCGCGCTTAGCCCATTGTCTGGCATAATCCTCTACTGAATCATCATAAATGATTAAATCAATTATTACCAGCTGAACACAAGAAAATGAGATTTGTTCTTGTTAATGGTAAAATGGTTCTAAATGATAGATGATAAGGAAATGCTTTCGGTAAAAAAAAATCCGTGTTTTATTTACTGAAAGTATTAGATTCAAAGTATATTTTAACTGAACGCATACTACCCATTCAAAACCTATTTTTCATCAAGGTGTTTTAATTTCACAGCCCTCTAAATATTTTGTTTTGCTCAAATTCATGAGAACTACTTATATTGTAAATATTGCATGTATAATAAAAGATAGGCGAACAATACAAAAGGGACATTCGAAAGTAAAACAAAAAAACTCCGAGGAAAATGCTGAACGGAACACAAAGCAAAGGACATCTCAAATAAACTCATTATAGATCCCACGATTAATTGTTGTATTTACACCAAACGCGCGTTTCGTGTAAATTTTGTATTTACGCCAAACGCGCGTTTCGTCTACAAAAAAAAATCATTACTGACGCTCAAATCTAAAAAAGTTAAAAAGGCCATATTTATTACAAATTTGAAGAGCATTGAGGACCAAAATTCCTAGAAGTTTTGCCAAATACAACTAAGGTTATCTATTCCTGTGGTAGAAAAGACTTAATATTTCAAAAATTCAAAAGCTTTGTAAACAGTAAAAAAATAACAACCTTCATATTCCTTACTTGTAGAGGCATTTTTTTTTATGTAGAAAATGGTGGATTGAATCTGATTTGATATCTAGCTAAATCTCTCACATGTATGACACTGATAAACTCATCAGTCGAGAATAAACTGGCATATTTCTATATACATCATTTTTCAAGAAATGTTTAAAATCGACAGTGGTACATGAAGATTAGTAGTCACTTACTACCAAATATTAGCCTGTTTTTCTGAAAACTTCTATTATGGACAATATATAGGAATCTTATTAGAAACTCGTAATGAAAATTCGTGAACAGGTAAATTTTAATTCAAAATGGTTTAATATGTTGCTCATTCAGCAAATATTAAATAAGTAGATGTATTTACTAGTTCAAATTTAGAGAAAAAAAGCAACAAAATGTGTTATCAGAACAGGTCTATCTGTACAATATTCTTAATGTTTCTTACTTGCACTAGTTCTGTGAAACATCTATGGTTTCAAATAATGATATTGTTTGGGAACGTGCTATGGGGAGACATTTGTCTAATCATCAGGTTCATTTTATTAAGAAAAAAAATGTATTGATTTTTCCTGCGATCATGCCAATTGACTTCTATTAATCAAAAAAGGAAATTTTACTACTGCTTTGTAGCTTTAATGAGGTCTTTTTTTTAACCTTCGAACAATTTAACGAGGGATTAATGACATTTTGTCCTTTAGGTATTCAACAGTGATTATTTCCTGTGACTGGATTGGTTTTGATGAATCCTAAGAAACTCTTTTCGTGTAATGTAACATTAGATATAACGGTTTTTGTATTTTTTTATGTCTACTTTTGAACGTATAACTACAGTGAAAACGTAGATTAAAAGGCAGAACATATGTACCAAAAGGCATTCAAACATCATAAGTCGACGAAAAACAAAAGTTACCACGGCAAAATAAACAACGAAAACAATATAGTTTTTTTTTACTCTTTGTTCTATAAAATTTTCTTTAGTAATATGACATCACCATTAAGACAGAGAGTAAAGTAAACGGGTGTTGCATTTTCTTAATTATTCTTGGTATAAGTCTGCCTGCTATAATTAAAAAAACGGGCTCGCGAGGACAAAAGTGCGGTTTGTTTGTTATAGAAACATATGGCTTCTAAACGTCAAATTTATGTTTTAAATAAAAAAAAAGCTTAAATTATTACGTTAATATATATATATTCCCGGCGAGGGAAGAAACAAAAATTTGCGAAAGCAAATTTACAGATCTAACATTGTTGGGTTGATGTTTAGAGGAGTTATATATATATAACATTGTTGGGTTGATGTTTAGACGAGTTGTATATATATATATATATATAAATATAACTCCTCTAAACATCAACCCAACAATGTAAGATCTGTAAATTTGCTTTTGCAAATTTTTGGTTCTCTCATATATATATATATAACTCCTCTAAACATCAACCCAACAATGTTAGATCTGTAAATTTGCTTTTGCAAATTTTTGGTTATTCCCTCGCCGGGATTCGAACCCATGCTACTGTGATATCGTGACACCAGATCGCCTGCACTGCAGCCGTCCCGCTATATATATAAGTTCGCCGCTAGATTAAAACTGACGTGGAAAGGTAACACACGTCCAGCGAAGCTCTATTTTTGTAGAGCCCAGGTGGTCGTGTGGTCTAGCGGGACGGCTGCAGTGCAGGCGATTTGGTGTCACGATATCACAGTAGCATGGGTTCGAATCCCAGTAGCATGGGTTCGAATCCCAGCCAGGGAAGAACCAAAAATTTGCGAAAGCAAATTAACAGATCTAACATTGTTTGGTAGATGTTTAGACGAGTTATATATATATACATATATGTCGTGTACAAGTTGCGATTTTGTACAGGTTGAGATCACCCCTAGTTTTTGGTGGGGTTCGTGTTGTTTATTCTTTAGTTTTCTATGTTGTGTCATGTGTACTATTGTTTTTCTGTTTGTCTTTTTCATTTTTAGCCATGGCTTTGTCAGTTTGCTTTAGATTTACGAGTTTGACTGTCCCTTTGGTATCTTTCGTCCCTCTTTTATAACATGTACAAAAATATTGTACATGGTATAACTCGTATAATGCAATGTATCAAACATCGTGCAAAAAAACCACTCATTTGAAATTGTAACTCACTTCTAGGACTTGTTAGTTTTAAAGATCAGACTTGTGTTTTATCTAACTATCTTTTAAAGACAGCAACATGTCGGTAGTGAAATGAGAAACAGACACATCTGATGGTAAACCTAAATACATTGTATCTATTTCAAATGTTCTTACATGTAAATTAAGTTTAAATGCTTTTTCAAGCACGTGATAAGTGTAAATTAAAATTGTGTCTATATCTAAGATGAATTAAGATTAAGCATATCTTTTAAATTTAAGCTGGGTTAAATTATACATTCCGCCATTATGTTTATAAGCTATGGTACATTTTTGTATTATTGTCTTGAATTTTTGCTAATGTGCTTTGTTTATATGCATTTTTGTGCTTCTTTGATACATTTTTGTTTGCTTCTATAGTGATTACGATTAGAATACAATGTTGACTGCTGTTCCCCTGTTTTTGACTTTTTTACCTATAATAAAATTGAGAATGGAAATGGGGAATGTGTCAAAGAGACAACAACCCGACCAAAATAAAAAAACACAACAGCAGAAGGTCACCAACAGGTCTTCAATGTAGCGAGAAATTCCCGCACCTGGAGGCGTCCTTCAGCTGGCCCCTAAACAAATATATACTAGTTCAGTGATAATGAACGCCATACTAATTTCCAAATTGTACACAAGAAACTAAAATTTAAATAATACAAGACTAACAAAGGCCAGAGGCTCCTGACTTGGGACAGGCGCAAAAATGCGGCGGGGTTAAACATGTTTGTGAGATCTCAACCCTCCCCCTATACCTCTAACCAGTGTAGAAAAGTAAAAGCATAACAATACGCACATTAAAATTCAGTTCAAGAAAAGTCCGAGTCTGATGTCAGAAGATGTAACCAAAGAAAATAAACAAAATGACAATAATACATAAATAACAACAGACTACTAGCAGTTAACTGACATGCCAGCTCCAGACTTCAATTAAACTGACTGAAAGATTATGATTTCATCATATGAACATCAGGCACAATCCTTCCCGTAAGGGGTTTAGTATCATACCATCATAACATATATGAGAAGAACATAACCCGTGTCATGCCAACAACTGTTTTTAGAATAAATGTGTTTAGTTCCGACGCAAAGACCTCATCAGTGACTCAATATTAACGCCAAAATATGCAATCTTTAATGACTTGACAACAGTATCGTAATTATATCCCTTCTTAATAAGTCTATTCAAAGGTATAATGTATGTTTGTGTTGTTCACACTTCGTTGTCAATATAATAGAGTTTGATGCGACTGTTATACAAGTGAGAAGTTTAGCTAGCTAAAAAGCCAGGTTTAATCCACCGTTTTCCACATAAGAATAAACTCATCATAGATACCAGGACTAAATTTTGTAAATGCGCCAGACGCAAAAGACTCATCAGTGACGCTCGAATCCAAAAGAGTTTAAACGGCCAAATAAAGAACGAAGTTGAAGAGCATTACGGGCCAAAATTCCAAAAGTTTGGCCAAATACAGCTAAGGTAATCTATGCCTGAGGTAGAAAAGCCTTAGTTTTCAAAAATTCAAAATTTTGTAAACAGTTAATTTATAGATATAACTATATCAATGATAACTCATTGCAGTGCAAAAAGTGCTGACTACTAGACTGGTGATACCCTCGGGGAAATAAATCTCCACCAGCAGTGGCATCGACCCAGACCCAGTGGTTGTAAATAAACTCATCATGGAGAAAATACCTGTACCAAGTCAGGAATATATCAGTTGTTGTCTATTTGTTTGATCTGTTTGGGCTATTGATATTGCTATTTGATTAGAGACCTTTTCTTGGAGTTCAATATTTTCTTGTGATTTTAATTTTTTACCTATTCTTTAATAAGGGACTAGTACTAGCAAATAAAACAACATTTTGCTGTAATGAAATCGTCTGTATATAGGAAATTTATGATTACCCCTATTTTTTTTGTGATCTGTGTACTGTAAATTCAGAAATTATTGCGTGCATTTATTATTGCGATGTTGTCATTTTACACCTTAATGCGATTTTAATTTTTACGATTTTGAGAAAAGTCATGCTTAATTCAGATAAAATATTACAAAGTGCGAGTTTTAATTATTGCGTTTACAACTCAGTCGCATTATTCGCAATAATAAAAACCTCGCAATAATTTCTGAATTTACAGTATATATATATGTGTTTCTGCGTATATTTTTTTTTTATTCCAGTGCAAAAAGATTAAAACAGGTATTGTGGTAAAAATATCAGTTTAACACCTACGTATATGAATTTGAGGTCTCATGTCAAAGACAGTGGTGTTCTTTAGTTACATCTTATTGTTTTTGTCCTGTCGGTTATAAATTGATTTCCCGTTTTTCTGATCCAAGACGATTTTTATCTTGTCATATTGTAAAGTCAATTGGATTGTCTGCCGTTAAAGCATGTAGTTTAATTTGACCTATAAATTTCTGTTTGTGATAATGCTGATTGATAATTAATGGTGGCACTACCAATTTGAAAAATAATGCTTGCGGGGACATTCCAAATATAGCTTTACAGACCTAATGGTAGAAATTTAAAACGTATGACCTTATGTAAGCAATGATTTGATCGAACGATTTTATATATTTAGAAAGGGTAAAAATCCACGCATTCCCGTTCCTTAGCTAAGGGACAGAGTCATTTAGAATTCTGTAATTAAGTCCCATTCCTTAGCTAAGGGACAGCGTCATTTAGAATTCTGTAATTAAGTCCCATTCCTTAGCTAAGGGACAGAGTCATTTAGAATTCTGTAATTAAGTCCCATTCCTTAGCTAAGGGACAGCGTCATTTAGAATTCTGTAATTAAGGTTCTAAAGTAAATTATTAACATAAATGTCTCAATTTCACTGCAAGTTTTCTTCATTTGTCAATTATATTTCCTTTTACAGATTTGACATGGTTTAATTGTTCAATTTTTCTGTTCAAATATTAAGAAAGTTATCTAGAGTATTCTTGATACTCAATATACATATTTATCCTGCAATTGCGTGTACTACTATACAGATACAGCCCTACAGATATCGCTATGCTGTATCTGTATACTATACATATATCGCTTTTTAAAAAGCTCCACCCACTGCCGGACTAAGTACTGTTTGAACCTGTGTGACCTCAGAATGTGTATTCCAGTTGCATTCCAATCACAATGACAATTGTCGATTTCAAATGATTGCGTTACAAAATCAACCATGTCAATTTCAGCATGCATGTTCAGTGAATGTCAAGTCTGAAGCCGCGTAGGACAACTCGTACACTTCTGTTTCAAATTTGACAATGTTTTTGTTATTTGTTTTTACTGTTGAAATTAGTTGTTATGTTAAAAAAGATAATTATTCACCTTGAGCGATGTATTATTGTTGACCATTCGAAATTCTTTTTTTTGCGAACCCGTCTTCAGCGTAATGTGTGATTTTGATAACTACGCGGGCCTCAAGGGATTACAAATCGAAAACAAATGCTAAATATGTTAGTTTTTGTGTCTTTAAAAACACAAACAATATACAGAATTAATGGCAGGATAAAGACAATAACTGTTTAGTGTCTTTAAATATCAGCTGTATTTGTACTCGGCTCGAAACAGGTGTAGTAGCTCGCTAAAAGCTCGCATACACCTTGTTTCCTAGCCTCGTACAAACACAGCTGATATTTAAAGACACTAAACAGTTATTGTCTATATATCTAAACATCTAACTTTGACACTTTATAGTGAACGGTGCAGGATTTGATATACAATTATTGAGATTACACTGTCGATGATTTAAGTTCGCCTCAATATTGCTTATTTTCTAAAGAGGAGAAAAGTGCCATTTAGAAGATGGATCATTACATTGTTATATTGGCTCAATCCTTTTCGTTTGAAGTTTGACCAATGTCTGAATCATATCACCAGTCATGAATAACTGAAAACGAAATAAAGGTACAAAAAAAGAAAGGAAACATAAAAATAAAAAATATAAAACTATACCTTTTACTGAAGCAAAACCACAAAAACGAAACCTGACGTAACCGTATCTCACTAAGAAATAATCTTTACGTTTTTGGTAAGATCAAACTTGTCAATTAGTGTTTTTGTAAATGTTCTAATGTTAAGTGATACTGGCTGATAGTATTATCAAACATAATTGATGATGCCGACCATGCATGTATCAAGATGTTGTAAAATCAGAACAATCAGAGAGTATTTTTTTAAAGGTTAACAGATGATTTGCGACAGACGACGATTGCCGGTGTGATCACTTGGTATTAATCGCCACTTTGCACACTACTTTGCAATTTCGTGGCGGTCAGTTTTTAATTCCGGAAACCCTGAAGAGAACCACATACCTTCGGTTGGAAAACTGTTCTCCACTTATATCTGATGTGTTCCCTCAGTTTTAGTTTATAATCTGACTTTGTTTTTTTCTCAATCGATTAAAGAATTTCAAACAGCGGTATACTACCGTTGCCTTCCTTACCAATCTAGTCAATAAAGAATGGATTACAGTGTAACTGCCCCGTGCTCAATTCGATATCGGTACTGAAGAATGAGTCCGACTACTTAGACCAACCAACTACCGAGGCACTTTGATCGGTGACGAATGGTACACACATTGTGAAAAGAATACCTTGCACAAACCCTTTTTGGTCACGAAAGCTAAATTTATATATTTTATATTTCCCCCGTGTTTTTCACGAAAACTTACACTATTCTTAAATCGTTGTTCCGTCATGCCCAGTGTAAATTTTTTAAATGAAATTTCTACTAACCGGCAAATCCAGTTGTGTCAACATCTGTTTCTAACATGTGTGTGTGTTGTTGAAACGGATTGAAGCGAGGTAAGTTGTATAGAAGAAAGCCATAAGTAGACATTGGCTGAACACCATCTATCATGAGGTAAAATGTTTCCTATAAGTAAAAAATTCACCTGGAGTAAATTTGTAGCATGAGAATTGCTAATAATGATACGATCTTTTCAATTAACAAATTGGTATAAAGTATTAAACAGAGTTTTAATGAAAGTAATGATTAGTGCTGTTTTATAACATAGAATAAAATAATGTAATCCATATATAAAAAAATTATATATAGTGATACTGACTGAACAAGATGGGAAAATTTTATTACTGAAAAATCTGCAAAGCGTCAAAGATTTCGATAAAAAATTGTTGAAAAGTGAAAAAGATATTTGTTGTAAGTTATACAGTCCCAAACAATATAATTACAGCCCTATCCACAAAATCATGAAATATTTATATAAGATTAAATCTACATCGCATCCCTATATCTTTTACGATAGTGGTGACGCCTGTGTAGCAAAATTTGTCATAAAATGTCAAATGTCATCAAAAATACGTTCTATATGAAGACCTTTAAAACTTTAAGCATATCTTCTCTGAAAACCAGTTCTAACAAACATAACATGATTAAGTTATCTCATTCCAGACGTTATAATATATTTTAAGTTCTTAAAGTATGACTTACAAATGAATCCAGAACTATATTTGTCTTGTTTTGAAGTTCTAATATTAAGCATCTACCACTTCCAAAATCGATGCCATCTTTTCCTTCCATGACGATTTGATATCCCTGAATTACTGGGTTATAACCTGCAACAAAAGTAGTTTGTTGATTGGTAAGTGATATACATTTAAATATTCATAGCACATACACATTCTAACAATCTGCTTTAAACAAACGGATAATTGTTAGAGAGGCAAATATCAAAACTCATAATTCGAAATCAAACAGACAACGACATGGCAAAAAGAAACACAAAAAAAAACTAGAAACAGTTCACAAACCAATGAAGACTGAACAACACAAACTCATAAAAAAAAGTCAGGGATGATCTCAGGTGTTCCGGAAGGGAAGTAAAATCCTGCTCCACATGTGGCATTTGTATCATTGTAAATTTCATACATCAGAGAACAAAATTTTGGAAACTCCCTTAACGAATGTATTAAAAATTCTCTAGAGTATCAATTAGAATGTAAAAATAAAAAAATACCAAACTTCGAGGAAACTCAAAACGGAAATTCTCAAATAGAATGGCAATATGAAAAAGTCAAACGAATGGATACTAACTGTCATATTCCTGACTTGTTACATTCCTGTTCTTATGTAAAGGAGACAATTTTGATTTCGGTATCTTTCGCAATAGAATGACAAAAATGTGACAAAGTAAAAAAGTCACACCAAAAGAAGGGGAAGAGTTATATTTACAGATCAATAAGTTTTTGGTGTTTTCCAAGTTTTCCAAGTACGTACGCACCTAAGTTACAAATGCATATTTTGCAGCGACTATGCCAAAAGTTATAACTAAGCTTCTTTTAAATTATCTTATTGTTTTGCGGCTGCACATGATGTTTCCACAACAGAAATAATCAGCAGTGTTTTTTCATTGTTTATTATGACGTTTAAAGTAAAATAGCAAAATTAATGCTGAACTCCAAGGAAAATTAAAAACGGAAAGTCCTTTATTAAACAGCAAAATCAAAAGCTCAAACAAATCAAACGAATTGAAAACAACTGTCATATGCATCAGTTGGTAAAGACAGTTCCTCTTCTATAAAATTGTAGATGTAATTGTGACGTAAAACATCAAAAATTGTAATCAATTCATTTCTATTTCTTCATTTTCTGCCTTTAACATAGTTATTAGAGACTCATCAGTGAATCTCATATCAAAATAGTTGAAAGCCAAACAAGTATAAAGTCGAAGAGTATTGACGACCAAACATTCCGAACAGTTCTGCCAAAAAACGACTTAAGTAATATGTGCCTGGGATAAGAACATCCTTATTATTTCGAACAATTCATACGTTTTCAAACAGCAAATTTATAAAAATTACCATATAATTGATATTCATGTCAACACTGGAGATCTGACTACTGGGCTGTTGATACCACCGCGAACGAAAACATCACCTTAATTATGTTGCACCAACAATGGTCTTTCTAATGCCTCTACTTTTTTCCAACGGAGTGTTTCAATATTCGTAAATCTACCTATCTATTTATTTTAACATTTATTTATTGGTCGTTATTTGTATCATCTTACTATCTTTAAAATATATCTGTTCAAACTGCAAATTCTATGACACACTTGCACTGGTCTTTAACACATAAATGCAATTTAAAAGTGTGTTTGTCTTTCTGGTGCCATAACTGCGCGAAGGTGAACAAATGAAAGTTTCAACCGTATATCCTAATACTTTACGTGAATCAGTACCTGGTGACATCTCCACTATTCAAAACTAGCATTTATCAAGCTTATGAATCACCCTTCCATTAAATCGAAGAACTATTGATTAAGTCACAAAATAAAGAGAGAGTCAAGAGTAAAAGGATTATTTCAGAGGGAAAGTGACCATATTAAAGAAAGGAGAAACGCAATGTCTGACCTGTTTAAGGTTATCTTAATAAACAGTAGTTCGTAACAATATTATCGTTCACAAAATAAATATCTTTTATAAACTTAAAACTTGAGAAAATTGAACAAACTTTAACAAGATTCAACTACAAACAAGACGATTATATTAAGATATGAGGGTAAAAATAGAGTCAAAATGAAAACAATAGTTATTTACATCACTTGTTTATCAGACTGATACGATTTGTCATGACAAAATGTTGACAAAGACTTTAAAAATGCAATTGACATCAAGCTTTTATTATTAGCTGCTTAATAAAACGTTAATACTTCTTCAAAACACTAAGGATTTTCTACTGCCGTGTATAGACTTGGCAAAAAATAATTTGAATCATTTTGGTTTCCAATGCTACTTTCCCTTTTCTGGAAAAATATTTTCCTGTACGGATTTTTTTTTCTGCTTTGATATTTTATTATCTGAAATGTTAAAAATCTCCTTCTAACCGGATTTGGTCGTTGTTGTTGTGATTAACTTGATTCTTAAATGTATCTTTACTGACCCCTCAAGTTAAACAGTCTCAAACAGAGTCATACGCATGAAAAGTCGAACAAAACTATTTTCAAACAGTGGTTCTTTACAGAAGATTAACTATCAGACACCAAAGGTTTCACCATGTGTTGACATACTGTAAGTTTTACATTTCAACCGTAAATGTCCAGTTCATAGATGACATGACATGGATATAGGAAGATGTGATATGAGTGGCAATGAGACAACTCCCCACCCAAGTAACAATTTATTAAAAAAAAATGAATACGAATGAACAGTCTAACAAAACTATTTTCAAGTAGTGGCTCTTTACAGAAGATTAACTATCAGACACCAAAGGTTTCACCATGTGTTGACATACTTTAAGTTTTACATTTCAACCGTAAATGTCCAGTTCATAGATGACATGACATGGATATAGGAAGATGTGATATGAGTGGCATTGAGACAACTCCCCATCCAAGTAACAATTTATTAAAAAAAAACACATTATAGGTCAAGGTACGGAATTTAACACGAAGCTTTGGCTCACATCGAACAGCAAGCTTAAAAGAGCTCCAAAAATTACTAGTGTAAAACCATTCAAACGGGAAAACCAACGATCTAAACTTGAAAATGGAAATGGGGAATGTGTCAATGGGACACCAACCCGACCATAGAAAAAACAACAGCAGAAGGTCACCAACAGGTCTTTCAATGTAGCGAGAAATTCCCGCACCCGCAGGTGTCCTTCAGCTGGCCCCTAATCTATGTAAAAACGAAAAACGAGAAACACTTATGATCCACATAAACTGATGAGTCTTTTGAAGACGAAACGCGCGTCTGGCGCATATACTAAATTTAGTCCTGGTATCTATGATGAGTTTAATAACATGTCTTTTTGTTGTATTTATTTTTTATCTAAAGATAAAATAGACCAGAAACTGATGAACTAATCGGTCTGCGCTACATGTGTTTTTAATGCTTGTATGTTGTTTATATAATCCAAATTATGCGCAAATCTCTATAATACTAAATATACTTAAGTTTATGCTGTTCAAAGAAAGTACTATTTTTCAAAATTCATACAGATTACAAAATTGCTAAACACATATATTCATCATTCAAGGTAAAATATTTATTTAAGTTACATATGCCTTTGTATAAAAATGCTATTATGAAAAATATACAACTCCTAAGCTTTATCCGCGTGATATAGGGAAACCAATGTTTACTTTACAGTCTACAGATTTCGGAGAGACCTTTTTGGATAATACGAGATGTCAGACATTTCACTCTGCGAATTTTAAAGCGGGTAAACAAATTATATTAAAGATACGATTTTGTTAAATACTTCTACTAATGCCAAGTATATATAAGAAACAAATTAAATATCAGAGTTGACAGGATATTTGTCATTTTTTCTGATAACAGATTTACATTAAAATGATTCGGATTACAACAGTCAGTTGCAATATCCGTTAAATACATTTGATTGTTTTTAAGCAACATAATATTGTGTTCCAATTGTTTATTACAAGTATGAAAGTGGATAGAGTAAATAAATATAGATTTAAAACAATCCATAAACAAACATAAAACACTTGTTACAAGATTCCATGTTTCAACGTGTCACATTTAATCACACAAGCTTTCATTGAAATATTTACCAGGTTACGTTTGTGTAACATTTTTTGATTACTTGTGACGTCTGTGATTTCGAAGAATTGCGGTCAAATATCGATCAGATGAATAAATGAAGAAATTTCGTACAGAAAGAATCTTTGAACGTATCAACTGTACAAAGTGCGTCAGTCTTATCTCTTTAAATTACAAAAATCATGCATTTTATTTTCAAATTTGTTTTTTTATAATTTGTATTATCATAATTGGAAATTTATATTTTGAATCTGTTTCTGTAAGTTTGAACATATTTTATTGTTCAAAAATGACAAATGGATTAGATAAAGAAAGGCAACAGTAGTATACCGCTGTTCAAAACTCATAAATCCATGGACAAAAAACAAAATCGGGGTAACAAACTAAAACCGAGGGAAACACATTAAATATAAGAGGAGAACGACGACACAACACCGAAACGCAACACACACAGAAACGGACCAAGCAACAGACAAAACACCACGAGACACATATTTTCAACTTAGTAACATCTTTCTGTTGAAATAACATTGGTATTTATATTTAATCATAGCAACCAAACAATACACATTTCTATTCAAACAATTAAAATATTCATAATTGACCAATGTTAAACATTCCATAGTCTCATTTAACTTGCTTCCTCCGTATGTTCCTGTTATTATCAAGCCCGTAGCTGCATTTAATAATTCAGAGAGAAAAATTAAATTATAATACATTCGACCCAGTTTTATGATACCCTATTTAATGGTTTGCATTGAACTACAAACACTGTGCTGTATTAGTATAGAAAATGAAAAAGACTAAATATATGTCATTTGTCTGCAGTGCTCCTCTAGATTTGCCATCTTCAGGAACGCTTAATATCTAATAGTTGAAAGCCAAGGATATATAAAACCAAAACAGATGAAGAACAATATGACAAAAAAATGACCTTATAATAATAGCCAATTCCGTTGAAGATCACTGTGTACAGGATGTTTAAATCTAAGTGTTTTTAATCATTTCTAAAAAATAAATCTAAAATAAGCTGTACAGTGCATGATATATTCAACTGTTCTTTGTGTGATATGTGATCTCTACTGTAGGATAAATTGAATTGTTTAGAAAAGAAATTAACTGTTCTTGCGTGTTTGAATTTTTTTTTATATTGAACTATTTGTTATTTTGATGAATCGGTTGCAGATGAAACGCGTTTAAGTTTTAAGTCTGACATCTACGATGAGTTTATTTAGTGTACGTGTGTGATTTATTGTTGCTTTTTTATTTGAACTGGTATCATTGTGGCTTGATGATGTAATTGGGAAAGATATCTTCAATCACTTCCTGTTGTTGAACTAGACTTGATAGTTATCTTTCAACAAGAAAGCTGTATCTATTTCTATTCACACAATCAAATTACTCCCAACTGACCAATATCATAGAATCCGGATTCTCATGGAAATAGCTTACGTATTTTCCCATAATTATCCAGTCTGCCAATCAAATTAAGTACAACACATTAGGACAAAAGTATAAAAAATTCGACTAGGTTTCTTCCCTTTATTTTCACAATCAAGATATTCTCAATTGACCAATATCACAGTTTCCGGACTCTCACGGAAATTGTTTACGTATTTTTCTATATTTCAAATTGGTTAATCAGGTGACGCACAACACATTATAGATAGTAACCTTTTTGCATTCGATAATTCAGGTGGGGGACGGGGGTCTAAAACATTCGACAAGGTTTCTTCCATTTCTTCACTAAATACATTCAGATATTGTCAATTGACCTAGATTAAACTTTCCCTATTACCAAGGAACTAACTGTTTCTGTAAATACCAAGCCGCACAATCAAATGACACACAAAACACTTTTGATTTGTGAAAGTAACAGTTTTGCATTTAACAATTCAGAAGAACCTTTCCTGAAGAGTCGATCTTTTATAAAATGTAGTGGTCGACTTACTCTCTCTTTTTGACAAAAAAGAGTTTTCGAAAGGTTGAAACTATTAAACAGGGGTAGGAAGACTAAATTGAATTGCGAAAAACTTGATACAAATATGAAAATGATCTATTTCTGTAAATAATGGAAAGGTTTTACCTCAATGCTCTTCAACTTTGTACTTGTTTGGCTTTATAAATATTTTGGTATGAGCGTCACTGATGAGTCTTATGTAGACAAAACGCGCGTCTGGCATACTAAATTATAATCCTGGTACCTTTAATAACTATTTACAAATTACACCCGTAAAATGGTAAAAAAAAATAAAGACTTTTGTCTACTTTAAATTCCCCAAATCATGCATTTTATTTTCAATAAATAATATCAAAATTTTTATTTGTTTTTTTTATTTTATATCATGTTAGAAAATTTATATTTTGAATCTGTTTCTTTTGAAATAAATTGATATTTATATTTAATTATGGCAACCACGCAATATATATTTATTTATACTCAAACAATTAAAATATTCCTAATTGACCAATATCAGACACTCCATATTATCAAAAAACTTGCTTCTTTATTTTCCTATTATTATCAAGCCGGCCAATGAAATAACGCATCTGCATTCAATAGTTCAGAGAAAAAGATTAAATCATAATACAATCAACCCAGTTTCTTTCTACATTATCATACTTTGGTGGACAATAAAACCAAAACTTTATAAAATTGCATGCCTTCGATGCGTTTTTCTTGATTTAATTTTATGCGGAACAATCAAAGCAAAATATTTGACAGCTAAAAATGTTTCAAAAACCGTAACAGTTGAAAAGCTGTTTTACTATGCTAATAAAATTGAGAATGGAAATGGGGAATGTGTCAAAGAGAAAACAACCCGACCAAAGAAAACACAACAGCGGAAGGTCACCAACAGGTCTTCAATGTAGCGAGAAATTCCCGCACCATTGTTGGTTGCACTCACATTTTTACAATGTTTCTGTTAAAAGGATGTTGCCATTTGTCATACATTAGAGAACTACCGGGTCTTATCGACAATTCAACAGAAATAACTTGATATATGGACAATTGACTATCCTCTCCTATATCTCATCATTGAAACAGTTTTTTTCATCAAATTTCCCAGTACAAATTGTTCATGCTCAAACAAGATCATAATAATTTAAATATAAAATCAAATGTTAAAAAATAAGAAGGTACCGAGGGAGAGCTTTAAATGCAATTACTAGTCAGGACAGACAAAACAACATAAACGACATATGATATCCACTAATCGTTAAAAGTTTAAAATCGTTATAAGTTGGGAAAAATAACTACGCAGAATGGAAATATTCCCCTGATAGTCACGTTTTTGTTCTAGTGAAACGAAACACGCATAAATATTAGTTCTTAAATCGGATTTTAAAAATTGAATACTTCCGCGAAATGTATCTATTTTCCAACTTCAATTACAGAATTGTATACACTTTTAAGGCTTCATTTATGTAATTGCAAAGGGAACATTCACTGATAAGGTCATTTGTTTGGTGCAACAAACTATAAAAATCAAATACGTTCTGATGTTTATAAGACAGAAGTCGGTCAGATATGACTATTATTATTGTTTACTGTTGTTTTATTTATTTTCTTTAAGCCTTTATGCTTCCTGCAATTAAAGATCTTCAGGATCATTCCTACTAAAATCTTATCTTTAAACATTTAGTTATGACTCGTACCCTTACAAAAAAATATTCCGCCAATAGATGTTATACATAAATAGGATACAATTTATCTTTGGAAAAAGGCTTTTGAAATGTTGCAATAGTCTATATGGTTAGATCAACTTTATAAATTGCGACAACTTTAAATATTCATAGTAACAACACGAACGCCATTTCCGCAATAAATTGTCTAAGTTATAAAATCCTATTTAACAAATTATCTTGATACTACAGATACAGTTAAGTCGGCCTCATATCTTGACTTACATCTTAAAATTGACAATGGGGGTCGATTGAAAACAAAACTTAACGACAAAAGAGATGATTTCAGATTTCCAATTGTGAACTTTCCATTTCTAAGTAGTAACATTCCTGCAGCATCTGCATACTGGTTATATATCTCTCTATTGATACGATATTCCCGTGCTTGCATTTCCTATCATGATTTTCTTGATAGATGGTTGCTGCTCAAAAGGAAGCTCTTAAACCAATAGTTCCAAATGGTGAAGCTGAAATTATCCGATCGTAAGTTTGTAGACGAAACGCGCGTCTGGCGTATAAAATTATAATCCTGGTACTTTTGATAACTATTTACGGACGCCATCACGAGTTGGTTGACCGTTATGGAATAACGTACCGTTTTACAAATGATATCGGATATGTTCCTTACGTCTTAACTACAATTTCCTTCCCTTTTATGAATGTGACCTCCCGAATTAGACTATTTATCTCACATAAGCAACACGACGGGTGCCACATGTGGAGCAGGATCTGCTTATTCTTCCGGAGCACCTGAGATCACCCTAGTTTTTGGTGGGGTTCGTTTTGCTTATTCTTTAGTTTTCTATGTTGTGTCATGTGTACTATATTGTTTGTCTGTTTGTCTTTTTCGTTTTTAGCCATGACGTTGTCAGTTTATTTTCAATTTATGAGTTTGACTGTCCCTCTGGTATGTTTCGTCCCTCTTGAATTGAGGAATTTTATTATTTTGCAATTGTATTGTTTCTTTTTCAGCGATATTTTAGCTCCTGTTATTGAAACAGCAACAGTAGCAACATTGTGTACAGTGTCCTAAAACCCTTGCAATATAGAGCTTACAGATAGTATACTTGGTCAGTTTACCTTTTGATATTTCAATATATATTAGGCGCGATCTTGCAAAAAGTAAAACAAAAAAATATCGAACTGCAAGGAAATAAAAAACGATAAGTCTCTCATTAAATGGCAAAATCAAAAGCTCAAACGCATCAAACGAATGAAAAATAACTGACATAATCATGACTCAGACCTGATAACTTTCCTCAAATATAATTGGTAAAGGTTGCAGGAATGTCTCCAAATTGTTTACAGGCGCGTTCAAATTCCGATTGTATGAGGTGAACGCCAATTACATGTAGCATTTAAAATACACAAAAATTGAGAAACACATACACATTCAATAGCTCTCAATAACTCAAATCCTAGAAAAGCTCCGAATAAAGTTAAAACTATCAAAGATCTTTCATAAGCTTAACATACAAGTACAACAATCAATTTGACAAAAACAGCCACTGAAACGGTTTCTGCAATTATTTGTGACTGGGTTATTTATTTCTTTTCAAATCCTCCACGACGCTTCACTCTTTAATCGCGATCAGTGATATAACAAAAAGTAAAATACTGAACTCAGAGGAAAATCAATTCGGAAAGTCCATAATCACGTGGCAAAATCAAATAACAAAACGCATCAAAAACGAATGAACAAGAACTGTCATATTCCTGACTTGGTACAGGCATTTTCAAATGTAGAAAATGGTGGATTAAACATTAAAATGCAGACAAAAAAACATATTGTTATACTTGTCATGTCCCTATTATCTAAGAACATATTGGTTTATATCTTTCCAACGAGTACCTTCAATATTATGAAAAATTACGACACAGCAAACTTGTAAAATCATTAAAATTGTGGTCAAGTTCGTTTTTCTAAAGGCTATGTCGTATTTGCCATTAAGACGTTTCCACTAATGATGCACTGATGTATATGTTTTTACGTTTATTGATTAACCATTAATTGTATTAACATCTTTAAGGCGAGATGCGAGATGTGATTTCAATAGATGACTGATACATATTGCTATGAAACATCTTTCACAGTCAATAGAATTAAATATTTTCCGCTGGGAATATTTTTCCTTGATCATCACAAGCCATTAGATTGATTGATTGGTTCTTATTGTTTTACCGCATTAGTAGCAAAAAATGGTTAACTTATATTAGGAGTGATGAATATGAATTAGAAAAAAAACAGTTTGAGGTAATTCAATAGAGCAACTAATTTTAAACATAAAAATAAATGTATGGAGAGCTGTGAAGGGCTGGATAAACAACGGTCCTTTTAAAGTCAGCTTCCTTGTGAGAAATGTTGTTGGAGGAGTCTTTTTTTCCAGTTAAGGTGTGTGAAATTCTCCTTACGCCAGTCAATTATGTCCTTGTCAAATGACAAGTGTCGAATCATCCCACCCTTTTAGTGGCATTCGTGTATCCAAGTAAAAGTCAAAATTTATCATTTGCAGATCAACTTTGGCATTACACGATACCATATATTACATAGCAACGATCAAGAAATAAGCAAATGATGTCTAATTTTTAATTCTGTTTATTGTTTAACTGTACAAAAATATTAACACGAATTATTTATTTAGGCTAACAACATTTTGATAAAATAGCCACCAAGATAGTAGTTGGAAATTGATAATTGGCTGTCGTATTTTTTGCTGTTTGGACTACACAAGACTTAGAACGTAGCAAAACAAAAAAGACCCACTGACCAATAAACAAATTGGAGAAATATTTGGTGTGCGTATACAATTTGTATTGCTACTGGTTTCAATTGCAGACATGATGTTTGTAGAATAAAGTTTAACCATTAGGTAAGCAAAACTACTATAATGGTAGGTACATTTAAACAAATGAAATTGAGACAATTATCCACGGGGATTCAACTGACGAGGATGCAAGCAACTACAGGTCAAATTTAAACAAATGAATTTAAACAAATGAAATTCAAGTCAGGAATATGACAGTTGTTGTCCATTCGTTTAATGTTTTTCGTCATTTGATTTCGCCTTTTGATTAAGGACTTTCAGTTTTGAATTTTCCTTGGAGTTCAGTGTTTTTGTGATTTTACTTTGTTCACCAAAAAACGAAACCGGATCCTATAGAATAACAAAGGTTTAAGTACAGCATAGCCTAAAGTTGATTCATCATAACAAAGGTTTAAGTACAGCATAGCCTAAAGTTGATTCATCATAACAAAGGTTTAAGTACAGCATAGCCTAAAGTTGATTCATCATAACAAAGGTTTAAGTACAGCATAGCCTAAAGTTGATTCATCATAACAAAGGTTTAAGTACAGCATAGCCTACAGTTGATTCATCATAACAAAGGTTTAAGTACAGCATAGCCTAAAGTTGATTCATCATAACAAAGGTTTAAGTACAGCATAGCCTAAAGTTGATTCATCATAACAAAGGTTTAAGTACAGCATAGCCTAAAGTTGATTCATCATAACAAAGGTTGAAGTACAGCATAGCCTAAAGTTGATTCATCATAACAAAGGTTGAAGTACAGCATAGCCTAAAGTTGATTCATCATAACAAAGGTTTAAGTACAGCATAGCCTAAAGTTGATTCATCATAACAAAGGTTTAAGTACAGCACAGCCTAAAGTTGATTCATCCTAACAAAGGTTTAAGTACAGCACAGCCTAAAGTTGATTCATCCTAACAAAGGTTTAAGTACAGCATAGCCTAAAGTTGATTCATCCTAACAAAGGTTTAAGTACAGCATAGCCTAAAGTTGATTCATCATAACAAAGGTTTAAGTACAGCATAGCCTAAAGTTGATTCATCATAACAAAGGTTTAAGTACAGCATAGCCTAAAGTTGATTCATCATAACAAAGGTTTAAGTACAGCATAGCCTAAAGTTGATTCATCATAACAAAGGTTTAAGTACAGCATAGCCTAAAGTTGATTCATCATAACAAAGGTTTAAGTACAGCATAGCCTAAAGTTGATTCATCATAACAAAGGTTTAAGTACAGCATAGCCTAAAGTTGATTCATCATAACAAAGGTTTAAGTACAGCATAGCCTAAAGTTGATTCATCATAACAAAGGTTGAAGTACAGCATAGCCTAAAGTTGATTCATCATAACAAAGGTTGAAGTACAGCATAGCCTAAAGTTGATTCATCATAACAAAGGTTTAAGTACAGCATAGCCTAAAGTTGATTCATCATAACAAAGGTTGAAGTACAGCATAGCCTAAAGTTGATTCATCATAACAAAGGTTGAAGTACAGCATAGCCTAAAGTTGATTCATCATAACAAAGGTTGAAGTACAGCATAGCCTAAAGTTGATTCATCATAACAAAGGTTGAAGTACAGCATAGCCTAAAGTTGATTCATCATAACAAAGGTTTAAGTACAGCATAGCCTAAAGTTGATTCATCATAACAAAGGTTTAAGTACAGCATAGCCTAAAGTTGATTCATCATAACAAAGGTTTAAGTACAGCATAGCCTAAAGTTGATTCATCATAACAAAGGTTTAAGTACAGCATAGCCTAAAGTTGATTCATCATAACAAAGGTTTAAGTACAGCATAGCCTAAAGTTGATTCATCATAACAAAGGTTTAAGGATGTTCGCTGCTCAGTTTCAAAATAAATATTTTTTTATAAAACTAGTATGTCTTGATAGGGAATAAATTGAGGAATCTAAAAAGCAAAAAAAATATAGGGGTCAATGTGCTTGTTTTCAAGATATTAGTCATTGGAATTTTGGCGGGAAAATGTTCTCTCTTGATTTTTCATAGCTTCATCATTTAGCAGGCAAAGTTCTCAAATACTTTCAAAAAATAAATAAAATTTTATAAGACTTTTACAAATTACTTATAATAATACATGTAAAAGATTTATAAAAAGAAAAATGGGGGTTCATGGGGAAATTTTTTTAAGGCATTCAAATGGATAAAACCAGAAGATTCCGAAAATCTGACAAAAATTCCAAAATATGACAAGCAGACATCCTTAAGTACAGCATAGCCTAAAGTTGATTCATCATAACAAAGGTTGAAGTACAGCATAGCCTAAAGTTGATTCATCATAACAAAGGTTTAAGTACAGCATAGCCTAAAGTTGATTCATCATAACAAAGGTTTAAGTACAGCATAGCCTAAAGTTGATTCATCATAACAAAGGTTTAAGTACAGCATAGCCTACAGTTGATTCATCATAACAAAGGTTTAAGTACAGCATAGCCTACAGTTGATTCATCATAACAAAGGTTTAAGTACAGCATAGCCTAAAGTTGATTCATCATAACAAAGGTTTAAGTACAGCATAGCCTAAAGTTGATTCATCATAACTTTGATTTGCTTACATTACAGAATTAAATCACAGCAAATTAGTCATTATAGATTGAAGATGTTATATGAATGTAAATGAGACAACTCGACAACTCTCCACAAGAGACCAAATGACACAGAAATTAAGAACTACAGGTCACCGTATCATATATGGCCCAATACAATGACCAAAGCACATACCGCATAGTCGGCTATAAAAGGTTCCGAAATGACAAATGTAAAACAATTCAAACGAGAAAACTAACGGTCTTATCTATGTTCAAAATAATGAACGAAAAACAAAAATGGTACACTTCAACAAACGAAAACCACCGTATTCGTATTACAGGCATGCATCATTCAAAACTCACTCTATGTCATGCTTATATTGTTTTGTCGTTTTTGGTTGTTCCCCCTATATTGTGCATGGGACTTTTGAGGTTGACTGAAGATTGTGTGTTTTGTTCACTGAAGGGGCCATGAGTTGACCTGTGGTTGCTTGTATCATCATCAGTTGAATTCCCGTGGATAGTTGTCTCATTGTCATCATTCCACATCTTCCTATTTCTATATTGTATATATTGCTGCAGCAACATTTTCCGAAACTGAGCAAAATCCAAACACGTAAGCTGAAATGAAGAACGGATATTTGCGTCTTGGAAATATAAGATTTACATCGGCAATTATCTTAAATATTGCAGTCATTTCTAATCTTTCGCAATGCCTAAATCGATATTAAATAAGAAGATTTGGTAAGATTGCCAATAAACAACTATCCAACAGAGTTATAATGAAGTGAATTTAAGTAACTGTAGGTCATAGAATATTAAATGAGTTTTTCGATAAACAAAATCTTCCACTACAATTGCGCAGACTATTTCTGCTAATCCAACTAACGAAATCTTCAGCTACAATAACGCAGGTCTATACTATTTCAGCTATTCACCAAACAAAATCTTCCTCTGCAATTGCGCAGTCTATTTCAGCAATACTTTATTGGAAATTAGATTGAAATTACTCGATTGTACATATATACTTCATGTCAAAAATGACACTTAAATATCACCATTAAAATTAAAAAAAAGAGCAGTGGCTTTAAAAACTTCTTTGTTTACCAAATTATTGTATTTCTATTTACGACTAAAATCGAAGTTATAACGAATACAGCTGATATATAGTTACAATCACATTTATCAAAATCTCATTTCGTTTACGAATTGCAAAGTTTAAATGAAACTCCAAAAGACTTTTGTTATTGAATATAACAATTTATAAATTTGGTACGTCCAAAGCGATTATCTGGATCTATCTCCATCACTAAACGCTCAAAACAAAACAGTCGAATATAGAGGGTGTATAACCAACTACGTGAACAAAAATGAACAATTTCTAAATTTACCACAAATGTAGATACAAACACAATCTAATGGGGTAAATGTAGCAATCCAATATGTCTACTGTTGTCAACTTTTAGACAAGATACAATACATGCATTGAATAATTTAACAGATTTTTAAAAAATAACTTCCATGTAAGCATGAGATCTTAAAAATGATAAAGTGTTACTTACTTCTGAAATACTGCTGCCATATGAGCATGATACCGACTGTCCCATTTTTGGAAATAACCTTTGACCTAAAATTCAAAGGAAAATCAGCTGGTGCTTCTGAATTTGCTCCTCCAAATAATAATGGATATTCTGAAGACATATACTGTGGATCACACTCTACAAAATATGAATAATTCATAACTAAGTCTAAAGAATATGAATAATTCATAACTAAGTCTATAAAATATGAATAATTCATAAATAAGTCTATAAAATATGAATAATTTATAACCAAGTCTGTAAAATAATAATAATCCATAACCAAGTCTAAAATAAAATGAATACTTCATAACTAAGTCTATAAAATTTCATGATGAATAATTCATAAGTAAGTCTGAAAAATATGAATAATTCATTAGTAAGTCTGAAAAATATGAATAATTCATTAGTAAGTCTGAAAAATATGAATAATTCATAACTAAGTCTAAGTTCATATGATGAAATCATAATCTTTCAGTCAGTTTAATTGAAGTCTGGAGCTGGCATGTCAGTTAACTGCTAGTAGTCTGTTGTTATTTATGTATTATTTTCATTTTGTTTATTTTCTTTGGTTACATCTTCTGACATCAGACTCGGACTTCTCTTGAACTGAATTTTAATGTGCGTATTGTTATGCGTTTACTTTTCTACATTGGCTAGAGGTATAGCGGAGGGTGGATATCTCATAAACATGTTTAACCCCCGCCACATGTTTGCGCCTGTCCCAAGTTAGGAGTCTCTGGCCTTTGTTAGTCTTGTAACATTTTAATTTTAGTTTCTTGTGTACAATTTGGAAACTAGTATGGCGTTCATTATCACTGAACTAGTATATATTTGTTTAGGGACCAGCTGAAGGACGCTTCCGGGTGCGGGAATATCTCGCTGCATTGAAGACCTGTTGGTGACCTTTTGCTGTTGTTTTATTATTTGGTCGGGTCGTTGTCTCTTTGACACATTCCCCATTTCCATTCTCAATTTTAAGTCTTTAAAATATCATGATGAATGACTCATAATTCATAAGCAAAATACAAAATACAAAATATGAAGTTTATGTTTTTTGTATTTTCAATTTTATGTCATTATATAAACATTGCTTCAAAATACAAAATTTCACATCATTTTGAAAATACAGTAATCATTTTTCAAGGTTCATTTATCCGAAATTGTGTCTATGATCATCCATTGAATATAAAAAATGGGTTTCGAATCATTTTAAGCTCTTCAATTAAGCTTCTGAATAATATTATCGTTAAAGAAATATATTTAAAACATATCATTATTCTGCCAAATATAGTCATAAAGAATAAAAATCTTATAAAATAACATTTTAATAATCATTTGCTGTCCGGTTCATTGAGCTTTTTTAAAAATCACCATTTCTATGTAGATCATGCATATCGTTATGACGTTCTGCTACTTTAAATGGCTTATCCAAACATTTCAATACTTTAAAACATATATATGTATATATATTTATATATAATTACCAAAACATTTCATAAATCATATAGTAATTTTGGTCTATTGTTGGACTGTAAGGACGACATGCCACGCTGTAGCAACAAAACAAACACCTTAGCATAAGTATAAATATGTTTGTATTACAATAGATATAAAAAGATGTGGCATTAAATGCCAATGAGACAACTCTCCATCCAAGTCAAAGTACGATCTTCTTCAACAAGGAGCCTTGGCTCACACCGCACAGCAAGCTTTAAAGGGCCCCAAAAATGACTATTGTAAAACCATCCAACGGGAAAGCAAAAAGTGTAATATATATAATAAACGAGCAACACTTATGAACCACATAAACAAAAGACAAGTAAAAGTATGTTCTCACTGTCCCCTACACTCAGTCGTCACGTAAGTATACATGGAGTTCATTGCCCTAGTAGTGAACTTCTTGTATATAATGTACTACATGACGACATGTGTCGAGCTTGCCTATGTAACAGCTATACACCAACAGAAAAAAGTACAAGTGCAATGTTATCAATAACTAAAGGTCACTCACTGTACAACATACAACAATGAGAAATATTAAATGATACCCTTTTGTATTGATGTAAATCTTAAAATATAGATACAAGGGACAAGTGAGTTTGCTTAAATCAATTCGCAATCTAACGTCCACAGAGAACATCAATTCACAAATTCACAGACTACAAAAACGCAAATTGACCGATATGGAATGTATGAGTCTCTGATGAAAACGATTATAATGCAGTTGTTGTAGTCACGATTCCGTCCTCGGCAAAAATGTACTACACGATGTGTGCAACTAGTGGACTAGGATATGCTTACCCTTTTGAAGCACATGAGAACACCCTGGTTAATGAATTTCGTATCTTTATTTCCTATATAAGTTTTGTAAACTTGTTTATCTATCGTGTTTTCTTTGAAATTGTTTTAAATGTACCCTTGGCATCGTTTGTCTCATTTTCGAAGTAAATGAAAATACTTCACACAACTGATAAATGAAGATTAGTCTCTGATGCATGATTTTTTACTATTAATTGGTTTTGGCTTTTAACTAGCTGTCAGTAACTGCGAGTACTCTCAAATAGTATTTTCTTGTTAATTAGACCTGTTGATACTGTTTATAATGCTTTTTTGTTATTTTTTATTTATATGGATCTTGTCTGTACACCAGCTTTGATTATTTGTAATATCTTCAATTTTTCACTTATTCTTACAACAATTGTATAAACTTCAAGATTATAAAAAACGGTTTATTTCTAAAGTGAACATTGATTGGTTAAATATTTCTCAGTGTGTTTAGATTTGTTTGTTAGCTTTTTGGTCATGAATGTTTGTCTCTAATATTTTGTATTTGCATTTGTATTCAGATATCGCAGATTAAATTTATTCGTTCATTGTGTAATCATACGTTTTTTGATTGAGTTAAGTCTGCCAATTGATATTTTATCGTATGTTTTTTCTATGTTGTGATGTTATGCTAGTGTTTCAGAAAAAGGGAGAAGGTTTGGATCCATTAAAACGTTTAATCCCGCTGCAAATATTTGCACCTGTCCTAAGTCAGGAATCTGATGTACAGTAGTTGTCGTTTGTTTATGTAATATATACGTGTTTCTTGTTTCTCGTTTTGTTAATATAGATTAGACCGTTAGTTTTCCCGTTTGAATGGTTTTACACTAGTAATTTTGGGGCCCTTTATAGCTTGTTGTTCGGTGTGAGCCAAGGCTCCGTGTTGAAGGCCGTACTTTAACCTATAATGGTTTACTTTTTAAATTGTTATTTTGATGGAGAGTTGTCTCATTGGCACTCACACCACATCTTCCTATATCTATGTCATATCTTTGAAAATGAACCTGTTCACTGTGTGTGTGTGAACATATCTGAAATACCATCTTACCTGGTTCATACGTATGTAATGAGCACGATAATCGATTCTGAAAGTAAAGAAAATAATCATTTAAAACATGTATGTGTTTTTCTGATAAAAAAATCATAAAATAAAGTTTAAATCGTAATGTTAATTTCGAAAATGATTTCATCAAATCTTTGAAAACGTGCAGTGAAAACCTTTTGTTCACTTTCTTAAGTCTTTTTGTAATTTTCGGTTTTTTATACTGTCGAAAAATAATTATGTCGATTCCAGCAAAGTCTGTTAATATAAATTCCCATTAAGGAAAATAGCGCGGATTACATATGGTAAGTTCCAACCTTAAAGATTGTTTGATTGATTGTTTATAATTGCCATTTTCAGCACTATTGGATAATTGTAGCAACCAGATGTTATTGAAGATGGAAATCAGCCGAAAATTATTAACATGTTCAACTAACTTATACATAAGATATAGACGTAGACCCATTTTTTATTGCCTTGATTGTACTTAGTATCTATGCAAAACAAATCTATCCCTATATCATTATTAGCTATTGATTGTTAAAGTTTGTTCCTCATGTTGTACTGTTCCTCACTGTCTCAGGGTAGGGGATGGTTTGGTGCCAGCAAAAAGTAAAATCACAAAAATACTGAACTTAGAGGAAAATCAATTCGGAAAGTCCATAATCACAGGGCAAAATCAAATAACAAAACTCATAAAAAACGAATGGACAAGAACTGTCATAGTCCTAACTTGGTACAGGCATTTTCAAATGTAGAAAATGGTGGATTAAACCTGGTTCTATAGCGCTAACCCTCTCAAATCTGTTTAACTCCGATAAATTCTGAATGTGTCTGTCCCAAGTCAGGGGTCTTTAATTCAGTGGATGTCGTTTGTTGCTGTATATCATATTTGGTTTTCGTTCTTTGTTTTATACATACATCAATCCGTTAGTTTTCTCGTTAGAATTGTTTTACATTTGGCATTGTCTTTTATAGCTGACTATATATGCGGTATGGGTGTTGCTCATTGATGATTGCCGTATGGGCGTTTTACATTTATCATAGCCTTTTATAAATGACTATGCCGTATGGGTTTTGCTCATTGTTGATTGCCGTATGGGTATCTACGATTTGTAATGTCTATGTCATTTGGTCTCTGGCAGAGAGTTCAATGTCTCATTAACAATCACATCACGACTTCTTAGTAATTTATTTCTACTCAGTGAAGTCGCCCCTCATTCGGACAAACATTTTCAAAATCAATCACGCTGAAACCTACTCTTGTTTTTTTGGATCGAACGAGGACTTGATTATTCAAAATATATCTGATAAGGCTTATAATATGTAAATATATAATGTTGTTAGACGAATGAACCGCATCTTTTCAGAGTTTCATACCTATTGAACTATGTCAAACATGATCAAGTTATATGATAAATACTAAGCTAAAAAAAATATCTGATCTTGTGAGATTGATATGGCAAATACATGCATATATTTAAACTATTATATAAACATATTTTTTTTAAATTGAAAACATATTATAAGGTTTGGGCACCTCTTACAACAACTACTTATCCATATTATTATGGTATAGTTGTTAATGTCTGTGTCATTTTGGTCTCTTGTGCACAGTTGTCTCATTGGAAATCATACCACATCTTTTTTTTTTTTTTTATATATATTTATAGATCCGAGCTACCCCTTTTTCTATTCCTTTCGGACTCCTGTAGAGTTAGATTGGGACATCACGTTGTTCGTTGCAATAGCATGGAAAAGCGAACAAAATGATTTGATGTAGTCTAGGCGATACTTATTTTTAAGTACAAACAGAAAATGACACAATTGAATAGAGTCGTGATTTTAGTTAAAAATCAACAATTCTAGAGGAAACAATATACTAGATATTAGAAACACTTGAAATGGAAACAATGAAACATATTTGTAAACTAAAGGAAACACGTGTTGTTTGTACGGATGTCATATAATATGTTTTTTTTAAAACATTATCATTTTTTTTTTTAAACCGAACGAACTGAAAACCAACACTTAAAATATGCAAGTATAAAAACCAGTTTTGTAAAATTTGTTTTTTACTTCATCAAGATAACGAATCTGTAATAAACATTAAATATAGCTTTTTCAATTTAAAGTTGAATAATAAAGTAATGTTAAAGTAGTATATATATATATCGTTTATCAATTCAGGACAAATAATATAGGTACTTGAACAAACAAAAAATCACTTTTTTTTCCACACACAAACTCAAGAACTTCTACTTCTACTTCTACCCACAATCAACTAACTGAATATTTTGCCATGACTTCGGAGCGCATACGGACCCCTCCCCCCCATATTGTTTGAATTTAGTTCAGCTTTGTCACCGAGGTTTTAAAAGCCTCGACTGACGGCGCTGACACTACCCCAGGAGGGAGACTGTTCCAATCTTTGATGGTTCGTGGAGAAAAAGAAAATTTCCGGTAATCATTTGATGCTGCTGGAATTTGGAAGCTTCTGTCATGCATATTTCTTGACAATCGTTTATGTGGAATCAAACGATTTTCCTTTGTCACAGCAACTTTCTCATTTAATATTTTAAAGAGCATGGTAAGTCTTGCATCTTTTCGTCTTTGTTCGAATGATCTCCATTTTAGGTGGTTTAGCATCTTGCTTACACTAGGGTGATTTTGGTGTTTATTCATCACATAACGTGCGCACGTCTCTGGACCACCTATAGTCGGACTATTTCTGTTTTGTTGTATCATATGGTTCCAATACACACAGGACTGGCGTATTCTGTTATCGGTATAACAAGTGTTTTGTACGCACTTTCCTTAACAGACGTTGATCCGATGTTCAGGTTTCGTTTTAGGAAGCCGATTGTTCTATTGGCTTCAAGTGTTGCAGATGTTGTTAACATGGTCATTCCATTTCAGTTCGGACGTGAATGTGCAGCCTAGGTATCTGGTGCTTTTGACAGGTTCTAAAGTGTGACCATGTAGTTTGTATGATGTTGCAGTGGTGTCGTTTTTCCGGCTGATGGTGAGTACATTGCACTTGTCTGGGTGGAAGGGCAATTTTTCATGTGGTTTCCCATATTGCCAATTTATCTAGATCTTTTTGTAGAACTTTGGAATCTTTGTCTTTTGATATTGTAAGGTAGGTTATGGTGTCATCAGCAAATAGGCTAATAGTAGATTTAATTCCATCAGGCATGTCGTTGATGTAAAACAGGAATAGCGAAGACCCAAGGACTGGGCCTAAGGGTACCCCATATTCTACATAAATATGTGATGAGCTCTCTCCATCCACTACTACTGCTGGTGTCCGATGTGATAGGAAGCTATTAATCCACCTATTGACCAACTTGGTACGAATTGGGTAGTAAATGCTTTTTCGATCATGCTACATGTTAGCACTGAAGCCTGAGAACAAAAATTCGAGGTAATATCACAGGCACTTGTTTCTGTCAATATGGGGATTTACTATCCATACCAGTACTAAAAACTGTTTTTTTGTACTGGTATGGATAGTAAATCCCCATATTGACAGAAACAAGTGCCTGTGGGTAATATGAACAAATTTGTATTGTAGACCACAATTACGAAGTAATATGAACAAATTTGCATTGAAGAACAGAATTGTGAGGTAATATGAATAAAAATATGCTTTAAGAAATTAAAATTCAATTAAAATCTATGCATCACTTTGGGGAATTTTTAAGTCTAGTAACACACATTCTTTCAACCATAAACTATTGTCGAGTTTTTATATTTACGATATATTATTTTTAATACTAAAATAAAAATTTAAATTAAAATTCAAGACACTGTGGATTGCATTATTGTTCTACCAAAATAAGGTTAAGGAGGAAGACTTGTGGTAGGTTCTACCTATTGGGTTATGACGACTACAGCATTTCATTCTACGTGTACACACATTGCTCTCTTCAAAGGAGGCTACGTCAATAATGATGTAACACACATTATTAGGATTCACCAATGGACTAAATTATAATTAAATATAAGAAGATGGGATATGAGTGCCAATGCGACAACTCTCCATCCGCGTCGCAATGTGTAAAAGTAAACCATTCTAGGTCATAGTACAGCTTTCAACACGGATCCTTGGCTAACACCGAACAGCAAGATAAAAGGGTAACTAAAATGACTAGTGTAAATAACCATTCAAACAAGAAAACCATGCAACGGTCTAATCTGTATAAAAATCGACAAATGAGAAACACTTATGAACCACTGAACATGTGTATTTGTCGTTGCATACCCCGATTCTTTCGATTTGTTTCGTTAAATAAATATATCACATACCTGAGAATAAGAAAAAATATAAGATTTATATTATTCAAAACCTAACAAATGTTTGAGTTAGTGGCTGCAAAAAGCCTACGTATCAGGAGACTGTGTTGTAATAATGTTTGAGTGCTAGACAGACTAAATCAAATGATTTTCACTTTCACTAAATTAATACTCAATTTACAACAAACAAATCAATACAAAATGTGTTCATTCTACTACAAACAAAATGTTTTCATTCTACTACAAACAAAATGTGTTCATTCTACTACAAACAAAATGTTTTCATTCGACTACAAACAAAATGTTTTCATTCGACTACAAACAAAATGTGTTCATTCTACTACAAACAAAATGTTTTCATTCTACTACAAACAAAATGTGTTCATTCTACTACAAACAAAATGTTTTCATTCGACTACAAACAAAATGTTTTCATTCTACTACAAACAAAATGTTTTCATTCTACTACAAACAAAATGTGTTCATTCTACTACAAACAAAATGTTTTCATTCGACTACAAACAAAATGTTTTCATTCGACTACAAACAAAATGTGTTCAATCTACTACAAACAAAATGTTTTCATTCGACTACAAACAAAATGTTTTCATTCTACTACAAACAAAATGTTTTCATTCGACTACAAACAAAATGTTTTCATTCGACTACAAACAAAATGTGTTCAATCTACTACAAACAAAATGTTTTCATTCGACTACAAACAAAATGTTTTCATTCTACTACAAACAAAATGTGTTCATTCTACTACAAACAAAATGTTTTCATTCGACTACAAACAAAAAGTTTAATATTGTATTCTTCAACAGTTGTTAACTGGATCTAATATGCGAGTTTAATTGGTTTATTTGTAATGTTTCGTTATTTCATGTTTTCTTAAATGTAAAAAGACGGATGACCATGCAATAAAAGTGAGACTGGAAACAGGAAACGTATCAAAGAGACAACAACCCGATCAATGGGCAGAAATCAGTCGTAGGCCACCAAGTTTGCCATATATAAAACGTTATTACTCAATTGAATCTAACCTTCATGTAAATCTATAAAACTGTGATGGCTTAAAACATACCCGACCATACCCTTAACAAAACAATTATTCTCTTGGAATCATATATATATATATACAGAATTGGACTCAAAGGACGACATGGCTTCAGTTTAAACTTGCTTAGCTAATTAGGTTGATCATTTTTGTATAAACTCGGTCAATCAAAATGAAACTAACTTTTCCTAGAATAAGCATTTATCGTTTCAACTGTTTCTCTCACGTAATTCGTGGCGGCAATACAACTGCTGTGTTTTATAATTAAAAAAATCAGGTCAACAGATGTGATGCAACAGTCATATGTATGCTTAAATATATATAAGCAATGTGTCATATAGATGAAGAGCCGTTGACTTTTGATATAGAATATTGATATTATGTTTCGATGAACCTGAAGGCCTATGATACTCTATATTGATTTGTTTTTATATATATAATACTCAGTTTAATCGCACCGACGCATAATACCTCGACATTTTTAGCAGCGTTTATCATTTGTTTTCAAACTTTGATATGTATCTCATTTCTTCACAGATTTTTCTTTTAAAACTGGTTTAATAGACCTGCCAAGGATTTGTATTGTCTTACTATAAGTCTTACTATACCAATACTTGCTGCTGCCAATGGCAGAACTACATGATACGACAATCGTATAGCACCTGTGGCGATATGTCTAGAGTACAACAATGCCTTTTCTCAGAAACCTGAAGCCTAGTTGAGGCTTGAAAGGATATCCTTGTAACGGTTAATATCAAAGCTTTGAACGTTGTTAGTTAAACAATTCCATTATAATATAGTCATTTCTGTGCGATAAAAAAAAACTGCGAAAACTTTGAACGCAAGCAAGGTAAATATTTACTTTTAATGTCAGCATGATGTTGCTGTTTCTATGCATGGTGTTCATTTGAGATGCCAATGCAAGGACCTTACATCACACCAACATTCATTTATCAATAGATAAAAACAAAAACAAATTGATATAAACTGCAATAAAAGCGCTGGCCCTTTGCTGTGTTGTACTTGTATTTTGTGGCATGAACGAATCGCCGATATCTCTTGTTTTTCTAACCGTTAAGAAATTCCTTTTCATTTCTTTGTGGCAATTTCTAACGGCGATCTATGGTTTTTAACTTCTGTGTCATTTGTAACCATACCACATATTCTTATTTTTGTATATAAAAGCTAGTTTTTAGCATGCACTGCAAAAAAAATCTTGTATTGGTAATAAATTTCCCTTTAATTAACAAGTTTCTGAATACCCATAATATTTTGAAAGATAAAAATAAGATAAAGATTAAAAAAAAAAGTTGGTAACATTGTGATCGACAATTTCATTCAGATTAACCTATTTACAAATCAGATTTGCAATTCAAGTTTCAGGCTAATATTTCATTATTAAATAATGTTCAGGATTTTTGGTAAAAACGTCAAAAATAATCATATAAGGATTTTAACGCCTATAATAAGTCCATTGACGATTGTAGTCACTTTCATCTTATCTGAAAATCTATCATATAAAGTTCTTTACAACTTCCTATTTACCATTTTTCTCTTTCTGTAATTGCTATTGCGACTGTTACAAAAAATCGAGAGCAGTAACTCCTACCTGAGAAGACAGATAACATAGGGTATGTGCGCATATATCCGCGATCGGATCATGCACTGTGTAACATTCAGACTGGATACGGAGAGAAGGATATATTATCCTGAATGGCTGACATTACTATTCAGAGCATCGCTCTATTTGTTAGCTGAAACGTATTTAGTCATTATTTGGTCAGGTAAACTGTCCTCCTTTAAGAGTAGACTAGCCTGATAGTTAACCAATCTGTATGTTTGTAAGACTAGACTTCTTCGAAAGGGGTACCTTACCTAATAATTACTTCAAGGTTCAGTTAAAAATAAAGCTAACCAAGAATTCTACCTTTCCTTACACACTCAATGCAATCGGCTGTAATATCGATTTGTGAATAGTTAGACTAGTCAATTTCAAAGACTACATTACATTCGATTTGTGTTTTACAGTTAACATTATTGTCGATCGTTTATATAAAATATTAATTCAATGTTTATTATAAATTAGGCGCATCACATTTCTTTTAAAACTGAACGCAATTACAACAACTAAGTTTTCAAAATAAATAATAAATATACTGAAAGCTTTAATAAAACCATTAGTTTTCTATTTAAATTGTTTTACATTATTTTCCCGACTTCTATACAGTATGAGTTTTTGGTATTTTGTTTTTTAATGACGTATGCTGACTTTATTATTACGCCATTTTTATTTAGCTTTTGTTTGATAGTTATCTCGAACACAATGATTCCACATATCGTCTTATTTTGATGTTATAGCAAATAGCCCTATTGTCGAAAAAACCAAGCATCGAAGAGTTTTAGTTGCAAGGGCGACGAATTGTTATCACCATATCAGTAATACAAGAGTACATACAGACGGAAAGAATAAGGTGCTTTTCGTTCATTTTTTTTTTACATAAATAAGGCCGATAGTTTTCTCGTCACAAGTTGAATTGTTTTACATTGCCTTATCGGAACCTTTTATAGCTGACTATGCGGTATGGGCTTTGCTCATTGTTGACGGCCGTACGGTGACCTATAGGTTGTTAATGTTTGTGTCATTTTGGTCTTTTGTGGATAGTTGTCTCATTGGCAATCATACCACATCTTCTTCTTTATATCTTGATAACAATTCTAGATTACCTAGTTTCGTCACATTTCTTTAATATAAAGGCAAGGATTTGTTTACAATATAAAAGCTTGATAAAAGACAGAGCATACTTATATGCGAAAGAAATTTAAAAATTTCACACCAAAAAATAATATAACTCAAAGACAATTAAATTCTATCCTTCCAAATTCTGTATTTTGGGGGATTTTTTTTTTTTTAAAACACAGATGCTTGCAATCATTAACTTTAATTGAGTTTTTAGACAAAATAAATTAGTTTTGTTGAATCAAATAGGGTAAAAAATAATTTCAGCAGTGTTTTTTTTTTTTTTTAGAAATTCTGTTTTATTTTTTAAACGTCCGTCAATGTGATAGATAAAAATGTGAGCCCATTACACCCGATTTCAATGAGTGTGTAGGCAAAGGTAACATTTTGGTTAGCTTGATTGCAAGCTGAACCGTTAAGTCATTGTTAGGTTAGGTAAACTATCATCATTTAAGAGTAGAAAAGTTCAACAGATATCCAATCTACCTGTCTGTAGGACTATGCTACTTGGACAGGAGGTTAGTATACCTTACCCAACAATGACTTTACGGTTCAGCTAGCAAGCAAGCTAACCAAAGATATTACTCGTAGCTACACTCATTCAAATCGCTGTAATGTTCTAAAAAAATTAAGGTGTTTGATGAAATCGGCTCTACCTGGTTAAGATAATTGTAGCATATTCCTACAAAAAATGCCCTCTCAAAAGAGGTAGACATCTAACTTAAACATGTTTCATATTTTTGCGTTTAAGTTGATAACAAAACCAAAACTGATCATTGAGCTTGGATTTCCGTTTCTCATTTTAATTATGGAATCTTTGGAGCCATATATATTATATATTAATACTAATACAAGTATATCATTTTGAAAATGAAGTGTACTTATGATGAGAAGGTGCATGAACGCTCTTTTTTAAGCCTTAAAGTAAAAAAACTAGAGGCTCTAAAGAGCCTGTGTCGCTCACCTTGGTCTATGTGAATATTAAACAAAGGACGCAGATGGATTCATGACAAAATTATGTTTTGGTGATGGTGATGTGTTTGTACATCTTACTTTACTGAACATTCTTGCTGCTTACAACTTTTTCTATCTATAATGAACTTGGTCTAGAAGTTACAGTAGAAAATGTTAGTAAAAATTTACAAATTTTAATGAAAATTGTTTAAAATTGACTATAAAGGACAATAACTCCTTAGGGGGTCAGTTGACCATTTTGGTCATGTTGACTTATTTTTGGGTCTTATTTATTGCTGTTTAGAGTTTAACTCTATCTATAACCAAAAACAGCAAAATTTCCCTAAAATTACCAATTCAGGGGTAGCAACCCAACAACGGGTTGTAGGATTCACCTCAAAATTTCAAGGCAGATAGATCTTGACCTGATAAACAATTTAAATCGGTCATATTGGCTCCAAATGCTTTGGATTTTGAGTTATAAGCCAAAAACTGCATTTTACCCCTATGTTCTATTTTTAGCCATGGTGGCCATCTTGATTGGTTGGTCGGGTCGTTCCACACATTTTTTAAAACTAGATACCCCAAAGAAGATTGTGGCCAGCTTTGGAATATGGCTCAGTAGTTTCAAATGAGAAGATTTTTGTAAAAGATTACTAAGATTTCCGGAAAATGGTTAAAAATTGACTATAAACAGCAATAACTCCTAAAGGGGTCAACTGATCATTTTGGTCCTGTTGACTTATTTGTAAATCTTACTTTGCTGAACATTATTGCTGTTCTCAGTTTATCTCTATCTATAATAATATTCAAGATAATAACCAAAAACAGCAAAATTTCACTAAAATTACCAATTGAGGGACAGCAACCCAACAACGTGTTGTCGGATTCAACTGAAAATTTCAGGGCAGATAGATCTTGACCTGATAAACAATTTTACCCAATGTCAGATTTGCTCTAAATGCTTTGGTTTTTGAGTTATAAGCCAAAAGCTGCATTTTACCCCTATGTTCTATTTTTAGCCATGGCGGCCATCTTGGTTGGTTGGCCGGGTCACGCCACACATTTTTTGAACTAAATACACCAATGATGATTGTAGCCAAGTTTGGTTTAATTTGGCACAGTAGTTTCAGAGGAGAAGATTTTTGTAAAAGTTAACGACGCAGGACGACGACGGACGCAGGACGACGGATGCAAAGTGATGGGAAAAGCTCACTTGGCCTTTTAGGCCATGTGAGCTAAAAAGGTAAGATGCCATGCACAAAATGAGCTGTTATGCTGATAAAGCCAAACTTTTTGATTTACATTATTATTTTATTCCCGATAAAGTTGTACCTATTAAAATGGATGTTTTTCTTTGATTTTATGCCATAATCTCCTTCAAGTACCAATTTTACTTCCAGTATTTTCCAAAGGTTATAACAATAAAAAAAAACATCGTTGCTAGATGCTTTTCTTTAACATAACTGTGCATGCAGAGAGATTATCAGAAAACTTGATTTTTTAAATTTGAGAAAGAAAAAAATTGATCTTATACGATCTCTCCAATACATCCTCCCCATACCCCCCAACAAAATGTAACACTATTATCAAAATTTGTATAAATAGATAATGATATCTATGGAACCAATATTTGATAAATAAATAATGGAAATGCAAAATCATTAGCATGCTTTATAGCATAACAAATAATAAATATTAAGACACTTTAATTATACAACAGAGAACAATTTGAAACCATGTGTCCGTAATATTTCTTTGTGCTAGACAAACAAAATCAACTGAAAATCACATAGACTAATTTTACAGCACATACACAAACGAATTCCCGCCTCAATTTTATGATTACGACTTTTAACTGGGACACTAAGGCTGAATTATTTAATACCAAAGATCAATACAAAATGTTTCAGTCATTGTTATACAAACAAAAAGTTTTATATCATGTTCTTTACTTCGTTCCTGTATTGATGCTATTTGCGAGTTTTTAAAGAATACAATGTTGGTTTTTTTTTGCAACTTTTAAAAATTTATGTTTTCTTCAATCTTGACATGTACAAATTTTCCACATATAAACACGCGAAGACACCAACCCCCTTTCTGAATTCAAATTTGAAAAGAGAAAAAAAACGGTTTAATATGGTCCAAGCCATACCAGACAACAAGACAATACCATAAAAAGACAACTGTTTTTATGAATCCTGGAACGGATGCTTTGTGAATAAGCTCCCTCTCCAAGAAATTCATGAGTCACTATCATTCTAGATGATCGTTTCTGAACTAAATGGTTTCTATTCTATTTATTTACATTAGGTTGGGTAAAAAAGGGAGGGTAAAGAGGTATTAAACCTTCCATCGTTGAGGTGTTAATAATTTTCAAATTACCTTTATATATACAAAACATATAAAAATATGGTATTATATAAGTAAGTGTAGTCTAGATGTTTTAAAGTTACTGAGAATATATATATGCAAAGACCACTTGATGTTATATTAATTTGGTCTTAAGAAAGCCATATTTTCTACTGATCAAATACAATTTAAAACTATCACCACTTTGTGGTTTATATAAACATTTTATTTGATAATGATCTACTCACTAAATACATTAACAAAATAAAGTAGCAATAGAACTTGATGGGTAGAAATCGAACAGTAAATGTTCAAATAAGTAAGTTGTCAAAACAATAAATAAGTTTACTGAATAGCAAGTACAATGTATATCTAACTTTTATGTAAATAGTTTATGATAACAAGTTAAGTACTAAGAGCATGAAGAGTTCAGTTGACAAATCAATACAAAATGTTTACAAAATACCCAAGATAATTTGATGCACATTAAGTGCATTCTGCAAATTTATGAGTTAATATTTATTTACGCAAACGTGACTATCTAAATCGGTCAAAAAAGGAATGGGATATTTCTTCCACCTTGACTTATTAAACTTTAAAAATTTAAACTTCAATGTCACGGTTATCAGTTATTTACAATAGAAGATAAAATAAGGTTATGTAGTTAACTAGGGTAGTTTTAAACTATGACGAGGAATGCCGTTCTCTATTATGCCCCCTCCCCCCAAAAAAAAAATCCCTCCTAAAAAGTATCATGTTACTTGTAAAAAAAAAACCATCCCAAATTATTGTTAAAAGGTACAGTACTAAAAGATAAAAAATAAATAAACATATTATATACATCTATATGAAAGTTATTAATTAAGACGAAAATTCACGAAGTCCATTCAAAAAACGTACCTTAGAACTGCATGTTACCATATTGTTTTTTTCTCCTGCGAGGCTTGAGAAAAAAATAATCCAAAGAAAATATCTCGGAAAGCACATATTTCATATTGTCCTCTTTTTGTGACTTCCAGCAAAGAATAAAAATGTAACACTAAAATCAGAAAGTCTTTCTCGTAAATTGATTTTGAGATAATTTGTAAATCATTATCAACAGCGACATCTCAGCAATAACTGTGTATTGATGTGACAAAATAACTAGGCGTTTATCTGAACAAGGTCATAATCCAGTACGCAACAGAAATCAAGTCACAGGTGTTTAGATAGTTATTACTGAAAGCGGAAAGGTATAACTATAAGACGATATCGTCGACTCGTATCCTGATCAAATCAATATTTACAATATTTGTTTGTAATAGTAAAATTTTATAATAAACGGGGTTGATATGTTTCCTGTTCAACAAAATTACATACGTGTTATTATAAAACCTATATATGTTTTAATATTGATAGATCTTGATACTATAGATATATTTTTTAAATTTTAGTCGGAGGTGGATGTGTTCATTTCATATGATTGAAGCACTACGTACGTGTCAGGGCTACATGTACCGGAAAAGGAAACATTGATGTAGGTGGAGCACTGACCAGTGGTGGATAAATTTTCATAAAAAGGGATTTGGGGAAGGGGGCAGTGGTAAAGTCATGCCTTGTTAAAGCTTTGCACTCTTAATTGAACTGTTCCCGCGTCTCAACTTTTATTGTATACGTGTATCAATAACAGAGAGTGGTAAAGGGTTATTTTTGTGCAACGTGTTTTGCCATTTTTATTTCACATGCAGCCGTGAAAAGGATTCGTTATTCACCGTGTTTCGTGGAAATCGGTAAAAAGATCAACGTTCAAGACTTTTTTAATTGTACGTTCATCGTGAAATGGCAATTTTATTTAGCGTTCTTCCGTGCAGATACCCCCCTTTTGCGCCCCTCATAGCAGAAAAGTCACTGTGTTGTAGCTGGCTAGACCATGATTATTTTTGAAAACAACATGTCTGCTTATTCTGTTTAATCTAGTGTTGTCAAATCATATAGTTTTGCCTAACCGGTTACTCGAATAATCGTTCGACCGATTAACCGGTTAAGATGATGTTTGACGGCTTTTAATCAGAATCTGCTGTACCCTCCAAATGTACGTTTTTTATGATACGATGAAATAATGTTTGTCCTTTGGCATAAGGCTCGTTTGTGAGGATTCCTTGCGAAGTTTGACTTTTAATAATCCAATGCTTCGTAACGGCTACTATCTTAAGATTGAAAAATAAAAAAAACCTTCTTGATCTTATCGAATTGAAAATGTCTGAAAACTCGAACCATCAAGTATAATACATTAGTTACATTCACGTTGATTTGCATTTCTCAATTGTTGAGTTGGCATTTCGTTTAAAATATGACAAAGTCTAACTTGAACGATGTGGAGGTTGCACATTCAGATGTAGGTGTAACCAAATCCTTTTAATTGTGGCCAAAGTACCAGTATTTGTGTTTTATTGATGTCCAGTGGCGAATGTTTCATGAATACTAAATGCAAGTGTATTTTATATCTGATAGCGAATGTCTTTAGAGTTTTAACCTGAATAAATTCTTCATGTGTTCATGCTTTTGATTTTCCTTTTGATTCAGTTAAGTTTGACTTTTCAACTTTTTACACTACACTATAGCAAAGTTTTCATAAGTAATCAACTGGTCGTTTTAGTCAATCTGAACTCATTTAAAGCCTTCTTTTCTAAGAGAAGGGCAAACATACTAGATATACATATTCCATGGAGGTGTGATAAGGTGCAATGATTGAAGCTGTTAATTTAAGTCGGGGAATTCCGTTTCCACAATTTACTTAAAACCTTTACTAAAGCCGTCCATAGATATACAGATTTGGTTTTGAGGTTTTGTTGTAACTGTAGAAAAAATCATTTCAAACAGGATAACACATTCTCGTTTTTTTACGATTCGAAGATGTAATTTATTGAGCTCGCAAATTTAGAAACTTATCGATCTTATTAATAAACTTAATCTAAAAGGTTACCAATTCAACACTGTAATTAGACCTTTGATTCAATATTGTGTTTATTGTTATTAAGATTGATTTTGAGTTTTTGAAATACTAAGGCTTTTTTACCTCATTCATAGATTATCTTAGCTGTATTTGGCAAAACTTTTAGGAATGTTGGTCCGTAATGCTCTTCAACTTCGTACTTTATTTGGCCCTTATAAACTTTTTTGAATTCGAGTGTCACTGATGAGTCTTTTATAGACGAAACGCGCGTCTGGCGTATAAACAAAATTTAGTCCTGGTATCTATGATGAGTTTATTTGCTATCAATAAAAATAATCAAAAGCAAACTAAGTATTATTGTTATATTCATTTTCACATTCATGGCTCTAAAATATGTTGCTACCCGTATCTGCGTTTGGCGTTGCACCAGGTTATGTTTTTTTCTGGGAGTGTTCATGACGTCTTTATACTAAATCCGTTGGATGTTGGATGTGTACTGATTGATATTAATTTGATCTTAAATCTTGATTTTTTTTATAAGTTGTTATTTAAGACACTACTTTAAACTAGCTGTCAATAACTAAGTTCGATTAGCTTCAATCATTTGCTATCATATATGTGTCCTTAGTGTCTCTTTTGTTGTTGGGATATACACATAGCCTACCCAGCCACGTCCACTCTATGTTTTTGTTGCATGTATTTCTGCTTTGTATCCATTTAATGGGTTATAAGCCTTTTCCAATCATTTTTTAAAGTTAATGTTCCTATTGTACTGTTACACCACTATCCTAGGTTAGTGAAAGGTTTGCGCGCCTTCAAACTAGTTTAACCCCTCGACATTATGTGCGTGTCTGTCCCAAGTCATGCTGGTACATTCATTCATTCATGTCTTTATTTCCTCATAATTGAGATACAATGAATACATACAATTAACTAAATATCAGACAACACAAAAAAAAAAAAAAATAATAAACGAAATAGGTACACAACAGTTTTTCTCATATACAGACAAATATATACACTTTGGTTACTCAGTATTAAGGCCTTCTATAATCTTGATTGATGACATATCATGTATTGCCTAGCCTGACACAACGGCCATATAATGCTAAGCACTGAACCACATGGGCGTAACATAGTCTCTCAAACTCAGAATGTTCAACACTTAAATTTAATGGAATTCTTCCGAGCAAAATTTGATATATATCCTCATCGTCATATTCACTTAGTTCAGAATAAAGTTGTAGCGGAAAATTCTCGATGATAATATCCCACCACAATTCGCGCAGCTCTAAAGTGCAAATGCAGGAACAGCATGCATGTACATATACATCACTAAAGTCATTTTCGCATTCGACGCACTTATCTCCTGATGAATTTGGTATATCAGCTAACAGTTTTGTAATAAAATATGAATTTCGTATTTCTGCAAACGATTGTGCTTTTTTCCAGAAATTTGTCATAGAAACTGTTTTATGAATATTTCTAAAACGCATAAAATTGTCATCTAACGCAATACGGTTTAACCAGTTGACTGACTGTTGTTCGTAAACTGTTTTGTGAACAATCGATTTCCATTGACTTTTTGATGGGAAACTACCAGTATCAATATATTCAGTAAGATACTGAATAAGTCCATATGTTCTTAGAATGTCAATGATATCCGGAATGTATCCATAGTGACGGTAGTGAGGGTCTATGAGGAATGAAAATAGACGAACTAAAAATATTCTTTTTGAAAGATAATTGTTATCTAACGTACACAGTTTTTGAAAAAAGAACAGTTTTCTTTTGTGAATAAAACTCATAATCGGATGAATTCCAATAATGCTCTCGCACATATCAGATCTGGTAGAAGTTTTTAAACTTAAATGTGTTTGACAATGAAGTGCTGAAAACAATTAAGCGTCGTTATATCAAAGGATTTGAGGTTACTCCATGTTTCACAGCCATAGAGAACGCTTGGTAAGACAACAGTTTTGTACAATTTAACTAATACAGATGGATTAGTTGCTCTTGACATTACTCCTTTCAATGCGAAGAATGCGTTTTTACCTTTTCTACAAGCATTTATAGTTCTGTTCTTTGTTTTGAATCGAGAATTAAGTTCAATACCTAAATGTGTATAGTTGTTCGATAATGGAATATTCTTATTTCCAATACACCAGTGGAAGTTAACATTGTTGTCTCTTGTATTTATGGAGAATTGTATAATACTTGATTTGCTTGCGTTAAAACAGAACCGCCAGTTTCTAGAGTACTCGAAACACACATCAAGCATGCGTTGGAGAGACAGTGGGGTCGTGGCAATACATGATATGTCATCGGCAAGAGCAGGTGCACCACAATTGATACTGTATATACCTGTGTTTAAATTGCATTTCTCAATTTCACATATTAAATCATTAATAAAAATTAAATACAGTAAACCAGACAGCACACTACCTTGTCTTACACCTTCTAACACTGGGAAAAAATTTGACTGGTGCTGGTTAACAACTATAGCACTCTTTGTATTTGTATGAAAGTCATTTACTATTACCCATAATTTATTGTTAACACCTAGTTGAAACAATTTGTACATAAGACCAAGTCTCCAGACTGTGTCAAATGCCTTCCTACTATCAAGAAAAGCTACAAAAATCTTACTACAAAATTCAAGATTATGAAAAATGGTCTCATGTAGATTAAAGGAAGCTGTTAGGCAACCGAGGTTCTTCTGAAATCCTTGTTGTTGACAGTTAGGGAAGTTTATGTTTTCCAATATGATTAGCAAACGGTTTTTTATAACATGCTCAAAGACCTTTGAAACACACGGCAAAAGTGTAATCGGACGGTAGCTGTCAGGAGATGTTTTAGGTTTATTGTTTCCTTTAAAAAGTGGTACCAGTAAACCAAACTTCCAGTCATAAGGAACACGACCTTTTTTCACTATTAGGTTAAAAAATGAAGTAAGGCAACGGATAAGAACTTCTCCGCCGTATATCAAATGTTCGTTTTGAATTTTATCGTGGCCGCTGGCTTTTTTACGCATCAATGATTTGACAATATTGCGCACTTCACATTCTTTGATGACTCCACCAGGTAGGTTATCGTTGGAGTTACAGCAGGTGTTTAAAATCTCTGAATACGCACTGTCAATAAATTGTTTCTTTGACGCATCAAAAGTATCAGTATTGTTTGTTGTACAAATGTTTGAAAAATAGTCCATAAAGGCATTCGCAATGCTTTCTTGATCATTACATGTATCACCATTATGGATAATTTCTGGATAAATTCTTGATGTTGATGGTTTACATCTTTTTACTAGTTTCCAGAATAACCGGATATCGCACTCAGCTGCTTCGTTTATGTCATCGTAACATTTTTGAATATATTGTTCGTAAGCTGCGTTTTGCACATTCCGAAATTCGTATTTGGCTTTTTTGTAATGTTTATACGATTCATGACTCATTCCTCTGGGTCGTCCATTTGCCAGCCATCGTTTACGCATTGACCGTTCCATTTGATGAGCTTTCTTAACATCGGGTGTCCAGTATGGTTTTGTATATGGGTTAAACACGCACTTAGGAATAACGGAATCTGCCGCTTCATGTAAAATACTTTCGATTTCCGTGTTAACAGTATCTACATCGCAATTGTCTGAATTAATTCGGTCGGTTAACAATTCTATTGGTACGTCCATATATTCTTGATATTTTCTTATATGATCGTCATTAATTTTATGCCAAGCCGGAAATTTGCTATACGAATTCATTATTCGGTGTGGATTATTGTCTATCGAAAGTTCTACTACTATCGGTAAATGATCAGAAGTACTGCTAATCGAACCTTCGTCAAGAATTTCACAAGACCTCAGTTGCCTAAGGACACTCTTATTTACAAGAAAGTAATCGATCATAGTTTTTTTAGTAATGAACGTATAATCAGGCCCTGTATGCTTAATTTGACCACCTGAAAATAACAAATCGTGTCTTTTAACAAATTTTTGCAATTCATCAGATTTACAATGGTTTGAATGCAATCTGTCTTTAGTACGACAACTAGCATTAAGGTCACCTGCTACAATAACACTGCCATAATTACAATAATAAGAAACTAAATTATCTAACATGTTCAATTCATTTCTATAATTATCTAAGCTATCGTCAGAAGGTAAGTATGCTCCAAAAATAAAAATTGACCCATTTGATTTGGTTTTTATCTGTAAACCTACAACTCTTTCAGAGTTGATATCATGTATCTCACTAACAGAGAACTGTAGTGTATTTTTATACAATATAGCAACACCGCCTTTCCCGTGATAAGCGTGATATTTATTTGGTAAGTCTTCAGCTTTACCTATACAAGTGTAGCCCTGTTCAATAGTGGAAAGGTAATGTAGAGAACTCTTTTTAAGTTTGTGTTCAGAAACAACACAAATATCACAATCTGTATTTTTCAAAAGACTACTTAAACAGACAGTAGAGGACATTATGCCTCTAACATTCCAAGCTAATAATTTAAGACTAGACATAATCAAAAACAAAATAAATATACGCAAAATACAATAGTTAAGTTTTGTTTTACACATTTTGAAAAAGAGTTTATTCATGGTGCGGTTCGTGTTCAGTTTCATTTGAAAAACGATGGTTCCACTCATAATTACTTAACCACTTTCTACACTGTACGCCATCCGGCCAAAAGTTATACGATTCAACATAATCTGCGCAATTTTCAACAACATTGAGTTTGGCAGATACTCGCTGTGCACTATGTTTTGGGTTAAACAATCTTAAGTAAGTCACATGTACGTTTTCTTGCTCGAGATAAGCTAGAATCCCTGATCTCGTGGATTTAGGATTAATGCCCGATAGATAATATCTCGCCGTTCTCTTTCTTTTAACACCAGTAAAAAAGTTTTCATCTGATTCTGCGGGGGAGGTATCTATATTCTCGGTTACTCCATCCAATCGTACAGGTATTTTATAAGACGTGTTCGATTGTTTATCAATTTCACGCAAACCGTTATCTTTATGTGAGTCCGAGTGTGTATTCGTGTAAGACTTCGGAGTTGACAGTGGTGAAATATTACCGTTAGTCGATTTGTTTACTTCGCTTGGTAAGTCCGTTACGGGTGAGCACACTGGAATGTTTATTTTTGTCTGCCGATTACTTCTATTTGGAATAGAGTTCATCTGTTTTGGAAACGGTTGATTAGAGGCTCGAACCGGGGTTTCTGTTGATACTTTTTCGGCATATGATTTTTGAGTTGATAATTTTAACTCGTTAACTTGTTTTTGTAGAGAAGCTTGTAATTTGTTGAACCTTTCTAGCTCAGCTCCTATTTTTTGAACGCTGGTCGTATAAGAATCAAAATTGAATTCTCCAATTGCTTTGGTTTGTTGGTTAAATAGTTTGTGGTTAGCATCGTATTGTATAAATTTTCGTTCGTTCGCAACACAGTGTCGACTTAATATGTCATTCACATTTTCAAGATCAGTTTGTAACTTATTGTTTTCGGTTTTCATGTGTTTGATTGTTTTTTGGTTTTCCGTTTCTAAACGTTCTAATTCTGAAATACGTTCTAAGGCCGATTGTAGGGTTGCTCTTAATTCAATAACGTTACAGTTCGGTACCGTACTTTGATCGCTGACTGATTTGTTATCGTCTTTTCTAAATACTTCATCGATCCCAGAACTGTCACCATTGATAAACATGTACAGAATATAACAATCTTTTGCATATTTAAGAGTTGACGAGCTCCTACTTGTACTTTTACGTGTATATAGTTTCCCTGTTGGGCACCCCTGTACAGATTTTGCTCTGCTGGTAAGGATACTCCGATACCATGTTATTGTATTTTCTATGTCGTTAGTCATTTCCAAAAGTTTTGGAATATACAAATCTCTTGGGAGATTGAAAAGGTTGTCATCTAATCTTGCTATAAATTCTTGGTTAGGGACAAAATCATTTAGTTGAGAGTTTTGGGACTCAATGTTATCATCAACGGTGTTGTTTACACTCGAACGACATGGGGTACTCATTTCAGTAAGAATTCGAACCATTTGGCTATTATGGGGGGAATACTCCCTGAAAGTCTCATCACTGCTTTGATTTACAACATCAATTCCGTTAAATCCACTTTCACTGATAGAATTTTGACTTAAATCGCACAAATTTGGATTGAAGTCGCCTACCGAAACAACACAGCCATTCACATCGGCAGCCATCTTTTTGACGTCTTTATACTAAATCCGTTGGATGTTGGATGTGTACTGATTGATATTAATTTGATCTTAAATCTTGATTTTTTTTATAAGTTGTTATTTAAGACACTACTTTAAACTAGCTGTCAATAACTAAGTTCGATTAGCTTCAATCATTTGCTATCATATATGTGTCCTTAGTGTCTCTTTTGTTGTTGGGATATACACATAGCCTACCCAGCCACGTCCACTCTATGTTTTTGTTGCATGTATTTCTGCTTTGTATCCATTTAATGGGTTATAAGCCTTTTCCAATCATTTTTTAAAGTTAATGTTCCTATTGTACTGTTACACCACTATCCTAGGTTAGTGAAAGGTTTGCGCGCCTTCAAACTAGTTTAACCCCTCGACATTATGTGCGTGTCTGTCCCAAGTCATGCTGGTACAAGTGGTTTTCGTTTCTTATAACTGTACCGTTATATCATACATTGTATATGTTTTTCGTTCATTTTTTTTGTACATAAACCAGGCCGTTAGTTTTCTCGTTTTCTCGTTTGAATTGTTTTAAATGTTTCATTTAGGGTCATTTTATAGCTGAATAAGCGATATAGGTTTTACTCATTGTTGAAGTCTGTACGGTGATCTTTATTTGATAATTTCTGTGTCATTTGGTCTCTTGTCAAAAGTTTTCTCATTGTCAATCATACCAAATCTCCTAAAGTAAATGTTTATATTCATGCATAGAACTAATTTTCATTGATTGTAATTTTTTTAAGGTCGATAATTGCTCCCCCCCACCACCCCCAAATACTAGTAGTTCAAACAAACTTTCTTTATATAATAATGTTCTATTGTGATGGTTTGCTTTGTTATCAGATGACTATCGGATAAATTATTGAGATGTCGGGATAACGGTGCACGTGTTAGACCAATGGATGTCGTAATATGGGGGCTGAGCAATATACCCTGTGTTAATTAATAGGTTTGTGTAGATGCAATTTGAAGAAAAACAGGATTGTTGACACTTAAATAAGGGGGGGGGAGGGAGTGTTTTGTAAGAACGGGTAATTTTGCGTTCAAATATGACTCATATTTGAACGCAAAATTACCCGTTCTTACAAAACATTGAGTTGTAAAAAAAAATAAAAGTAAATACTGGAGAAATTAAAACTGTTTAATAACAGTTAAAAGCAACAAAAAAGAAAACAGAAAAGTAATGATTGAGCAACACAATCCCCCAAAAAAACAAGTATGGAATTACGTATATGCTCATAATGGAGCCGCAATTCCTGATACACTAGTGAAACCCATTGTGAATCAGGTATAATTAGGTATTATAAAATAGAAGATTGGTTATTATGTCTTGTTTAGCTGTAGCTAAGGCACTACCAAATGCATAAACGACAAATAAAATAAATGAATATGCACATATAAGAATAGAGCAAAACAACAGGATCACCCATGTTTCTTTTCATGAAAGACTTAAATAGATAATAACAGGTAATTTTCCCAAATTTAGGCAGATTTTTCATTTTTGTTCTTTCGATTGGAGACCCAAATGATACAAATGCAAATGTAATGTGTACGGGGCGCCGAATGGGACTCTTATGGTTTTGTACAAAATTCAATTTTGTCATAACAAAATCATTTTTGTCTTACAAAACTATGTGCTACAGACTTGTTTTGTGAGAACTTCAATTTTGTGATGACAAAATTCATTTGTGTAGACAAAATTCATTTTTGTCATTACAAAATTCATTTTTGTCATTACAAAATTCATTTTTGTAGACAAAATTCATATTTGTCATGACAAAAGTCAATTTTGTCTAAAAGGTATGCAAATATAAACATATTTGCATACAAAATTGACTTTTGTTACCTGATATGGAAATTAAATCACAAAAGTCAATTGTGTGAGGTAAGATTCAATTTTGTTAGACAAAATTAACTTTTGTGAGACAAAATTCAATTTTGTTAATTTTGATGAAACAAAAGTGAATTTTGTCAATTTTGTTGTGACAAAAATCAATTTTGTCAATTTTGTTGAGACAAAAGTCAATTTTGTTAATTTTGTTGAGACAAAAGTGAATTTTGTCAATTTTGTTGAGACAAAAATCTATTTTGTCAATTTTGTTGAGACAAAAGTCAATTTTGTTGAGACAAAAGTCAATTTTGTCAATTTCGTTGAGACAAAAATCAATTTTGTCGATTTTGTTGAGACAAAAGTCAATTTTGTTAATTTTGTTGAGACAAAAGTCAATTTTGTCAATTTTGTTGAGACAAAAGTCAATTTTGTGACGACAAAATTCATTTTTGTGACGACAAAATTGACTTTCGTGAGACATAATTGACTTTCGTGAGACAAAAATCAATTTTGTTGAGACAAAATTCAATTTTGTCAATTTTGTTGAGACAAAAGTCAATTTTGTCGCACATTGGTCAATTTTGTCTCACATTGGTCAATTTTGTCTCACAAAAGTCAATTTTGTCAATTTTGTTGAGACAAAAGTCAATTTTGTCAATTTTGTTGAGACAAAAGTCAATTTTGTGTAACAAAAGTCAATTTTGTGTAACAAAAGTCAATTTTGTGTAACAAAAGTCGATTTTGTGTAACAAAAGTCGATTTTGTATGCAAATTAGTTCACAGAAACCAAACTTAACTAATTTGAATACAAAATTCACTTTTGTCGCCCAATTTTCAAATTAGGTAACAAAATTCAATTCTGTGTAACAAAAATGAATTTTGTCATGACAAAAGTGACTTTTGTCCGCTGATAGATAATTTTGTATGACAAAATTTTTTAAATTAGTAGTATGAATTGAATTTTGAGTACAAAACCACAAGAGTCCCATTCGGCGCCCCGTAATGTGAAGTCAGATTCAGCCTTTTCCCGGCATTTTTTAAAACTCAAATATCTCCCGAATTTTACCTTATTTTGCTTCATAACTGGGGCTCTTTCGACTTGTAGTATCAATTTTAATTTCTTGATTTTTTAAATTTCACTTAAGTACATCTTAAAAGATGACTTTGGCTCAAAAAGACATGATCTTTGAAAGAAAGAAAAAAATACAGAGCTCGACTAGTTTATATCAGTAGTAAAATATAGACATTTTGAGAGAGGAATGAAATTTATTTGTGAGATCTTGTCATCTTACTCAAGAAAATAATATGTTTCATCTTATCATAACAACTGAAAAAAGAAGTACAGAACATATGTTAAAGCATTGAATTTGATGGTTAAGGCATGCATTCTTTTGCTAGATACTAGTAAGGGAGATAAATTCAAATAACTTAAGTTTCCTGTTTATATAAATACAGATATTAGCCCAACAAATATCCCCATTGATTTGTTTGTGCTAATACAACAGCATACCAAATGTATTTGACCTACCACTAGTGGTTCCCAATACACTATCTATAAAATGTAATCCCAAATTAATAAATTGTTGACCGCGCTGCCGTTTGAAACCTGACTTATCTAATGTTCTGAATAAGCTGGTTATTTCATGCATTAGATCTTTAAAATTTTTCTTAACGTTGGAAACATTTTGATCGTTCATGGTTGGTTACTTCAATTGAGAAACATAAAATACTAATAAACATGATACACGCGTTTATGATTTTTAGTGTTGTACGTTATACTATTGTTTTCCCATTTTTTCTGCCTTAGACTATTCAAAGAAAAGCTTATCATGAATCTCTCCATGGCATCTGTTCTATTCTTAATATGCGATTTTCGTAATATATTCAGACTATGATCGATGAAGCTATAGTTTAGTGAACTATTGTGATTAACCAATAAATCACGACAAAACAGACAATTCTCTTCCTGATATTGAAAAATATGTGCCAGGAAAATTTTATTTATGGTTTTCGCGACTGATTCAATAAAATACAATTTGTTAAATAAATTCCAATGCTGGCCTTTGATCAACAAAATTTCTTGGATAAAGACAATTGTTTGAGTTGATTTTTCATCAGGCAGACAGAATTCGAAAAAGCTTTGATTATATATGCACTCCTGCATGCATACAAGCCGACTTTTTCATTACTCGTGGAAGCGTATTAGTCTATGTGTGTGTGTGAGTGTATGTCCCTGGTGTCTCTATTTTTCGTCTTATCCTTTTGTATTGTCTTTCAACTTTCATTCTTTAAAGATAACCTTGAAATGAAGGCGTACGTGAACTATCGCCGTCACTTGGCGTCCGCCATTATCAGTCATCATGGCCGTTTAAAAAAGTAGGAATAATTTAATGTGCTTGCTGAATTACATTTTGTATATCTTTAAAATTACTACAGATAAAGAAAAAAACCTGTCACCACAAAACGATTAGAACGTCATGATTTACTTATATTTCGATTCAAAATCGTCAAGTTGAATTGACTGTCAGTGCAGATATTGTCCTTGAAAAATGCATGACAATGAAAACCCATGCGGCAATATTTGCAATGCCTATAGTTCTAGAAGGCAAGAATAAAGATATTTGTAGCAAAAGTAAGAAAGTGATAATATTTTCTTCTCAATGAATATTTATTATATATCTGTATATCACATACTTGTATAAATGAACTTGATTTTTAGTTAGGACGTAAAGGGGGGTATCTGCACGAAAGAACGCGAAATAAAATGTCCATTTCACGATGAACGAACAATTAAAATATAGCTTGCACGTTGATCTTTTTACCGATTTCGCGAAACACGTTGAAGTACGAAAATAACTCTTTACCACCCTCTTTAGTGATACAAAAAGAAAGCATGTTTTCTTTATACCTAGAACTGTTTCTAGAAGAAAAAAATACTTAATGACGGACAACTCAAAACTTGGATCTATGGTACAGATTAGATAATAATACCTGTTTGCCATCACTATTTTTGAAAAAAATAATCTCACTATATTGATTTCAATATGAAAGAGCATCATGATCCGAAGTTAAGTAATAATTGATCCGGCCTCACGGTGTCGCAGTTTCTCAGCTCTGGTATATATATATACATATACATATAGCACGATCTACTTCTATTTTCCGCAATATGATACATTGTACATGTCAATCTAATTAAAATGAATAGATCTCTGATTACATTATATATTGCATATATAAATATATGCCGTAGTTGTTATAACGTTTAAATCAGAGATCTATATTTTATTAGATTGTGTACATATGTGTAAATGTGTATTCATGTGTTGTTTTTGTTTTTTGTTGTCTAAATGTACTTTAATCATTCTAATCATTTTCTGTGCTTTATTTTGTAATTCATTCATTTGATTGTATAGCTCAAATAAAAATTATCTTATCTTATCTTATGTATACCACGGCGAATTTTTTTTCACAATACATGATGCTTGCAAAATTATCAAATTATGTATGAATTATACATGGAAAACCAATTTTGTACAAATAATAAGAGAGTTGATCTTCAAATACGATAAGAAAGCTTTAATAGTTTATTTTTATAAAATATCAGAAAAAAATATGGTCATCGAACATGTCATTTTCTTACTATACAAAACAAAATCATGTATAATTTTCGGGATGCTATTCCTTTATCTGAGCTAGCTCCCCTTATACATGTTACATGTGTGAAAAACCATGGCAAAAGCATAAACAAAAAACCGAAAAACTACAAAAAGGGAACCAGCAGTATACAAATTACAACATAGAAACAAAAGACTAACCAAAACGAACACCATCAAAAACTTTTGGGGTGGGGATATCGGGTACTCTGTAAGAGTAACAATAAAATTCTGCTACACGTGTGGTACTCGTCGTGTTGCTGATGTAAGTACAGACCTAGTGATATTAAAGTATAATTCGGCGGGAAAAGAAGACTGGATATTGTTACATATCCGTCGGTGTCTTTATAAAAAACTGTGAAACAATATATTCCATAATGGTCATCCTACTCGTGATGTCGACCGTAAATATTTTCAAGGAATACTTTCAACTTCGTCACTTGAAACTCTTGGTTCAGTAGCTTCTTTGTAAAAAGTGACAATCTACAAGCTAGGAAATGATGAAAGGATTGCAGGCTCTGGAATGAGACAACTCTCCATTCAAATAACAATTTTAAAAAGTAAACAATTATAGGTTAAGGTACGGCCTTCGTCAATTGACACGGACCCTGGCTCACACCCGACGGAACAACAAGCTATAAAGGGCCCCAAAATTACAGGCAAAATTACAAGTGTAAAACGATTCAAACGGGAAAACCAACGGTCTAAAAAAACGAGAAACGAGAATCATGTATAAATTACATAAACAAGCGACAACTACTGTATATCAGATTCCTGACTTACGATAAGTGCAAAAAGCTGCAAGGGTATTAGCTCCATATCCTGGTACTTGTTGAATGTTACTACATAGAAAAGATTCATATGTTCACAATGGAAAGCTGCATGATGCAATCATCGCTATTGTCTTAAAGTTTTGTTCAAAAGTGCAATTTAGGATAAACAATTTAATTTAAAGAGATTTTTCTGATTCTAATTTCGGGACCTCGGGATTATGTTGTTTTTAAGCCCGGGATTTCGGGATTTCTTGTTTTTAAGCCCGGGATTTCGGGATCATGACCCCTCCTATCCTCCCTCACCCTATGGTAAACATGGTAAATACATACAAATGTCTTCTTTTAGGGAACCACTGAATAGAATGAAATCAAACATTGCACGAATCTTCCTTATAAAGTGCTGACCAAGTGTTGTTACTTTGTAGCCGATCCATCATCCCAGATGGCCGCCGGCGGGGGACTTAGTTTAACCTAGGACCCCGGTATGGGAAATGCATACAAATGACTTCTTTTAGTTAACCACTGAATGTAATGGAAAAAAACATAGCATGAATGTTCCTAATGAGATGCTGATCAAGTGTTGTTACTTTGTCGCCAATCAAACATCCAAGATAGCCGCCAGTTTGGGGGGGGGGGGGGGGGCTTAGTTTTACATAGGATCTTAGGAAATACATTAAAATTTCTTCTTTTAAACAATCGCTGAATGGAATAAAATCAAACATAGCATAAATGTTTCTTATGAAATGCTGACCAAGTGTCGTTACTTTGTAGCCGATCAATCATCCAAGATGGCCGCCATACAGCAGGGGGTTAAGTTTAACAATTGTCTTCTTGTCTTCTTCCACTGATGGTATATATATGTATCCTAAAACTACTATTACAGGTTAATCCCCCAAAACATCCTGAAATTATAGAAAATAAAATAAAAAATAGAAAATAAAGAGGTAGGGTAGGAGGGGTCCTGATCCCGAAATCCCGAGGTTAAAAACTCGAAATCCCGAAATCCCGGGCTTAAAATAAACGAAATCCCGAGGTCCCGATATTCAAAAAAAGAATTCCCGGATCCCGACAGGGTCAATCCCGAAATCCCGAGCTTAAAAACACCCAATCCCGTAGTCCCGATAAAGGTCCTATCCCCACTAAATTAGATTTGTCTTGATGTTTAAAAACAATCATGATCAATCATAAAATAACAAGGAAATGTTCAATGTCACCTTATGAATGAAACATAGATAATAAACGAAAATTTTGGGTACGAGTTGGTAGAAGTATGGGTTGGTAAAAATATGGTACTAGTTGTCTAAGCTAATTTTACATGTACCGGGACCGCACATACATAATTTATCTACATATTAGTTTGACTGGTTTTCTGTTTTCGGATTGTCATTCCTATCGTTTGAACCAAGAACTAGTACCAGTTTACTCAAAGCGGGATTTGTAAACATAAAAATGTCCAACGAGTCGGGATTGCCAGATTTTGTATCTTCTTCACAAGACGATTCCGATGGAAAACATTTGGAAATTTTAAGATATGCACTATCAGTTGCAGTAAAGAAGATAGGAATTGGATCTGATTCAATGTAATTAACCAATCAGTCATTTGGCTAAGTATTCAGTGAAGAGATAAACAGGTCAGGAATAACCGATCATAACCACCAAGTGGTGGATTATACCTCAATTGACGTATAATCCACCAATTGAGGTATATTGGTATAGACCAATTGACGTATAATGCATTTTTTTGGAAATAAAATGCTAGTGTGAGAAAGGAGCATGATTTTGCAACTTGCAACCTATTTTATGACCCTTATTGGGTCCTCCAAAAGTTTTAGTTTAGTCAAAGCCTGCTGCATCTCTTGAGAATGCATGAGTACAACAATTCTTTTGTTGAAACATTTGTACTATTGACCATGATTGACTCTTTATCATGAAAGTCAAGTATTAACAAAGAGCTCCATTCATCTGTTTGAGTTGTACTCATGATCACATGACTGCAGACAGTAATGATGTCCATTGAAAGGTGATTACAGGTAAATTTGCCAATCAAGAATTGACAAGATAACAATAGAAGAAACTGGAAATACAATTTTTGATTAAATGCAATATGTTATGTCACTATACTAAACTAGGAATGTTTGACAAGTTTTCATACCATAATATGGTTTTAAGAAAACAATGCTCCATTTTAGTAGAATAATTTGTTTTGAAAAACAAACAATTATACACCAATTGGTCTATACCATTATACCTCAATTGGTCTATACCATTATACCTCAATTGGTGGATTATACGTCAATTGAGGTATAATCCACCAATTGGTAGTTATTCCTGACCTGATAAATGAAAAATGTCCCATATGAAAAATGAACAGAATGATGCCCGATTTATATAATTCTAAGGCCGTCAGTCTGCAACAGAATTTTTGATATGGGACAAGCTCTGACGTCCCACAGCCCCAGCTTGTCTGGCAAAACAGCCGTTGGATGTCAGAGTAATCTCGGACTACGGTCACAGGAGTTTGAAATCCTATCAATAAGGGGGTAAAAATATACCATAGTCGACTATCACAATAGAGCTTTTCGAATATACCAAAGTCGACTATCACAGTAGAGCTTCTCTCTCTCTCTATATATATATATATATATGCAGTAAACTTATTGAGCAATTCCAAATATTTTTTGTCAGTCTGAGTCAGACGCCAAAATCTATAAATCTTGCAAAGTGTTATCAATTTTACACTGAAAAGCCTATCTGACAGATTCCATGTGATATCCAAGGATTTACATTAAGCTTTATTATTCAAACATTGATCAAAACTGATCCTCAAGTTAATATTATGTCTTCCAGATAGAAAAAATCAAGTTTTTAATATTCTTTAGAAAATTTTGTGTACATGTGAACTACAATTTAATTGTTTTAATATGTTAATAAGGAGTACTGTCTTATAAAATTTTATTCTTAATAGTTAAAATTAAAAAAACGTCAGTTTGGTCAATTATTGACACTTTTGTTGTTTATAAATGAAGACTACTGTACATGTGTTTATACAAATTCAAATTCAAATATATTTTATTGCTAATCAAAGCGCCCACAAGGAGCAGAACAATCAACATTAATTACATACAAATGATAACAAGTGATTCAATATGATTAAGACACAATGTTATAAAAGAAAAATAAACCAAAAAAAATATCTATCAACACAAATACAAGAATACAACAAGCACAGTGTTTAACAATATAAGGGGGGGGGGGGGGGGGGGGGGGGGGTCACTGGGCATTTCTATATCTATATATTATTTAAGGAAACTTTCCTAAATGAGGATAAATTTTGCAATAATTCTCCGAGTTTCTGGAATATGAAAGTATCTTCAGAGGACATAAGCCAAATAAATTGTGATTTAATATCTAAACCACTGAAATTTTTAAACCGTTGTTTTATTTCATTTAAAAAATTGAAACGAATATTTGAAAGTTTGTGGCACTGAAGAAGAAAATGAATTTCATCCTCAACCTCAGTACCACACAATTTACAGATACGTTCTGACACTGTCAGATTTTTGTACCTTCCCCTCTCAATCTCTAAATCGTGAGCACTGATACTGAATTTTGTTAAATGATGTCTATATCTAAAATTTTCCTGCAAAAGGTAATTTTCTAAGCAAAATCTGCTTTTAAAAAGTCTATAAGTTCTGAGCTTGTTACCATATAGTTTATTGCCTCTGAAATCATTATTAAGCTCAGTTTGCCATATTAAATCATATTTTGATTGCATCTTTTTACATAAATAGTTTTTTAACTTAGTCTTTAAATTAAGTGCATAATTTTCATTGATGCTAAAGTATTTAAATACAGTTTGAATACTGGTATACCAGCTCTTTTCTGCTCATCATGTAGAGATTTTGAGAGGTTGAAAGCCTCTTTTAATAATAAGTCATCAGATTTTTTTAAACGTATATAATATTTAAACATATTTAACAAAACCTCCAAAAATAGAGGATATCTGCCAAATTCACCCATAACTGCAATATTAGTTGCTTTTTTACTTACTCCAAGTAAAAATTTACAAAAGCTTAAATGAGCCTTCTCTACTGCCAGGTCTCCACATAGTTTTTTAAAATAGTTATCCCCTTGAGTGTTTATACATGTATTCTGATTTATTTACACACTATGGTACATGCATGTTGATTGTTGACAGTTCAGAATCATAGGGGGTTTGCATTAGTAATAAACACATTTATTCTAAAACCAGTTGTTGGCATGATACATGTTCTTCTCATATATTTTATGATGGTATGATACTGAACCCATAACAGGAGGGATTTTACTTGATATTCATATGATGTACATGCATGTTGATAGTTCAGAATCATAGGGTCTTTGCATTAGAAATAAACACATTTATTCTAAAACCAGAATATTGGTATGATACATGTTCTTCTCATATATATTTTATGATGGTATGATACTGAACCCATAACAGGAGGGATTTTACTTGATATTCATATGATGTACATGCATGTTGACAGTTCAAAATCCACGGGAAAATTTCCTGTACATGTGATGTTTTATACTTTTAGGTATGCTAGATTTCCTGTACATGTGATGTTTTATAATTTTAGGTATGCTAGATTTCCTGTACATGTGATGTTTTGTACTTTTAGGTATGCTAGATTTCAGCACCATTTCCATCCAATTTATAAGAAGAATCCTGATGCATTCAGAACTATGTACTTAGAGTTAACAAGACAAGTTGAATCAAATTTTAATGTGAGTTGATAATTTGTGTTAGATGATTACATTTGTTGACTACAGATCCTGTTTACTTAGTTTGACTTATTTTTTAACAATTACAGTTTTTATTGTTGATAGAACATGCCATACATTTTTTGTACTTAAAATGAATCCATCTTGGGTTAAGCAAAGGTGGTCCAAAAAAGTTACTGCATTGTTATGCATCATAAATTTTTTGACCCCCCCCCCCCATTCAATGTACTGCTGAGTGCAGGAATCTCTGACTTTATTCCCAAACATACCTCTGCTGTCCTTTTACTCATGGCCTACATTCAAGTCCAAGTACATGTACACCAAAGTATTAGCAAATTAAAACATGAAAGATTCAATATCAAAAACTTTGGGCAATATTATGTAATATAAAATTTTAAAAGAACACATCTTCAGCTTTATTGAGCAGTTATAAATATATACAGTATATAATCATGCTATTTAATTATCAGGAATGAATTATTCTTACAACATTCAAACCGACCATATTAACAATTGACTTTGTTTTGCCAGTGGCTGCACCATGTGCACTGAGATAATGAATGTAATTGTATACCTATCAATGGGTTTATTTGCCTCAGGAACTACATTTGTTTTATTAATTAACAAATATCAAATATCATAACATTTTGAAAGTAGCCCCAATTATAACCACTCTGGTTTTAGTACTTCTATATGTTAAAGGTAAGAAAGTAGACCCAATTATAACCACTCTGGTTTTAGTACTTCTATATGTTAAAGGTAAGAAAGTAGACCCAATTATAACCACTCTGGTTTTAGTACTTCTATGTTAAAGGTAAGAAAGTAGCCCCAATTATAACCACTCTGGTTTTAGTACTTCTATGTTAAAGGTAAGAAAGTAGCCCCAATTATAACCACTCTGGTTTTAGTACTTCTATGTTAAAGGTAAGAAAGTAGACCCAATTATAACCGCTATGGTTTTAGTACTTCTATATGTTAAAGGTAAGAAAGTAGACCCAATTATAACCGCTATGGTTTTAGTACTTCTATATGTTAAAGGTAAGAAAGTAGACCCAATTATAACCGCTATGGTTTTAGTACTTCTATATGTTAAAGGTAAGAAAGTAGACCCAATTATAACCGCTATGGTTTTAGTACTTCTATATGTTAAAGGTAAGAAAGTAGACCCAATTATAACCGCTATGGTTTTAGTACTTCTATATGTTAAAGGTAAGAAAGTAGACCCAATTATAACCGCTATGGTTTTAGTACTTCTATATGTTAAAGGTAAGAAAGTAGACCCAATTATAACCGCTATGGTTTTAGTACTTCTATATGTTAAAGGTAAGAAAGTAGACCCAATTATAACCGCTATGGTTTTAGTACTTCTATATGTTAAAGGTAAGAAAGTAGACCCAATTATAACCGCTATGGTTTTAGTACTTCTATATGTTAAAGGTAAGAAAGTAGACCCAATTATAACCGCTATGGTTTTAGTACTTCTATATGTTAAAGGTAAGAAAGTAGACCCAATTATAACCGCTATGGTTTTAGTACTTCTATATGTTAAAGGTAAGAAAGTAGACCCAATTATAACCGCTATGGTTTTAGTACTTCTATATGTTAAAGGTAAGAAAGTAGACCCAATTATAACCGCTATGGTTTTAGTACTTCTATATGTTAAAGGTAAGAAAGTAGACCCAATTATAACCGCTATGGTTTTAGTACTTCTATATGTTAAAGGTAAGAAAGTAGACCCAATTATAACCGCTATGGTTTTAGTACTTCTATATGTTAAAGGTAAGAAAGTAGACCCAATTATAACCGCTATGGTTTTAGTACTTCTATATGTTAAAGGTAAGAAAGTAGACCCAATTATAACCGCTATGGTTTTAGTACTTCTATATGTTAAAGGTAAGAAAGTAGACCCAATTATAACCGCTATGGTTTTAGTACTTCTATATGTTAAAGGTAAGAAAGTAGACCCAATTATAACCGCTATGGTTTTAGTACTTCTATATGTTAAAGGTAAGAAAGTAGACCCAATTATAACCACTCTGGTTTTAGTATTCTATGTTAAAGGTAAGAAAGTAGACCCAATTATAACCACTCTGGTTTTAGTACTTCTATGTTAAAGGTAAGAAAGTAGACCCAATTATAACCACTCTGGTTTTAGTATTCTATGTTAAAGGTAAGAAAGTAGCCCCAATTATAACCGCTATGGTTTTAGTACTTCTATATGTTAAAGGTAAGAAAGTAGACCCAATTATAACCACTCTGGTTTTAGTACTTCTATATGTTAAAGGTAAGAAAGTAGACCCAATTATAACCGCTATGGTTTTAGTACTTCTATATGTTAAAGGTAAGAAAGTAGACCCAATTATAACCGCTATGGTTTTAGTACTTCTATACGTTAAAGGTAAGAAAGTAGACCCAATTATAACCGCTATGGTTTTAGTACTTCTATATGTTAAAGGTAAGAAAGTAGACCCAATTATAACCACTCTGGTTTTAGTACTTCTATATGTTAAAGGTAAGAAAGTAGACCCAATTATAACCACTCTGGTTTTAGTACTTCTATGTTAAAGGTAAGAAAGTAGACCCAATTATAACCACTTTGGTTTTAGTACTTCTATGTTAAAGGTAAGAAAGTAGCCCCAATTATAACCGCTATGGTTTTAGTACTTCTATGTTAAAGGTAAGAAAGTAGCCCCAATTATAACCGCTATGGTTTTAGTACTTCTATGTTAAAGGTAAGAAAGTAGCCCCAATTATAACCGCTATGGTTTTAGTACTTCTATGTTAAAGGTAAGAAAGTAGCCCCAATTATAACCGCTATGGTTTTAGTACTTCTATGTTAAAGGTAAGAAAGTAGCACCAATTATAACCGCTTTGGTTTTAGTACTTCTATGTTAAAGGTAAGAAAGTAGACCCAATTATAACCGCTTTGGTTTTAGTACTTCTATGTTAAAGGTAAGAAAGTAGCCCCAATTATAACCGCTATGGTTTTAGTACTTCTATGTTAAAGGTAAGAAAGTAGCCCCAATTATAACCGCTATGGTTTTAGTACTTCTATGTTAAAGGTAAGAAAGTAGCCCCAATTATAACCGCTTTGGTTTTAGTACTTCTATGTTAAAGGTAAGAAAGTAGCCCCAATTATAACCGCTTTGGTTTTAGTACTTCTATGTTAAAGGTAAGAAAGTAGCCCCAATTATAACCGCTTTGGTTTTAGTACTTCTATGTTAAAGGTAAGAAAGTAGCCCCAATTATAACCGCTTTGGTTTTAGTACTTCTATGTTAAAGGTAAGAAAGTAGCCCCAATTATAACCGCTTTGGTTTTAGTACTTCTATGTTAAAGGTAAGAAAGTAGCCCCAATTATAACCGCTTTGGTTTTAGTATTCTATGTTAAAGGTAAGAAAGTAGACCCAATTATAACCGCTTTGGTTTTAGTATTCTATGTTAAAGGTAAGAAAGTAGCCCCAATTATAACCGCTTTGGTTTTAGTACTTCTATGTTAAAGGTAAGAAAGTAGCCCCAATTATAACCGCTTTGGTTTTAGTATTCTATGTTAAAGGTAAGAAAGTAGACCCAATTATAACCGCTTTGGTTTTAGTATTCTATGTTAAAGGTAAGAAAGTAGCCCCAATTATAACCGCTTTGGTTTTAGTACTTCTATGTTAAAGGTAAGAAAGTAGCCCCAATTATAACCACTCTGGTTTTAGTATTCTATGTTAAAGGTAAAGCTCTGTTTCCAAATAACAAGCTTTTTTAAAGACTACTTTAATTTTATAGGACATAAATTTATTTCATCATATATATAATGGAACTAAGAAAGTAGTAAAATATTCAATTTCAATGTATTTTTTTCTTTATTTATCAGCAATTGGCACATTTTTCAATTCAATTATCAATGAAAAAATGACAAGGATTTTCAAAAATGGCTTTTCAAAATATATGTAAAAAATAAAATATTGAAAAGAAAGATTTAGCTGGCATAATTTTTGTTGCTGAATTAAGCTTGGCATATAATGGCATACATGTATATATCAAGTACTGCAAGCAATATTTAGGTCTACTTCATTTGCTCAATAGAATTCTTGTAAGGTGTACATGACCAACTGGCAGGTGTCATCTAACCTTAACCTTATTTTCAATGGCCAGTGGTCTAAGTTAAGTTTTTATGATGTATATGTCAGTCGTTCAGGTTTTATTTGACTTTGACCTCATTTTTATAGTCCATTGCTTAGTGTTAATTTTTTGTGTTATGGTCTGTTTTTCTTAAACTATAAGCAATAGGTCATCTTTATTTGTTGTATGGAAGGATTGTAAGATATCTGTTTGGTAGGCATCATCTGACCTTGATCTCATTTTCATGGTTCATTGGTCAATGTACAGTTTCAAAGGTTTCTTTTATAAATACTATTAGAAAAAGTTAACTATATTTAAAGTATAGATTGATTGTAAGTAGTAAATACTTTCTGCCAAACTGGCATGGTTTATTAAAGAAATAATTCCTTCGTGTCATGCTCTATGCTCATTTTAACATGGGTAGGCATTATATTTGTAGATATTTTACACTGAGCGTTATAAAAAATACCGTAAAAACGGTTTGGCTTTTCCCATTCCCTCCCCAATGAGTCTGTGCATTACATTTCATATTTGATAAGTTTAAAAACTACAAGCAGGGTAAATATATGTTGTTTTATAAAAATATATAATAAAAGTTTATGCTAGCTGCTTAAATATATACAGTAACATTTTAAAGGATAACGATGGAAATAACATTAATATACACAGTAAGTTTGTGCGCATGTGTCAAACATGTATTTTATGCTCATTAGAACACGGCTTTGTTTACAAAGCGTAATAAGGACGTCATATTAGAATTGATTTTAACGTCATTTACATTGTTCATTGATCAATGTTTAATTTTCTTGGTTAAGTCTGTTTCTTAAAAACTAAGCAATACATGTAGGTCAACTATATTTGGTGTATTGAATGATTTTAAGCTATATTTCTCAATTGGTTTGTCTGACCTTGACCTCATTTTTTTTTAACATGTTAAATTCATGTGATAATGTAGTACTTATAGAAAGGCGTCTTGTCTATCAACATAAAACAATGGTTAGTAAAGAAGGAGAGACATTTCAACTTGTGTGCACTCTTGTTAAATTACACCACATGGTCAAAACCAGATGTTTTGATTATCTGACAAAAAGTCAATTTTTAATACTGGATTTAGGAAAAAGTTGATTTACATAGAAACTTGAATTTATGGTTTTGCTAAAGTTTGCATACAAGCCTGTAGGAAATGTGTACATTATTGAATATATGAATTTTGTGGTTCACCTATCCAGTCTATTACCATAAAAAATGGTACTACATGGATAATAATGATCCATCCACTGTATGTGATATTTATAGAATGATGGTTTTTAAATGGTTGGGTGGGAAATGCAGTATAAAAGTACTAAATATTAATTTATTCTATTGTCACAGGAGGAAGTCAAGCAGATATTTGATGAAGAAAAAATCCCAATATTAATGAACGAGTTAGATAAATTGATTGATAAAGCTTGTGATGACATCAATTCTTCAGCATGGTAAGCTACTGAAAAAGATTTGTTCAATGTAACAAGGGCTCAAGATTTGTGTTCTTATGCACATTTCCTTAGTCATGTAAAGTTTGTATACAGGCAAATTGGTAATTTGATATCTATAGGTAAACAATATTAGGCTTTCGTAAATATTTATTAATGTCCATCTAATACTGTCACAATTTTATACTTTTACTTCTTTTTTTATGAATCATTTGTGAGGTTAAGTTTTCATGACAATGGTTGCTTATTGTAAGTGTAGAATTTGGAGTAGACCATACCATGATTATTACTACTAGTTATTTATTTTTTGTCTGAATCAGATCCATATTTTTGGTATTATTTACCAACATTTGGTATGTTGATTATTTGTAAGCTGCATATGTCCATTAGACTATCCTATTTCTTCTTTCTTTTTTTTTCTTCTTCTCCTCCTTTTTCTTCTCCTTAATCTTACCTTGTCATGCTTGTATTAAATGTCAGGTATTTGGATTTTTTTATATGATAATATTTAAAGAGGATTATAAACTTTAAGTCAATTTTGTTCATAACATATGCAGCAGAATAATATTAAAAAATGTTACCAAGAAAAAGTACATCTGACATAAGGTTGCAGTCTTGTAATTGACTGCTTCATAGGCTTTTATACATGCAAAACAGCTGATCTTTGAAAACAAAAAAATAAAAAAATGCTACATAGAAAAAAAAATTCATGTTCATATCATGTATGTACTAACGTGAAATTGTGATTTAATCGGGAAAAGAAAGGGTCATGCCACGAAGAATAAAAAGTTATGCAATCCTGAAGTCAAAACATTTTTTCCCTACTTTCTGTTTGCACTTTTTACTAGGCCGCACCACTTCCAGTAAACATGATATCCTTCCACTTCCCTGGATTGATATCCACAAAAGATGCAAGATTTTTTTTTAAAGTCTATATATATGTTTCGATTCAGCATAAACCTATAATCAAACAGAAAAATTTGAGTTCAGAATTTTTTTTTAGAAACATAATGCACTGTTTTGTTTCCCGCCATGTTTTGACATGCACCGGAAACTGGAGTTGTAATACAAGACTGGTACCATAAGCATACTTTAAAAAGGAACAGCTTAGAAATATTAAACTATAATAAATGAATATGACATGTATGATAGAGGTAATTGTTTTTCTGGTTATTTTTTCTTTGTTGAAGTAACGGAAAATTATAATGCACAATTTAAACATAAGGAATTGTATTTCAATTTATTTCAACATATCAATTTTCAATCTGATTTGGTAAAGATTACCTTTCTTTAATAGTAGGTATTTACAGCATTCTATTAGAATATGAGAAGGCTACTATTTTAATATCTGCTTCACTCAGCATGAGTATTTTTTACCTATATTTAGAAAATGGTTATAATAATGATTTTATTTTTCGAATAAAAAAGATATTATTTCAATAATACTGAACTCATGACTTACCTATTGTATTTACTTAATAGCACAATGAATGCAATTATATTACTGTATATTCAGAAATTGTTGTGTGCATTTATTATTGCCATTTTAATCATGGTAGACTAAAATGTGATTTTAATTTTTGTGATATTCTGACAGAAAAATCCTGTTTGATTCATAATTTTTTTCTTCAAAATATGAGTTTTAATTTATATTGCGATGATAACCCTGTCGCATTTTCGCAGTAATAAAAACATTGCTATAATTTATGAATTTACAATACATTGTAAGTAAAAGAATTTTCCTAAAGAGGAATCAAAAATCTCTTATGGTTTATTTTGTTGTAATATCTGCATACATAAATCAATAATCATGTACAATTTTTTCCAGATTTTTAAAAACTTATATCACAGGTTTATATCATCAATATCTCGGTTAAGTTTTAAATTCAAAACCGATCAACTAGTTTTCTGCATAAGCAATACATGCTATTGATTACATGTCTCAAAGAGATAAATGCAAATTTAATACTTATTTAAAAAAAAAAAAACCTCATATATCATGTATATACCAAATTATCATTCTCTAGTCTTAGAATTTTGTTGACCTATATTTCCATGCATTTTGATTGATTGCAGGGGTGGATCCAGCCATTTTTAACATTGGGTTCCAACCATGTCCTCATTCAAAGGAATTTGAACTTTAAAAAAAAGGCTTCCAACAACCCCCCTCCCCCTGGATTTGCCACTGGGTTGCAATTATGAGTTGATGAAAAACCCAATCTTTATGGCACTGAAGTCTGTTCTTCAAACAGAACCCTGCAATGGTCGTCCTAACACAAATTAGTGTTGTTTAATTAGTAATCACTGTATATGTTTTGTAGGCGACCTTCAGGTAATCCAGTTAAGGATAGGGTTGCCCATACTATGCCTATTAAATTTAAACATAAATTAGTGTTGTTTAATTAGTAATCACTGTATATGTTTTGTAGGCGACCTTCAGGTGATCCAGTGAAGGATTGCATTGCCCATTCTATAATTAGTAAGATATTTCACTATATATGTTTTATAGGCGACCTACAGGTGATCCAGTGAAGGATAGCGTTACCCATACTATGCCTATTAAACTTAAACACAAATTAGTGTTGTTTGATTAGTAATCACTGTATATGTTTTGTAAGCGACCTACAGATGTTTCAGTGAAGGATAGCGTTACCCATACTATGCCTATTAAACTTAAGTTGTTTAATTAGTAATCACTATATACATTGTATGTTTTGTAGGCGACCTTCAGGTGATCCAGTGAAGGATAGTGTTACCCATACTATGCCTATTAAACTTAAACATAAAATGAAACTTGAGAAGATGGTCACAGAACTGGAATCTGTCAACAAAATGTTAAAAGATGCACACGAGAAGAAACAAAAAAAGTTGATAAAAACAAAACAGAAAATAGATAAAATATCAGATAAATGGTCAAAGGTTGGTATAAATTACAGTATAAGACAAGAAAGTAAAAAAAAAATATTTAGAAAAAATGATGGGTCCATTCCCCAAGTACCTGTTGAATATCCTCATGTTTGTGGTATAACATCGTGGCCACACATTAATTGTTTTCTGTTTAGTATTAAATTTATATTAAGATCCCTTTTTTTACATCTTGTGATCAATTTTATTTGGCAATCGCCAATGGCAGTCAGCAGGGTTAAAGAACATCAGTTGTTCGACCTGTTAGTCAAATGCGTTTTGTTAAATATACTTTTTTACTTTTTTGGTCTTTTGGAAAATGTTGTTTGTGCAGTATTTAGACCCTTCTACAACGAAAATTGTTTTACATGCACACGTATCCAACGCAATTATAGGTTTGAACGTAGTTTTCAATTTAGACTCGTTTTTATATATATATATATATATATACAACTCGTCTTAACATTAACCCAACAATGTTAGACCTGTAAATTTGCTTACGCAAATTTTTTATTCTTCCCTCACCGGGATTCAAACCCATGCTACTGCGATATCGTGACACCTAATCGCCTGCACGTCACCGTAGCCGTCACGCTAGACCACACAACCACCTGGGCTTCATATTAAATGAAGCTTTCACTTGCCATGTGTTACCTTTCCAGGTCAGTTTTAATCTAGCGGCGTACTACAGTACATGATATGTTAGGCATGGAGATGTTATTTTTACAGATCAGCTAAATTATCTTTAGTAAAGGATCCTACAAATTAATGTAAGATACAATCACAGAAAATAATTATATTTATAAGTACGTCTGAGCCAGTGACAACTCTACAACAGATTTATCCATCAGATCACCAGCAGTAATGGTGATACATGGCTGTGTACATTATGTATATACAACTCGTCTAAACATCAACCCAACAATGTTAGACCTGTAAAATTGCTTTCGCAAATTTTTTGTTCTTCCCTCGCTGGGATTCGAACCCATGCTACTGCGGTATTGGGACACCTAATCATTGCCTGCACAGATATATATATATAAAGTAAAGGTTTGAATTCATAATTTTTAAGTTTTCGGAAGATCATGAAGTAACAAGAGGCTGTCACAACGACAACAAACTGGAATTATTAACATTTATTTGTGTCCTGGCAATATCACAAAAACCATAACTGATGAACTGTGAAAGTGAAAATTTTCAATATCAAATTTGACCTCCATTTTGTCATCAGTATCAACATATCAAAATTTGAAAAGCTTAGGTTGAATGGTTCATGAGTAAATGCAACAACATGAATGGAAACGTAATTTTTCAATCTTTCAAGAACCATAACTCATGAACAGTAAAAGTCAAAATTGTCATTATTGAACTTGACCTTCATTTTGTTGTCAGAAACAACATTTTAGAATTTTAAAAGCTTCGGTTGAACAGTTCATGAGTAAATGCACGGACAACATTTAGAGCACGGCAGCAAGATCACCTGCTGTACATCCCCAAATCATTAACCAACATTTTTGTCACAAAAATACAATTAAAAAGGTGTTTTGATTTAATAATTATATTGGATTTTAATAATGTCTTCTACTAACAATGTGTGTACAGTAAATACATCGCGGCAAGATAGATAGAACCACGGTAAAAAATTATACATTGCGGGCCCGTGGTCCTTTAAGGGCCTGGGAGAACACTTGATTATATTGGATTTTATTATTGTCTTCTACTGAAAATGTGTGTACAGTAAATATTTGTCATTTGTTTTATATGTGTCAAATGTAAGAAAAGTTTGAACAAATTATGAAAGTCATACTGACATGACTAAGGCAATAACCTTTACTTTGCCAAATGTAAACAACTGGTCCCAGTTCTTCTTGAAAAAGGGAAGTAAAGTCATTTAAAAATGGATTGATTAATTTAGGGCAATCTTAATGCTTTATGAAATTATGTTTTAGGGCAAATGATTCTAGGTATTCATAAAAAAAAACTACTGCAAAAATGACTTGTAGTACAAAAGGATGCAATTTTGGCACCAATCAGTTTTTTCCCTTCCCTAGTCTGCTTTGGCGTTGTTTCAGAATTGTATAAACAATAAAAAAAACCTTAATAGGCCAAGGTAATGGATACTTAAATCTTGTTTTATTTATACAAATATGAATTGTATATTGTACCATAATTATTGGGAAATCCATTGGCAGTAAGCAATTGTTTTATTTATACAAATAGATTTGTTCATTGTCTCATGTTTCTCTCCTTCAGACAACTTTTAAATCTTTCAAAAACATTATTCTACATGTTTATTTATGGTTTTACTAATTGCAAACTTTCATCTCTTTTGTTAGCAATTTTTATATCAATATGTTGGTGTTTCTTGTAGGTTTTATGATTTGTTACTTTTACAATTGAAATACAATAAGTGAACTGTGATCTCCTTTAAAACTTGTGTATAGTTATTATTGTCTGACAAGTAACTAATTATGTGTTGATGCTTTTATTGTTTAAAAATCATTATAAAGAACATCAAAATCAATCACCACTAATGGAAATCACAGAAAAAAAGACCTAGTTATAGTACATGATGATTCTGATGATACTAGAGGGAATAAAGCCATACACTTGAAAGACTACTACTCTTTTCTAAAAAAAAAGATATTAAGGATGTCTGCTGCTCTAATTAAAAATAACAAGGATTTCATGTGGTTGCTTAAAATGAAAAAAACTTCGATATTTAAACAAAATAAAGTAATAAAATCATTAGTCTCGTGTGTAGTTTTCAAAATACGAGACATTTAGAAAATGGCGGGAAAAGGGGTTTCTTCAGACTTTACTATTTGTTAACATTGGAATTGTTTTTTACCCTTTAAACCAAGAAAAAATAACAAGGATTTCATGCCGCCGGATCACTAAATCTGAAATGATCTATTGAACAGATTTATGAAGACAAAAGTGGGGTGTCGTGTAAAAAAAAATTTAATACATTTGGATGGATAAAACCTGAGAAAATCGAAAATATGACAAGAATTCAAAAACATGACCAGCAGACATCCTTAAGAGAAAAATACTCATATATTCTTTTAAATAAATTGTGAAAATTTCAGCAATGATTATTATTTTGTTAGATTTTTTATAAAAAGATTGTAATTCCTAACTACAAGGCAAGATTCCTATTGATATTGAACGTCAACTAGAGTAAACTACAACACAAACCATGTATTCTGAAAAGAGTTAACTAGAATGCAATTCTTCATGAGATGAAGAGCTACTTACTCAATCATTAATCTATGTTGCTGGTGAATTTTGGACATGCTTTTATTAAATTTTACGCTAAACTATTTATTTCTGTATTGATACAAAATGTCCTGATTTGGACTGGCAGAAAAACTGACTGAAGAAGGCCTTACGGTGAACTATAGTTGTTAATTTCTGTGTCATTTTGGTCTCTTGTTGACGGTTGTCAAAATGGCAATCATAATACATCTTCTTTTATATATAATACATGTATTTCTATTTACAGGCTGTTGAAGATATTCAGAATGCAGATATGAAAGACATTGATTTGTATTTAGATAAAAACCAAGATGATTTATGAATGTTTAACAGTGATTAGCAATTATCTTAATGTGAACAAGCTTGTGCTATCCATGTCTTTGTGTTAGCATTAAAATAGAACTATATAAATGCTTGACAATTAAATTGAAATGAATTATATATTAATAGAAGTAACAGGCACTATAAAAGTAACATTAAATTGACATGAGATGCTATTGGCAAAAACTTTATGAAGAATTGTAGTGTTTATTGGACATCAAATGTATTTGTGTTATACAATAATGTGCTGTAACTATGGAAAAAACATATTACACAATAAATGTATATAGTATGAAATGCCAATAATTATTGTTAAATAATTCATTGTTTTTAAAATTCCAATAGGGAACATACTTTTTATAACTGGTTTATTTATACAAGAATGTTAAATGATTGTAAACAACTATAAATCATCTCAGTACCAATAGGCCAAGACCTCTGAAATTATTCATACTCTATATAAGGGGGAAGGGGGAGGGGCTTTGAAGACACTGTTTGAAACTACACAAATTGAACTTTGTAACCTGTCCCCGATCATACAAAATATTGCAGTGCCTTTCAACCACATTTTGTATTTTTATGGGGATAACCCTCAATTTCATTCAATATAGAGATTTATTTTGTTGGAGTAAAGTGTGTAAATGTGGGGTTTTTTTTGGTAAGAAAACTAAAGAAGACAAGCCTTTTTTTCTGTTGTACATTTTTGTTTATTAGAAACTGGATTATTATGTAAATAAATATATATTTTTTTTTAATAAGATCATGTTGTTTCCTTCTCAGCCACCATTTTGTTACCTGGGCATATTGTGAATTGCAAGTTGTCTCCCTTTAACCAATTTTAATAGCGATTTGTCTTCAATATGAAGTCTGTTGGATGGCAAGATCTAACAATTTATAAAATTCTTTGGCAACTTAAATCGTTATTTTGCCTGCAAGAGAATGGTCTGATGATTGATATAGTATTTAAAGCTTAATAGACAGAAACTATAAAGAGGAAAAGGGGTCAAAAATACAACGGCTGTTGTCTGCTCTATGGTCGGGTGGTTGTCGCTTTGACACATTCATCATTTCCTTTCTCAATTTTAAGATATAAAAATAGGTGACATAATCAAATCATTGATTTGTTAAAGTTATGGATGGCATAGAATCTGTTTTAAAAACAAGTTCAAGTTTCAAGTTTCAAGTTTCAAGTTTTTATTTCTCAAGACCCTTAACCAGGGTATGTGAACAAATACAATTGAATACAATTTAACACAATATAACAAAATAGGTTGATTAAATGAACAAGTTAACATATTCTCGTTTTGTTTATATAGATTAGACCGTTGGTTTTCCCGTTTGAATGGTTTTACACTAGTAATTTTGGGGCCCTTTATAGCTTGTTGTTCGGTGTGAGCCAAGGCTCCGTGTTGAAGGCCGTACTTTAACTTATAATGGTTTAATTTTTAAATTGTTATTTGGATGGAGAGTTGTCTCATTGGCACTCACACCACATCTTCCTATATCTATATATACATGATATACATTTCCAAATATATGGAAGACGAACATATTATATAAACAGTCACTTCAATCATTTTACTAAAGAAAGTATGATTTTACAAAATTTTGCAGCTTTGAATATTACATTATAATTGTCTGAGTTAAACAAAGCATGAAATTTATCAACATTTGGATTTGTAGTGAATTCTTTTGGCAATAACATTTTCCTCTCGTTTTTGAAATAAGAATAATCACCTAATGAGTTACAGTCACAAATATCACAAATTCTATCATCTCTTGCTATTCCCCAAAACCTGCCCTTTTCAACTGGCAGTTTATTATTAACACATCTAAAATTACATAAAGATTTCCTTAAATCTGTAGGAAGTTCTATTAAATATTTTTCAAAACAATGCTTTCTTTTAAAAATTCTATAATTGAGACATTTAGGTTATTCATACACAGTAGCACACCATTTCTGCTTAAATTGGTCACATAACCTTTGCTTTACAATCTTAGCTAGGTTGACAGATTTAGACACATTTTGAGTTAACCAATATTCAGAACAACCACATTCATTTAGAGTATTTTCAACACAACGTATCCATTCTGAATGGTACATATTTCTGTTATGCATGGTGTATAACAATTTATACAAAATAGATGAAATCTTATCTTGCTTACTACACATGAATCTTTTCCATAGACCAATCATCCTACTTTTAATAAATACATCAATAGGATATCTACCTAGTTCTCCATATATAATACAATTTGGAGTTGACTTCTTAACATTTAAAATAATCTTATAAAATTGTAAGAATAAAGATTCAACAGTATTATTGTTACTATAACCCCACACTTCACACCCATATAACAATATAGGTGCTACCATTGTGTCAAACATTTGTAATTGCAAATCAATAGGCAATCCTAGACTTCTACATTTTCTTAACATACTGTACATGGCTTTTCTACCTTGTTCTAACAATTTATTCTGGTTATTTTTAAAGGAACCGTTATACATAAATATAATACCTAAATAAGCAAAATCATCAACAATGTTCAGCTACAATTGTGCAATCATAAAAAAAGGAAGATAACTCATCTACAATTATAAATAAGGAAGATAACTCTTACTCAAATTTATCATTTTCTTGGCTTATTATAATTTAGAGGTTATTTTTTTAATTTTCAATTCACAAAATTGCAAACTGGAGACAGTCTGCCTTAAGTGTTCACAAGCACTTTCATTAGCTTTTGGCTCTTATCAAAAAAATCGAGTACATACAAAAATATTAAGATGTGGAATGATTGTCAATAAGTCAATTCTCCACCAGAGACAGAGTAACACTGAAGTTAACAAATACATCACTAGTCTTCAACAATGAGCAAAATCAGTACATGGTAGTGAGCTTTCATCGATCCCAAAATGAAAATATGAAACAATTGTAAATGTGGAAAAAGAAATTCTCTAAATCCACATGCTGTTGACCAAGAGATGTGTCTTGTCTCTGTGCAATTCAGTATAATGCAAAAGTTTTAAAATCAATAAACCATGACTGATTAGGCTGGATCAATACATCCTCATAGAAATAAGCCTATGTTATAACAACAACTTAACACATAATATCATGGGTTTCTCCAAAACTGATTTTCACTAGCCAAGGCTACAATCCAGTCCCTTCCTTTCAACCCCTGGCAGATTTGGGTAGAATCTAAGATCTACGAGGTAATGATTTCCATTGGTAGCCAATCAAAAAGCACCTTTAAGATGACCTAAAGTATATGTAGAAAATGTAAATAAACAATTGCCATGTGTTGATAGTGCAACAAGTCTTTACCTTCAATACATGAGAAGATATTTAGTTACAATTTTCAAGTTCAAAATCAACTAGTTGAAGTTCCTGGGTATGTTTCTCAAGCAAATGTTGGAATGGCAACTTATGTTTTCTGTTCCTGCTTCACAAAATTTGTAAACACTAGACACAACAAATTTGCACCTCCCAATGAAGAATTCAAGTGCTGCTATTGGTCAAGAATGATGTTGTTGGAATTGATGTGACTTTTATGGACCTCCAGATGGTGCAGCATCATAATCACAAATGTTGACTGAATCTGCCACGACTCACAATTTTCAATAATTGTCTGTGGGTCAACAACAGGCACATGGTAATATAATGTCTACTTTTAAATGTTATTTCTACTGGAAGTTAGATGGATCTGTTATCAACACCAAATATATGGCATAAATACTAGCATTCTTTTATGCATTTCAGTAATTATACCCCCGCTTTCAAAAAGGGGGGTATACTGTTTTACCTCTGTCTGTCCGTCCGTCAGTCCATCCATCCGTCAGTCTGTCCGTTCGTCAGTCAGTCCGTCCCATGAATATTTTTCGTCGCATTTTTCTCAGGAACTACAATACAAGGAATTCTGAAATTTGGTTTCCGGGTTTATTTAAGTCAGCTATACCGTGTAATGCGTTTTGAGATTGATTACTTGAAAACTTCCTGTTTACCGAACACTTGTATGATTTTACACATGATAGCCAAGTTGAAAATTTTCGTCACACTTTTCTCAGGAACTACAATACAAGGATTTCTGAAATTTGGTTTCAGGATTTATATAAGTCAGCTATACCGTGTGATGCGTTTTCAGATTGATCACTTATCAACTTCCTGTTTACCAAACACTTGTATTATTTTACACATGAAAGCCAAGTTGAAAATTTTAGTCACACTTTTCTCAGGAACTACAATACAAGGATTTCTGAAATTTGGTTTCAGGATTTATATAAGTCAGCTATACTGTGTGATGCGTTTTCAGATTCATCACTCGACAACTTCCTGTTTACCGAACACTTGCATATTTTTACACTATTTATATTATCCACTTGCGGCGGGGGGTATTATGACAGAGTTAAAATGACTTTCAGATGTGTTTAGGTTTTTAATGCTAATGTTTGAGACTTAAAGAATTTATCATTAATTATGTTTTATATTATTTATTCTACTTGGACAATAAGTTTATATGTATCTAATTGATAATGGACTTTTTATAATCAAAGTGACAATAATGCCTCAGGGCTTAATCCTTTATCCTTCTTAAATTAGAGACATTGCTAAAAGAGTTGTATTAATTATTTATCTTTCTTTATCTGGATAATAACTTGTTTATATTTGTCAACACATTATATAATAATTGATCTTAGCTTATTGTTTAATTCCCATATATATATATTGTACTATATTGTAAAAGATATAAGTTTGGAAGTCACAGGCTTGGTGACAAGTTCCAGTCTTGGAAATAAATTATATACTAAGTGGAATTAATCTTCTGTGTATTACTGCTAGTTTATGGTGCATGGTTATTTAGGTTTAACATTTAGTTGTGACCAAATCCTCATATCAGTCTCCTAGTTTTAGACTGTGGATTTCTTGGTTACAGTATCATCAGTGAGCAGTAGCTCGCAGTTTCACTTGTTTTAATGATATTAATTTTATGATTTGTATTATTAGTTAAGAGTTGAGGACTCTTCCTGAATCTATTTTTATTGTATAAAATTGAGAAAGGAAATAGGGAATGTGTCAAAGGGACAGTAACCCGACCATAGAGCAGACAACAGCCGAAGGCCACCAATGGGTCTTCAATGTAGAGAGAAACCCAAAGGCATCCTTCAGCTGGATACTTTGAAATATTATACTAGTACAGTGATAATGGACATACTAAACTCAAATTATACACAAGAAACTAAAATTTAAAATTTGTAATACTATGTTCTTTTATAGATGTTTTCTTAATCGTCAGATGGATATTAAAATAGGAACTAATGACTTGTTTAACCCCATTTAATTTCATGTGCCTGTCCCAAGTAAGGAATCTTGTCTTTAGTTCTTTTTTAACATCAATGTTAATTGTTATTTTATGATTTGGTGTTAAAGGCAGATCTTTTTTTTCTGTTCAATTTATTCACAACTTGTGTAGGTTCAGAGTTTGATATTGTTTAGACACTGGTCAATTATTCAATAAAATTGAGAATGGAAATGGGGAATGTGTCAAAGAGACAACAATCTGACCATAGAAAAAACAACAGCAGAAAGTCACCAACAGGTCTTCAATGTAGCGAGAAATTCCCGCACCTGGAGGCATCCTTTAGCTGGCCCCTGAACAAATATATACTAGTTCAGTTATAATGAACGCCATACTAATTTCAAAATTGTACACAAGAAACTAAAATTAAAATAATACAAGACTAACAAAGGCCAGAGGCTTCTGACTTGGGACAGGCGCAGAAATGCGGCTAGGTTAAACATGTTTGTGAGATCTCAACTCTCCCCTTATATCTCTAGCCAATGTAGAAAAGTAAACGCAAAACAATACGCACATAAAAAACTGTTCAAGAGAAGTCTGAGTCTGATGTCAAGATGTAACCAAAGAATATAAACAAAATGACAATAATACATAAATAACAACAGACATTCAAGACTGTATGTAGACCTCTTGATGTCTTCCAACTTATATATTTGTAGGATTGCTGTCTCATTGATGTCTACCCTCATCTCATTTTATTCCAATTCAAACAAACAGTCACAAAATATCTCATTTTATTTGATTCCTAAACATCACATTTTTAAAATGGCCATCACAAAATGTTATCTTGTTCATTATGTAAATTACAATGTATATTTATGTCATAATGTATGAATGATCTGTGTAAAGTTTAATTTATAAAACTGCAAAAATACAGGAATGTACTCTCACTACTAACTACTATTATATATAAGATTGACTTATAATTAAGGAAAAAATAGTTTTGCATCTTGTACAATACTTTAGTTTTTGCTTGTTAATAATTTTGAATCTATAAAATTACAAGTATTATCATCTCATTATTGAAAGAAAAATTGATTTAAGATCTATGACAAACTTTTGTATAATAAGCAAAAAGGTTTCAAAAATAACATGTATACCATTATTTCCATTAAATCTGTACATAGTTGGAAATGTACAAAGACTTGCATGTTAAAAATTTGTAATACACAAAATATGAAAAATATTGAATGAAAACTTATGTGTCAAGACAACTCGCAAGCCTAATATGTGTTCACCAATATGATGGTTCAACAATATGATAATCAGAAAAATAAAAAGATTCAACATAAGAATTTAAATTCTTTAAAAAAACACAGCACCATGATTAATATGAAAAACAATTTCAATAACGACATTTGATTTTGGCAAAACATATCTGTAGTGAGCTCTATAAATATGTCATTCCAAATATGGATATCTTGGTCAAACAATAAATAAACAATACTTATATAAAATAACCAGGAATGAAATTAAAACATATTCATTGGATTTACTCAACTCAAATGCAATTCACTCTGTTCAGATCGCTTTCAAAAATTATTGAACCAGATCAGTATCTTTTTTTAATTTCAATCTCCAAATTATTAAGTCTAAACTTTTCAGAAGCAGTTTGATAAAGATGAGTTAAATCTAATCAAAATCAACTCTTGCAAAAGCATGTAGCTAATGTTCAGATAGCAGAGATTGAGCCACAATTATTAGACACAGAAAGTTGGTTGCAGTTCTCTGAAGGACCATGTTGAAGATAGAAAAGATAAGTGGTCATACTATATTTTACATGGGCACTTGGGAATCATGTTGCCCTTACAGATAATCCTTATTTCTAATTGAGAAAATTAGCAATTTATGTATTTTCTTAACAAACTTTAAAAAAATAAAATATTTTTTTAAACGTTTTTGAACTAATCATTGTATCTGGAGGCCTTACTGACCCGTTCTGACCCATTATAAGAAGAAAAAACATCCAAGTTTGAGCTAAAACTGGAAAAAAATTGGTTTCTTTTTCCAAGGTCCTTAACCCTTACCATGCGGAATTGTTTTTAGAAAATGTATAATTTTCGTTTATTTGCAAAAATATGCAAATCATATGCAAATGAGCTTAGCCCTGTTGCTGTAGCATATTGAATTCTTTAAATCTAATATAGGTGATCACGGGGTGGGGTGGTCGGGGTGAGGAGGTGGAATTTTTTTGGCGGGAATTTGCCCCAAAGAGGGTCATTAGATGCAAAAAGCATTAATTTTGCCGATTTTTCACCCCTTCTCTTGACCCAGAAGACCCAGGGTTGCTGGTTAAGGTATCCAGCTGTAGCCTGCGTGTAGAGTGGACCCTAGTGAACAAATTGACCCCAACAGTTGTTAGATCGGAGTGAATCTGATCTTGATTCATCAGTCTACAGAAGGTTATTTGGACCCAAAATACCGAATTTCACGATTTTTGCCGATTTTGGACTTCGAATGGACCCAAAACCGGAAGTAGTTGTTTCCTATGCGTATTTCAATAATAATAATGATCAGTAGTTATATGGCCGTGAGTTTGCACTATCTTTGCCAGTTTTATGCCTCTGAACTTCTTGTGTAAGATACAGATGTGAAGCCTACCCCTCCAGAAAACCGAGTTTTAGCCAATTTCAATTTTCCAAGTCCGTATTTGTGCTCAAAATGCTACTTTATACATGAGAAACGTGAATATGGATAGCCTCAGGTTGACGGGACATACATAACTTTCAAAATAAGTATCATAAAGTGGCTTTCTAAAAGTATGGAACGCCATTGGAGCCAAATAACAGTTATTAGGGTCCGCCCGTCAAAAGACGGGCACCGCATGGTAAGGGTTAAGAATTCACTGCAATAAAGAGTTATCTCCCTTCTTGTATTTGATGAATGCTGTTTTAAGATCAGGGCTATTCCAGAAAAAATGTATGGGGGTGTTGGAAGGCAGTTTTTGTCAGCACCCGCCACCCAGACAATTGAAATTGAGAATTATACTGCATTATACATGTAGTGTGAAAAGTTTCTCTGATACCAGTATCACCCATGTATTATAAATACAATGTGCCTTCCAACCCTCCCATACATTTTTTTCTGGAATAGCCCTCATTCAGATCACTCGTGCATCTAATCTTTCATGGATGTCTTTGAGTAATCTTTTATATTGTCAATAACTTTGAATTCTATATTATAATTATAATTTCATACTTTGCGTACTTCCCTTCTATATATAAATTTTATTAATCTTTCCCCCACAAAAAAGTTGTATAAACAAGGGAAATCATTGCTGTTTATTCTTGGACAGTATTTCACATGTGATTATTATTGTCATGAGTTTGTTTGTGAGAAGTCTTTCGAGCATATTCATAACCTAAAGAACTAGGTTATAATTTTAACACATCATATACTAAAATAAATTATGGTAAATATATCAGACAATATTCTAATATAAAAATTTCATACAAATAAAGACACATGAATGACAAATACACAAAATTGCATTGAATTGTATTAAAGAAACGACTAGCTTAAATTGGGAATGTGTCAAAGAGACAACAACCAGAAGAGCAGAAAACAGCCTCATGTGTTTTTTTTTTATTATTATTGTTTAAGTTACCTGATGTAGCCAGAAGTTATTTTTCAAAGTTGATAATGCTGATTTATTGGTAGATATTGGCACAATACATTTATAACACAAACTATAATGAACATACATAGTGGAATTTCAATAAGAAAAAATGGCATATTTATAACAGAAGTTTATGCATGACAAAATGATAAACTTCTTATAAAAAACACACTTGTACTTAAAAATGAAAAAAAAACAACTCTTGTTTTTTATATGAAAAAAATTATTTACGAGATTCAATGAAATGCAAAGTTATAATATCTGTGATTTATATACCGATGAAAAACAAAGGGACTGACTATGTAACCCAATCTTAGTATGAATGAAATAATGAATATAAAACTTTAGGTCGAAGTAAGAAATATATCATTCTTTTTACTTTAGTATGAGGCTTGTCAAGGTTTACTGAGCCTTTCAACTGTTATATGATGAATACAATACAGTTGATATTCTTCAGACATTAAACTATTATAATGTTTAAATACTGCAGCTTAAAATAGCTACTATTATTGTGATGAAAACGTTAATATAAAAATGATTTTTTTTCCCCTAAATGAGCCCAAAATTACTTCTTATTCATAGCAAAACACTATATTATGCCTTGTTCACAAGTAAATTTAATTTGAATTGAATTAAAAATCGACTGTGAATTAAATTTGCTAATCGCGTTCACACACTCTTTTTTTTAAACGAATTAATTCGAATTGGCTAATTATCCAATTCGTATTAGAAATACATTTTTATAAATACGAATTAAAAATTAACGAAGTTCGGACAGTAAAGCAAATTTGACGTCCATTGCAATTTGAATTAGAATTGACCTAAGGAAGAAAAATGTATCGAATGCGAATTAAACTAATTCAAATTAGTTAATTGGAATCGAATTTGAATTATATCTAAACTTAGCATTAAACAGATTATCTACTTCTACATTTGATTTTTCAACTTCTTTTTAGACAAACATGCATGGACAGCAACATTTATATTGACTAAACATTAATTAATAACAAATAAAAAACTAGCTAAGGCAAGTATATAGCTTCAATATGAGCAATAGCATAGCTCCATTTGAGCATTATGGAAATATAGGCTTGAAAGACAAATTAGAAAAAAATATAATATAATACTGAAGTCTATTTATCCCTGTTATTAACAAGTGCTTCCCTTTTATCCATAGTGGTCAAATATCTATGAATAAACACCCTGAATCTGTACAGAAAAAATACAAAGCTGTGAATTAAAGGACTAACTATAAAGATTATCGCCATTACATATATAAATGCTTTTTTCGGTGACTGACCATAATTAAGGACAGTGTAAATAAATGGTTGTCCAAACTGGTTCAATCCTCCAAAGAACCAGTAAATTATGGTAAAAAAAATGTAAGTGAAGCCTAACAATAAACTTTGGTAAACATGGAGTAGTCTCACAGGCATTCTGGTTATAAATGTATCTAACAGGATAAATGCAGCATTGACTCCATGTGTGTTTACGTTGATGAAATTATATCCTGATCCTGAAAGAACAGAAAATTATCATGAAATGAAGTTGTTTACTTGTACAATGATGGCAATGATTACTGTTGCTTTTTTAGAACTTTAATTTGTTTGATTTTGTAAGGGTATTTTGGGTGTGTGCATGTACTTTTTGTATAGTTTAATATTTAAAAAAAAACAAAATTACAGCACATTTCAGTCAGTATGTAGCTAATGGTAATATCTTTAGTTAGCTTGCTTGTTAGCTGAACCGTGAAGTCATTGTTAGGTAAGGTAAACTTCCCTCCTTTAATAGTAGACTAGCCCAACAGATAAAATCTATCTCTCTGTAGGACTAAGCTACTATTAAAGGAGGGAAGTTTACCTTACCTAACAATGACTTCACGGTTCAGCTAACAAGCAAGCTAACCAAAAATATTACCATTAGCTACATACTAACTGAAATGTGCTGTAAAACTACATTTGACAATGTATTTCTTTTTATGCCCATTTCTGGTATTGATATTTTATCGTATGTTTTTATATGTTGTGATGTTATGCTATTGTTTCAGAAAAAGGGAGAAGGTTTGGCCCCATTAAAACGTTTAATCCCGCTGCAAATGTTTGCACCTGTCCTAAGTCAGGAATCTGATGTACAGTAGTTGTCGTTTGTTTATGTTATATATACGTGTTTCTCGTTTCTCGTTTTGTTTATATAGATTAGACCGTTGGTTTTCCCGTTTGAATGGTTTTACACTAGTAATTTTGGGGCCCTTTATAGCTTGTTGTTCGGTGTGAGCCAAGGCTCCGTGTTGAAGGCCGTACTTTAACCTATAATGGTTTAATTTTTAAATTGTTATTTGGATGGAGAGTTGTCTCATTGGCACTCACACCACATCTTCCTATATCTATTATATTTTTTAGTCTGTGTTTGTTCGTTCACTGTCCGTCCGTCTGTCCCACTTCAGGTTAAAGTTTTTGCTCAAGATTATTTTTGATGAAGCTGAAGTGCAATCAACTTGAAACTTAGTTTACATGTTAGATTAAAATGATCTTTCTAATTTTAATGCTAAATTTAGAGTTTCGACCACAATTTTACAGCCCACTGAACATAGAATATGATAGTGCGAGTGGAGCATCCGTTTACTATGGACATATTCTTGTTTTATAATTGATTTACTGTAGAAACATTATTTTTGGTGGGGTTAAAATTTCGTGGTTTTGTCACTTTTAAAGATTTCTTTGGGATTTAACTTCGTGGTTTCCATTAAATGGAAGTGACAATATTATATGAAGGTTACATTTTTGTGCTTTTTTAAATTACGAAAGTTTCTGCTTTTACAGTATCTTTATAATTGCCAACAACCTTTAAATGATTCCTCCATAGGCTCTACTGTTTTGTAACTTAATTGTCTTGTGCAAGGATTAGCAAAGAACAAAAAAAGAAATCTGAGCTAAATGGCATCAAACAATACAGCTGCATATTTAGCCTAAGTATTTTTTTATTTTTTTTTACAAAAAATCATTTCGTAATTATCAATTATCACAAGTACTTTAAATCATACTGTTTTAATCAATGAAAAGGCCTTTAAAGTTTAACTCACCATCATAAGCTATAACCCAGTATAATATAGCTACCAGTGGTGCAGTGCCTACTGAGATGTTATACAAAGTCCACTGCCATTTCAATCTTTTAATCATCTGTAAATCTGTAAATAAACATGAAAATATAATCTCTAACAGTAAAAAAAACATGAAAATATAATCTCTAACAGTAAATAAACATGAAAATATAATCTCTAACAGTAAATTAATCTGAAAATATAATCTCTAACAGTAAATAAACATGAAAATATAATCTCTAACAGTAAATAAACATGAAAATATTAACAGATTACATATCAATTATTGTCAATGAGACAACAATCTAGCAGGATATTTATTTTTTATTATTTTGTAATGTATTTCTACATATTTGTCAGTCTATTTTAAGAACTGACCTTGACCTTAACCAGAGTGACCTCAAAATCAATATTTAATGTGAATATTGTGTGAAGTTGCAATCACACATATAAGAATTGATTTAGATTATAGAAACCACTTTCCTGCACAGAATTATGTTGGTTTATTTATGTATGTAGTTATGACCTTCACTCCAGCTCTTGTGACCTCAAAACCAGAGTAAAAACTATGAAGAATCTTTCTTTTTCTTATTTATTAGCCCATACATCAATGTATTGTTGGAATCTGATATAAAGTATTTGATATTCTCCGGAATACAAGATGACATTTAGTTGGGTCAAAAACATTATTCCCTTGCTAGTGTTGGGTATAAATAAAAGAAAATAATGATGAAATATATGAAATGTACTAGTAATGCAAAATTTAAAAAAAAAATGATATCAGAATGGGGATAATGTGTATCCCAATCAACAATGACACTAGAATGCATTAGAATGAATACATTTGCACCTAAATTTAAGCATAAAACTATTTTTCAAACAGTTCAGGTTATTAATTTGTATACAAAATCACACAAAGAATTATCCCCCCGAAGAACATAATGAGTGATGTTGAATTAAGTGTCATTATGCATCAAATTTAAATTATCAAGACTTTCAGATTATCAAATTGTAATTACTCAGTAAACATGGTAAACCTTCTATTTTTATTTTTTTTCTAACCTTCAAATTTGAAGTTTGGTGGTTTTATTTCTTTAAACAAATTTGTACCACAAATCAAATTGAATTCAGTATTTTATTTACCTAATATACAATAATACATGTAACTAAGGATTATTTTGGGACCGTGAACATGTGTCCGTTTGAGCAGAATGTAATAATACTCAGGTGTTAGATAAGGCAAGTTACACTGTACTTTGATTATGTAGATATAAAGAACAATTTTAAAGCTCTTCTCACCCTTAGACTTCCTTTAATTACAATGTAAATTTCTGTAAATTATTTAGTCTACAGAGAGTGAGTTCTGTTATATTTATTATTCATGTGATACCAGCTTTCCTGAATTATATGGTTAAAGGTGTCAGAACCATAAACATGATAAATTTAATTATCGGACCACAGATGAATTATCACGTTGTGATTGGTTAAACACCGTCACGTGGTGACCCCCTATGAGACCGTATGGGGTTAGTAAGTTTCATATGGGGTTCATGACGCGTTAATGGCGACGTCATCTATAAATGTTGTTGTTTTTCATTGTTTATTTTTCAACAAAACATCGCAGAAAAAGTCCAGCGTCCGATAAATACGTTATACGGTTAACTACTGACCCCCTACGGATCCATAGAGGGTGAATAAAATTCATAGGGGACTCAGCCTCCGGCCTCACCCCCTATGGATTTTACTAACCCTCTATGGATCCGTAGGGGGTCAGTAGCGAACCATATAACTTATAATGTATTTTCATGAATATTTGATTTCTTGATTTTCTCAAGGCCTGCATATAAGTAAACATTTTCTATTTGCTTGTATGTGGGATGTGCCAAAATCATGAACTTAAATATTCATGAAAATACTTATCATGATAATTAATTGATATCCATAAAAATAATGAATACATAGTATCTATATTAGTAGCCCCATCATTTGCCTATCAATACCTTTTTTCTGCCTTTTCAAAGAGATGTAATGCCACACATTATATGCCCTCAGGACCTGACATGCTGTTAAGGTATATAGAGACCAGTAGGTTAACATTATAAACATCTTCATCTTCAGCGTTCCTACAATTGCTGAGTACATCACGACAAACAGGAAGTACAAGGCCACTAAGGTTCTGTAGATTGCATAGTTGATGGAGTCATTTTGATTTTTGCACCACTGTAAATAAAACAAAAATCTTTAATAATTGTGTTGAATAATTTTTTTCCCTGGAATTTGTGGGTTTAAGTAAATCATAGATTTAACTGTTCAACAAGGTACACATTTTCTATCAATATCAGTCTTTAATGGATACTTTGGTAAAACCAAGAAATAAGGTTTAAAAGAAAATGCAATAGTTCCTCAATCCACCAAAATTGATATCCACCTAAAAAATCAACAATTGCATCTTGTCTTTTTTGGTGTTTTGTGTTACAGTCTCGTTATTTACTTCAAATTTTCTTTATATTTACATAATAAGCAAATTGACTACAGTTTTCTTATTAGGTTTTTTAAGTAAACGGATGCAACATCAAATCATTGCTTATCTACTTAAAGATATATACATGTATGACAATTTTGACTGCACTAGCTGGCTGTATATCTGCATACCACAGCTAAATTTGATGGTGGTTAATTATTTAATACACTGAAAATACAACAAGTTCCTGTCTATCTTACCTGGGATTTAACAAAATCTTCTGGTCTGTCATATTCCAAACTGTACCTAGGCTGGTATGGTTTCTGTGACATGGACCCATCTTGTGTTCCTTTCCGATCATTCAATGAGTAGTATGCATATCTTGTGTAGGTCTGCATTCCTCTCTGTAGGGTCCGCACACCCCCATGGGTTGCCTGAACAAACTTTGCTGTTATCTTGAACATATTGTTATTTCACCTGAAATGAAGGAATAAGAAATCATAACAATATGTATGTACGACTAAACTTCCTTCTTTCCTAACAAATAGCTTGTTCTTGGCCGAAGTTAACACTCAAAGACACCCAGTACTAACACAGAAAAGTTAGCTAAGTATTCGATAATCGTTACTAAAATAGGTCTTTTATATATATCATGTATAGAAACATATACATGTATATGTCTTCAAGCCACAAGTTTTATAGTTCAAACACAACTATGTAACTTATTTTGATGAAACATGTTTTGATCCAATAGCTAGGTAATTTGCTACTATAAGAATCTTAAACAAATTTCGATAATTTGAAGAAGAAAAAAACTTCATTATTATTTGTTGGATACCAATTTTGTGGGTTTCATGTACAGGTGAACCACAAATTCAAATGTTCAAAAAATATCATATTTTCAATAATTGCAGAGATTGGCAAAATCAAGAAAATCAAATATCCACAAATATGCAAGTTATCAGCAAACCACGAAAATTGATACCCAAGAAAATAAAAGAATCCACATTATATATTAAAAGAAAAATACCCACCTACAAGCTTAAAGCAAATTTCCAATTAGGGTTCAAATTAGTTTAATCATTTCATTAGTTTAGATATTTATTGAGTCATAATTACAAATAGAAATTAATTAACCAATCAAAAAAGAAACTTCAAATCAATTCTCTGAAAGCTATCTTTTATCTTCGTACTAAAATCTTCCTTAATGTGAAGGTCATCATTTAAAATATAAACTGCACAATTTCAGTCTAAAAAATCTTGATCTTGATAATATATTGTTTCCTTCAAGCTTCCTTTTCATGTTTGTGTAATTTCAATTTGAAAGGATTATTCAATGTAATACATGTAATAAATGAAGTCAAACATTGTTTAAGTACTTAACATGTATTTATTAACATGATCAATGCATTTTAAAGTGTCAAAGGTCACCAAAAATATTATCAAACTTAAAGTTAAGTTTGAACATATGAACTTTTCCTGCAACTAACAAAATTTATAACCATAATGCATAGCTAAACAAGAGTCTAATCTAATTAAAATGAAATCTATGCACTCACTCATTTGTGTATGCTTGGTCGCTACATGGGAGATTTAAGATTGAACCAGAGTCGATTGTGTGTTTTAAAAAAAAACTTTAACAATAGTTTACAAAATTTGTTGAAGATGTAAATGTATATAATTATTTTTATACAAACATAGGCGGTTCAAGGGCTCCCCCTTTCCTGGGAAAAATTTGGTTGATAAAATAGGGAATCACTGGAGCCTCCCTTTTCCCCTCCCCACCCCCTTTAGGTCAGTCAGCCGGCCCCCCTTATGAAAAGTTCTGGATCCGCCACTGATAAAATTTAGATGTATGTATATATATTTATTTTAATTTATACAACAAGTATCAAATGTTAGATCTATAATAAGTGTTTTTCATAAGTTTTTAGTATTAGGCTCAGAATATCAAACAGGAAGTGATAAGGCAATGCATGTATCATTTTATTCATGGTTAAACACTTTTTTTTAACCCTAATAAATATATAAGTTGTATAACCAACAGGAAAAACAAGAATGTGTCCAAAGTACATGGATGCCCCACTCGCACTATCATTTTCCATGTTCAATGGACCATGAAATTGGATAAAAAATATAATTAGGCATTAAAATTAGAAAGATAATATCAAAGGGAACATGTGTACTAAGTTTCAAGTTGATTGGACTTCACTTCATAAAAAACTACCTTGACCAAAAACTTTAACCTGAAACATGCACTTTCATTTTCTATATTTAGTGGACCGTGAAATTGGGGTCAAAAGTTTAATTTGGATTTTAAATTAGAAAGATCATATCATAAGGAACATGTGTACTAAGTTTCAAGTTGATTGGACTTCAACTTCATCAAAAACTACCTTGACCAAAAACTTTAACCTGAAGTGGGACAGACGGACGAACAAACAGACGGACGGACGGACGAACAGACAGACGCACAGACCAGAAAACATAATGCCCCTCTACTATCGTAGGTGGGGCATAATAATAGTCAAAATCAAAGTTACATTTTAACCAGGCTTTTTATTGAAACAATGTTTCTATCCGATTTGGATAGCTGCAGAACCGTAGGTCTTAGGTCCTTATGTTATTTTTTTACTTTTGCAGACCTTTCGCAAAATAAAAAATAAATAAAAAAAGGACCATAAAAGTTACTGTTCCCCAGCTATAATTTAGATTGCTTGATGGATGATTAATATTACTAGGCAACACAAGAAGACAGATACAAATTTATTAAATGTCTTTCTAAAATGTATACTGTTATGACTGTTAAATATTAAAACATGTACAAAATTATTTTTTATCTTGAATATCTAAATAAGTAAATTTAATGTCTCTCAAAAGAAGCGCAACCTTTAAAAAATATTTATACATGTACTGCATAGATAAACATTTAGTTATATTTTGTACACAAATTTTCACGTTATACACATACCTTTATCCTTTAAAATCTTCCTTAAAATATTATAAATATATAGTATCGATCTACTAATATATTGAATCAAGATAATTCTGGTTCTTCTTTAATTCATTTAATCAGACACAAGTACGTGTATTTTTCACATTTTTACATTGACTACAATAATGTGGTAATACCATATAAAATATAATGTGCCAACTAAAAGACTTTTAAATAACCTTATTACTTATATATATATATATATATATATATACAACATGTACAACAATGACTAGGATACTATAGGTAAATATTTTGAAGTTAATGTACTGAACCATATAACCTAATTTTGAATAACAGTCTAACTGTAGGTAATTACTATTCCATATGGTATGAAATGCTAGCAATTTAAGGAAAGATAAATTTAAAAATAATATTGATATAATTTAACAGGGAATTAAATACAAATGTAAACTTATTAAATATGAAATTTAATCATCTAACTGTTCATGCTGTTAGAGAAATTTAAGCTGTTATTGAAATATTTACAGGTTTATATCATGCTTATGAATTTTGGCAAGCGGTACAAAAATTTGTAAGGGTAACACAGAACCTGGTGTCTCGCCTACTTTTGCTGTAAATCGCAGGCTCAACAAAAGTGAGGAAAAAAATCAATAAAAATATTCCTCTTAATACTATCTTTTGATTGTAAGAAGCTTCTGTCCAAGTTTGGTAAAAATCCAGGATAGTTTTTAAATCCAATAAATGTTTTAAAAACTTTATACAATTTTAACTGGAGGAAAATCTAAGTCCATTTATATACTAAAGTAAAATACGGAAAAAATGGATTTATTTTTTTACAAAATTTACTTCTGGATACTATCTTATGATCATAAACAAGCTTCTGTCCAAGTTTGGTACAAACCCAGGATAGTTTAAGAAAGTTATTAATATTTTAAAAACTTTAACCACAGAGTGAATGTAATGTTTCCTCGCAGAAAAACTAAGTCCATTTATAAGTAAAATACGGAAAAAATGTAATTTTATTTTTACAAAATTTACCTCTGGATACTATCTAAATATGATCATAAACAAGCTTCTGTCCAAGTTTGGTACAAACCCAGAATAGTTTAAGAAAGTTATTAAAATTTCAAAAACTTTAACCACAGAGTGAATATTTGAGGCCGCAGCCGCCGCCACTGTCCACGATTGTAAGATCGCTTAGTCTCGCTTTTTAGACTTAAGTCGAGGCACGACAAAAATGTAACTGAAAGTTTAAGGTTATAGTACATGTTTTTATAAACAATGTTATAAGCATTATGATAGATGATCAAAGTTCACATTTAGACAGATCACAAGTTTACATGATCATCCATACATTATGTATATTATATATACATGTACTTAATAATAACAATTCATTACAAAATAGTATAATGTTTATATCACAACATACAGGTGCCTAACCTAGCAGAAGATATCTTTACATCTAGTGCTTTAGGATCACTGAAACTTATTTTTATTTTGATTCGAATGTAAAATAATATAATTGTATATATATGTAAATTAATGTAAATTTTGTTTAATTTGATTTAAAGGGTAGTAAATATATATTAGACATTTCTGGGAAACCTAAATGAAGTAAAGAGTTCATGAGTTGGTTCCCTGAAATAAACAAACTTACGACTAAGATTAATTGTAAGTAATTCAGTGTACTTACAATCAATCTTGATCTTTATACTTGCAATTTAGCACACCCAGTATGCAACACTGCATGGTTATTCATTGGATAATTGGCAAACATGATAGAAAATACAAGGTACAGGATAGAACAAATTTGAGTGTTTTTAAATAAAATTACATCATAAACATACTTTCCTGTTATCAACAACATAATGACAAAAGAAAAGCAATACATTGTATCTGAGGGAAGTATTTGATGAAGAATTCATTAAAAAGAGTAAAAAATACTGTCTTGTATTATTTTAATTTTAGTTTCTTGTGTACAATTTGGAAATTAGTATGGCGTTCATTATCACGGAACTAGTATATATTTGTTTAGGGGCCAGCTGAAGGACGCCTCCAGGTGCAGGAATTTCTCGCTATATTGAAGACCTGTTGGTGACCTTCTGCTGTTGTTTTTTTCTATGGTCGGGTTGTTGTCTCTTTGACACATTCCCTATTTCCATCCTCAATTTTATGTATAATAAAAAGAACATTTTGGTGTTTTGGACTTACCATGCTTATGATGTTGGTGTAGTCCAAATAATTATGACGTCTTGAAAGGCTATTATAATTTTTTTCTTTGATGCCTTACTTTGAAGTAAGGCGTCAAAGAAAAAATCATAGTAGCCTTTCAAGACGTCATAATTATTTGGACTAGATGTTGGTGGTGATTTTTACCAAATTTTCATTAACAAAGTTTAAGAGTTTTTTTCAATACACCATTAAAAACCAGATGCTCCGCAGGGCACAACTTTATACATCTGCAGAGGTTGAAACCTGAACAGTTGGGCAAGTATGGACACAACATTTAAGCTTGATACAATTGTGACTAAATAGTTGACACAACATAGGTTTCTGACACTGAATGAATGTGGTCTAAGATCTGAAACTTAAAAACTAATAAATTTTTTAAATTGGACATTTACCTAGCTATTATGGTCCAATATCCAAAATCTAAATACATAACATGGTTAGAATCAGCATATCATATAGAACCCAAGAATTCAATTTTAGACCCTTTAAACCTCAATGTGGACCAATTTTTATTTCATTTTTCTATTTACCCTTACCATGCAGTGACTGTCAAATGACGAGTGTACTCAAAACACCGTTATTTCGCTCCAATGGCGTTGCATACTTTTGGAAGTCCACTTTATGATACTTAGTTATAAGTTAAAATGTATGCATAATCCGTCAACCTGAAGCTATGGATATTCATGTTTCTCATGTATAAGTTGCATTTTGAGCACAAATACGGACTTGGAAAATTGAAATTGGCTAAAATCCAGTTTTCTGGAGTGGTGGGCTTCACATCTGTGTCCTACACAGGATGTTCAGAGGCATAAAACTTGCAAAAATAGTGCAAACCCACAGCCATATAACATACTGATCGTTATTATTATTGAAATATGCAAAGGTAACGACTACTTTCGGTTTCAGGTCCATTTGAAGTCAAAAATCAGAAAAAATTGTGAAATTCCATATTTTTGGTCTAAATGACCTTCTGTAGACTGCTGAAGCAAGATCAGATTCACTCCCACCTAACAGCTGTTGGGGTCAATTTGTTAACTAGGGTCCACTCTACATGCCAGCTACAGCTGGATACCTTTACCAGCATTCCAATGGGTCTTCTGGGTCGAAAAATTGTCAAAAATGACACTTTTTGCACCTGATGATCAACTTTGGGGCAAAAAATTAAAAAAATAAAAATAAATCCTATATTAGAAAAAAAAAGGATTTATATCGTCTCGTATTGTGTTTTCGACCGTCTGACGTTTTCGACCTAATTCTACTGTCACTTCCCGTATGCTGTGCATGCCCGCATGACGTCATATTCGGCTGCTATACTTAGTAACAATAGCAAATGATACCACGTGTGGTGAAGATTTTTCAAATAAAGTTATTATATTAAATATTTACGTTTTTTTATTTGATAGCAAATTTTTGTACCCTTTTCACTAATGCTAGTTTTACCTTCCAAAAGAATCGGTCCAACATAAACGAATTTTCTAAACTTCATGGGAGAGGTCATTTTGCATGCAAAGTTAAATTCAAGGTCATTAAGTCACATGACTGTCAGGTGGTTTAAGTTGTAATACTTAAAGTTAATTTGAATACCGAAATAGGGATGCTCCTTACAGCTTTTTACCGAAAAAATAAAATATCAGTTAAATTTTATTTACAGAAAAAACAGTGTCAGTGGAAATTACAGACAATACTCACCAACCTCACTTCACAAGTGGATTAACAAATGTAATTAACAAAAACATGAATGTATACAAGACCATACAAGGCTCCAAAGTGCCTCATTCTGAAATGTGTACAAATTGTTCAAAAAAGACATCAAAATAATATTTTATATCTTATAGTTGTATATTTATAAACCATTTAATTCTTTAAGTCATAAGTTTGATCGCCTCTAACACTTTGATATTAACTTTAGTATCAAATTTACAACCAATTCCGGATTTGTACGACATGTCATTTCTGACTTTTAACCCGTTTTTTAAATAGGTCGAAAACACAAGACGCTTGTTTTTGTCAACAAAGGTGCCTTCGATCTAATGAACTCAAATGAAAAAATAAATTAAAGATCAAAATATATTTCCGATACAATTATTTTATGCACAAGTATACTAGCGACTCCCAAAATATTAGGTATGTCTATGTTCAAACATATAAGGCAGCAACCATTTGATTTTCAGGGGGGGGGGCTATGGTTTTTTTTGGAAAAAAAAGTTTGTTTCCAGGTTTTAGTGAAAAAAATTATTTGTTTTGGACCCTGAGAAAAAAAATTTGTTTGATTCACCCTCAGCTACCACTATATGTTATGTTAAAATTGAAAGAAAAAAATTGTTTCGGTTTGTCGCTAAAAAAATAGATTGTTCTTCGCCGAAGGCGAAAAAAAAAGTTTGCACAGAAAAAAAAACCAACATAGCCCCCCCCCAGAAAATCAAATGGTTGCTGCCTAACAGGGAAACTCGGAAAAACATGAAAAATATGTTAGTAGGTCGAAAATACAATACAAATCAAATCAAATAATTTTATTGGTGTAAATTCCTATACAGAAATGATACCAGCCGACATTTACAAAATACAGATACAAATACAAAAATAAACAAACAAACAGACAAAAGCAAAAAAAACAAAAAAAAAACATATTTTCTCAATGATAAGAGATACATATTTTATATTTACATTGCGTGGAGGTGTTATTCATACAAAATTATTAATTCAAGCTATCAACAATTGGCTTTAATACTATAAAAGTTCTTAACAACATTACGTTTGCTTTAAATGAATGTTCAAATCATACATATTGCTTATTCCAGCTACACTTACAGTACTAATGTGGTTAAGAACTTACAATACACGAGGATACCTGTGAGCCCCTTAAAAGAAAATACTTTGTCATTCAAGTACATCAAACATATTTTACTCTTTTTTTTTTAATTTGATTGAATGGGTTCCACATACTTTAATATAAAAATACTGAAACTTTTTCAATTTGGATTTTAAAATTCGTATTCAAATTTCCCGCCATAAAATACTATCACGAGACGTCACATGATAGAAAATGGTGGCGACAATGTCAATGAATATGTTTTTAAAGTGTATTATGAATCTTTTTGGAGCAATGCTGATTATTTCTATCGTAACAAAACCTACGAACTGTGACACTTGTCCAAATGATACGTTTTCCAATTTTAAAGTTGGGAATCTATCAAAATGGTAGGCGAACAATCACAGCAAATCTAAAGTTTTATATGGTTTCGATTTCCTTGTTAACTTATTTTTAAAACGTACTTAAATATGAATCATATTACCTTTATTCTTGAGCAAAGTATACGACTTCACGTTTCTACGCTCCCAGTTCCTCTGTTTACAAATACGATGTCTCCATTATGACCTCATTTGGAAATCACATGACTACACATTGATGATAACTTACCTCCCTTTGAAGTAACTGTTTAAAAAAAGGGGGAGGGTATTTTTTTTTAGGAATTGTTCTCCTATGTTCACTTATCATTTTGACCCCGTCTGTTTTTTAACATTGATTTAGTACAGGCACTTTTTATACTAAAGTTAGTTTAGAAAGTCCCTGTTTTGCAGGAGATATTCAAGGAATTTTTTTCTTTAGCAAAACATGAGGGGGGATAGGAGGGGTCCTAATCCCGAAATCTCGGAGTTAAAAACACAAAATCCCGAAATCCCGGGCTTATAAAAACGAAATCCAGAGGTCCCAAAATGCGAATAAAGAAATTCCCAGATCCCGAAAGGGTCAATCCCGAAATCCTGTGCTTAAAAACACCCAATCCCGGAGTCCCGATAAAGGTCCTATCGCCCCTCAAACATGAAATGAATATAAACCTAAGCTTATAAAATCAATTAAAAATTAAAAAGAATGTTATATATTATAGCTGGGTAAGGATACCTAAAAATTGTTATGACGTCTTGAAATTCCAATTTATTTGTTAAATGTTTGTTTTGATGCCTTGCATCAACCAGTGACATGTATACTACATTTTGTCAAGGACGTATATTATTATGTTAGTTATACGTCCTTGATTTTGTATATATAAAGAATAACTATACATTGTCTCGAAATATCAATGTTATTTGTACAAGGCTTAGAAACAGGTAGAATACGAGGCTGTGCCGAGCATTTCTACCTGTTTTGAGCCGAGTATAAATAACATTGATATTTCGAGACAATCATGACAATGTATGGTTATTTTTTATATACTGCAGCTCTTAAAACTGTTCTTATAAATGAAGTATTTTGCATGGGTATAAAACATCATTCTTAATTTGAAGCGGACAACTCTAAATTTCCGCGAACATGTATGTTTTATTGACGTCATAAATAAAACTCTACGGAAACATATTGTCAACGTCATAAACAAGGTGATATATGGTCAGTGACTGTATATCACATATGAATATACGGTCAATGCAATTTGACTGCTCAAATAGCACAGCTGCAGTATATATGATGGTTTACGTAATAATGCCCTTAAACGGCAGGCAACAAACAGTCATTTTTGGCTACGGTTAGTGTCATATTGGTTAAAATTCTACTGTGATTCGTCAAAATATCCTTATTGTGATTCGTCAAAATATCCTTATTGTGATTTGAGGTCTCAAATACTTAAAGGTATCATCATTTTTTAGGAAAAAAATAATGTGATTTGTCAAAATCAGTCCATGTTTTTATCATCTTCAAGAAAGTTTACTGTAACAGTACATTTTATCGTCATTAACCAAAAATAGTGAACGTCATTTGGCAAGAATTTTTACCGTTATTTGTCATGAAGGTACCATTATGACCCTCATATATATGCCCCTGTAAGGCATCAAATCAAAACTTTAATAAGACTTCATTTTTATTATTTAGACTAGTTTATATTATGATTTATTTGATCATTTACAAAGTTTGATGAAAGATATCAGTAGTCCAAAAAGATATGTCTTGAATGGCTTTTAAAATTATTTGGTTTTAATGCATCAATAAAAGAGGGGTGAAAGAATACCAGAGGAATATTCAAACACATAATTCAAAAATAAACTGACAACGCCATTGCTAAAAATGATATATTTTAGATAAACAGACAAATAATAGTGTAGCACAAGGAACAACATAGATAAGAAAGACTGTCAGAGCCCTCTGGTCCCCCTTCTAAATGTAAATCTGCTACTGATTATATGATATAGACTGACTTAATTATCTAATACTGTTTTTAAAAAAAAAGGTGTATATATACATGAGTAATTTTTGAAAGCCTTGCTGCAAATACTTACACCTTTGTGCAATCAGTTTCTTTGTTACAATAATGAGATGAAACATTGAACTATTATAAAAAAAAGTTGTGAGCTACTGCTAACCTGGGAAAAATCATTAAAGGCATATGATTTTTCATCTCAAAACTTGAGAATTTTTGTGGAATTGTAAAAAAGAAATCACTTATACAAGTTATTTTTTGAGAAAATTGAGGGAGATAATTCAAACATTATAATTAACTCATTGAAGTATATTTATTTTTATCTCAAGTAAATAAGGATTACTTGTACAAGTGGTACCCCTGACTGCATGTTTTTATTTCATTTTAAACTGTAGTATTAGTTCATGTACAAGTACATATTGTACTCTTTAGCACATGCACTTGTTCTTTTACTGGATAATTATATGGTTTGTGCTAAATTCAAACTATACAGTATAAAGTATGAAATTTGTGTATATGTTTTTAAGTTACTGGTCATTTACATCCCAGAAAGAAGGAATTGGTTGGAATCGATATAGAAACTCTACTGTAATAATGGGATTCTGTCATGGACTGCAAACAAGTATGGGATGTGGAAATACTTCTAGTATATGTGTGCAGACTTACAATGGAACAGGAGCAAACGAAACCAAAAATTACAGTGTAGGAAAATTGATACCTAACAAAAATCCCTTTTCAACAATAAAGGGCAATAAAGGTAACTTACATATAAATTGGTAACATATTTATTTATTGATAAAAATAGTTAAGGTGTATATATTTCTGTTTTCTTTCAAAATTATAGGAGAAAGAAAAAATAAATGATTTGATTTTGATGTTTCAATGCCACATTTTGGCTATTTTTTGGCGGCCAGTTTTTATTGGTAGAGGAAGCCGGAGTGCCCAGAAATAACCAATGAACTTCGATGGGAAAACTGACATTCCTAGTCAATTAGATTAGAGTTGAACACACCCACACAAGCAGGGTTCAAACTCACAACCTCAGACTCAGTGTTGATTGGTTAGTGATTACAGTAGTAGAACCACTTTAAAGACCACTTGGCCACAGAGGCCCTGTCAGAAACAAATTTGGATTCACTATTTCATTACGTAAAAAATGGAACTTTACCTTGCTTAAATCTTTTAAATTGGAAGGCAAAACTATATGTGTAATACTAATAATTTTATAATATATTTTACTTCAATCTGAGTCAAACCGGTTGAATTTATCTTTTTGTTAGTCCTAAGTGTAATCATCACCACTTTCAGTTTACAGTAAATGTCAATGTAATTTGTTATGAATTTGATTGATTTTTAGGTACTGATTTTAGAGCAAATTTTTACGGTGGGTACAACTACACCAAGAAAGATAATAAAAGTGAATGTGAGCTACAGTCAGAGGTGTATTTCCAATGCAATAGAAATATGAAATGGAAACCAGTAGATGCTGGTAAAACAGCATTACTGCCTGCTAACTATATAACTAATGTTACATTTAATGAAAGTAATTGCAAGGTATAGTATAAAATTAATTTATGTACCGGTATTTATTTATAGTACAAACACATTACATTGAAACATATACATATAAATTTCAAATAAGAAGATGTTGTTTGATTGCCAATGAGACACTAACTCTCAATAAGATACAGAAATTAACAACTACAGGGTCTTCAACAATGAGTAAAACCTATACTGGCACTGCATTGTCAGTTATTAAAGGCTTGAAATGACTATAATGGCAATGTGAAACATTTATAACATGAAGTTTGTTTACATTTTGCTGTGTGATATTTTTGTCTTGTATTCTAAGACCAAGTAGAGAGATTAAATTCCAATTAATGAATCTTTAAATGTGGTAGTTTGAACAGACTTATTAACATGCATTTTTTTTAAATGTCTGTCAAAACTGTATTGGTTTATGGAAAGAGTTTAAAGAGTTTCCATTACTTGTAAGAGGTCTGTTTAAGTTGAATGTAGATTTACTCTATTGTCCATACTCTGGATGATTTTTTCATTAGATTTATGATGTTTGTATAGCACCTTCATTTCTTATTGGAAACTTCGTTTAATTGAAGGTTTTTCTTATGAAAGCGGGTTAAGCCTAGTATTTCAATTACACTTGTATTAAAAAATATGGATAGAGGGTGGTCAAAAACAAAAGTTATAAAATGCAGGTGATATAAACAACCATTGAAATAAAATAGCATTTGCAATACACTTCTATTTGTAGTTTACTGTATATGTTCAGTATGAAGGAGCATGTACAGCCATAGCACCACCACAACCAATACCAGAAGATAACAGTCTAAGTCTAGGGTCTATCTTAATTATCATGTAAGTCTAAGATCATTGTAATATTTATGGTTTTGCATACCTTCAAACTTAAGTTACACATAAGGATGACCTGTGATATCTCACCTGTTATATTTATTGTGTAGCCTGCCACCAGAGCTGTGATGTAGCATTTGCCAATTTGGATAGATTTTGTCATCGTCAATAATGTCATAATTTGTTAATATACCAAAGCAAAATTTCAGAATACATCCAATTTGCAGATTGTTTATATATTATGATCAGGACATTGAGTTGTGAACTTGATATTGGATTTTGATCAAAGTGGCTTTAGCATTTTTAGGGGTTTCATTTTCAAAAACACAACTTTTTATTACAATTTGCCTCTCTCAAAATTTGGTAGAGAGACCATGATAATTTCATGAATTTTATATTTGTTTGAGATTTCAAAATATTGATATTATAGGGTTATTGCATGGGGAATATTGTCCTGAGTAGAATTTTATATTGCACGAGCTTGCGAGTGCAATATATCTTCTACAAGCATGACAAGGGACAATATTCCCTAATATTCATGAAATTACTGTTTTATTGTAATATAATATTTGAAAGTAAGAATTAGTCAATCTAAGATTTTGTCGTTGATGACGTCATGAATTTTGTAGAATTATTACACTAGTGCAATATTGGAATTTATCATATATTTAGTACAAAATACAGCTATTTTGTATATCTAATAAAGGTTCGTTTTTCCAGTCTGTATCACCTACCCTGTATCGCATACCCCGTATCGCATAGCTAAACCTGTATCGCATACCCCGTATCGCATTGTAAAATCCGTATCGCATACCTTTTTTTTTTTTTTTTTTTTTTACATGAAGTCAGTTTTTTGGGGTTTTTATTGCTTTAGAAAAATTTCCTCAAAATAGGTCATTTTTTTGAATGATGTCATTGTTGTCGAGCCTTCGACTTTAGTCGAAAAAGCGAGACTAAGCAATCCTACATTCCGTCGGCGTCGGCGGCGTCGGCGGCGTCAACAAATATTCACTCTGTGGTTAAAGTTTTTGAAATTTTAATAACTTTCTTAAACTATACTGGATTTCTACCAAACTTTGACAGAAGCTTGATTATGATCATAAGATAGTACCCAGAAGTAAATTTTGTAAAAATAAAATTTAATTTTTTCCGTATTTTACTATAAATGGACTTAGTTTTTTCTGCGGGGAAACAAAACATTCACTCTGTGGTTAAAGTTTTTAGAATTTTAATAACGTTCTCCAACTATCCTGGGTTTGTACCAAACTTGGACAGAAGCTTGTTTATGATCATAAGATAATATCCAGAGGTAAATTTGGTAAAAATAAAATTTTATTTTTTCCATATTTTACTTAAAAATGGACTTAGATTTTTCTGCAGGGAAACATTACATTCACTCTGTGGTTAAAGTTTTTAGAATTTTAATAACTTTCTTAAACTATCCTGGGTTTGTACCAAACTTGGACAGAAGCTTGTTTATGATCATAAGATAGTATCCAGAAGTAAATTTTGTAAATAAATAAATCCATTTTTTCCATATTTTACTTTTAAATGGACTTAGTTTTTCTGCTGGGAACCATAACATTCACTCTGTGGTTAAAGTTTTTAAAATTTTAATAACTTCCTTAAACTATCCTGGGTTTGTACAAAACTTGGACAGAAGCTTATTTATGATCATAAGATTGTATCCAGAAGTAAAGTTTGTAAAAAGATTACTCCGTTTTTTCTGTAATTTACTTTTTAATGGACTTACATTTTCTTACAATCATAAAATAGTAACAAGAGGAATATTTTTATTGATTTTTTCCTCATTGTTGTTGAGCCTGCGATTTACAGCAAAAATAGGCGAGACACTGGGTTCTGCGGAACCCTTACAAATTTTTTGGTATGTAACGTCACGAACGTCAAGTTTTCATATTGTATGTGACGTCACGAACAACAAGTTTTCATATTTTTTGGCACACTAAATGCAACTATAAAAAATAAACAAAATATTTTTAAAATAACAGCACGCAAATTGTAAGGTAACCCAGGTGCTTCGTATAAATAATTGAGCAGTTATTTTATGGCTTTGAAACAAGACAAAAACAGAACTGAAGGTAACCCAGTGCTATGGATCAATAAAAAGTTCATATAATATAATACTCTTCTGTTGAAATATATGATAAAGCGTATAATACATGGCAAAATCCGTATCACATGCCGTATCACCCTCGACCAATATCATCCCTCTGGCCTAAAGGCCCTTGGGCTGATATTGATGTCTCGGGATGATACGACATATGATACAGATTTTGCCATGTATTATTCTCTATATATTGCACACTAACTTAAATACCTTAAATAGTTATGTCTCATATATGATTGGTTGATTAAAATTTGCATTAAAAAAGTTCTGAATCATTCTCTTAATTAGCTAACATTATTGAATTGGCAATTTTAGAAAAGGAAAATACTGTGTTTACAAAACATCAGTGAAATAGATAATATTGTCAAGGCACATTGAAATAAATGATGATTTATTGATAACAAAGAATTATACTTGAGGATACAATATTTCCCTGTTTTTTTACATATTATTTATAGATTTTCTTTCACTTTTCATGGGCAAAAATATATATTTACTCTCTTTTATTATGGGCAATCAGCTGATCATTTATGTTTCTTTTTCAGATTTGTAGCAGTTGTGTCAACCTACTTTTTATTTGGCTGTACATTTAAATTTTGTTATGGATTCAGAGGCCCAGAAGTACTACCACATTCAGAATTTTGGATAGATTTACCTGTTCTGATTACAGTTAGTATTTGATATTTCTTTTCATCCTGACTTCAAAGAAAAATTCTCAATCTTTCTATTTTGTCAACATTTAGTCCAAATAAAACAGTATGTGTGCCTCCTTTTGAAAAAAATATGGAAGAAAGTTGAGGATTTTTTTTTTATCATACAATTTTTTTTACATTGAATGTATGGAAGAAAAATTCTGATTTTAACCGTCTTAGATTCAGTCTATGGTTGTTGGTCATTTTGCAACGAAAATTGCTGAAACAAGACACCCTACTTGCTGTCATCTTTAACAGCGTCAACATTTAGGTTCATTCTGTGGTTAAAGATTTAAAGACGTCATTAAATTTGTCAACCATTATAAAGTATTTATTTGAAAAACTTGGACAGATGTTCCTTAATATTAAAAGACAGTATCCAAAGTAAATTTTTTGTTCTCCATATTTTACTTATAAAAGAGTTCTATTCACTTATCAAATATCATATACAGGTAAATAGGTAAGATGACACTTTTAAAAAGAGTTGAAATTGTTTTAATTACTGTAAATTCAGAAATTATTGCGTTCGTTTACTATTGCAAATTTTGTAGAATGGAATAAAATGTAAGATCAATTATTACGATTTTAGGAAAATCTGCATAACTTTATATATATCTCTAACAGTAGATAGTTAGTCTTTCTCTACAAAATCATTGATGCATTAAGACACTGCTATATCATAATTTGAACAAAACAAGAAATGAAGACATCTTGATTATTAATGATGGCATGCATCTGAATAAGTTTTCATATGTTCTTTTATAGGATGGTATTGCCTTTACCCTTAAATGTGGCAAGACTGATATGGCCAGAAATTACGATGGTATATGAAAAATGACAGAACACCAGATCTAGAAATTCAATGGTAACCTACGATGTAGATGTACAAATAACAGATCATTTGATTTAAAGAAAAATAGAAAAACGACCATCAAAACAACATCTTCTGTTAGAAACTATTAACAGAAAAAGATTTAGTGAGGGTAACCCCTTTAAAGTTGTGTGGCTTATTTATAAATGCAATTTTTAATTCTATTCAAATAATCCTTTTTTTTATTTTATTTGATAGTGCATTAATTAACCAATGGAATAAAATGAAATAATGTAATAAAAATATTTATAAGCTAACACTTTATATGCTTAAAAATCATTCTGTTGAGAACACTGGAATATATAGATATTGTATTTAATTTTGTTGAACTTGAACAAGGGATTAGAAACTATTCTTGTATGTACTGATTATAATTGCCAGCAAAAATGCTGTACTGAAATGTTTTGTTTTCCCTAGTTTAATACAACCACAGATCTACTTACAGTAAGCAGTAAGGCAAATTGTTGTAAGGTAGTTCAGAAATAGTTTTCAGAGCATTCTTGTGTCTCAAAAACCTGATTTTCTTCGTAAAGAGTTATCTACCCTTCAAGATAATACTTTTATAGTGATACATTTGCTCTGTGTAACTTTTATAGTGATACTGTTGGTCTGTGTAACCACAGGAGGATGATAATTTTGCTTCTGCCCATTCTCATTCTTTCATTACTCTGCAAGTTTCTGACCTGAAGAAAAAATTTATTTCCAGGCTGAATTTGTTTTTTATTTGGTTTATTCAAATGTTCAAGTTATGTGTTCATGGTATTTAATTCTAAAAAGAGACCATAGGTGGCCTTGAATATTTGTTGGCTGTTACCAATATGTTTATTTCATTCGTTGGGTTTTTGTGTTGTTTATTTTGTGCATTTATTAAAGACTTGTGACCAAGTTACAAAGGGGAGGTAATATTGTGAACATATAAAATAAAATGTTGTCCAGTTTAGACAATTTACTTGAGAGGGGGTATTGACTTTAGGAAAAATATTATAAGTTTTGAATTGCATGAATTCCCCAACAACTAATGACAATAGTCTTGAAGCCTGAGCTATATGATTTGTTCTTTGGAATATGTGTTGTCTCCCTTGAATTGAGAATAATAAATATGTTTTTGAAAAAACAATATGTGTATTCTTTATTTTGTTATTGCTGTGAGTAATAACCTTGTGTTAACTTCAAAGTGATCATAATGTTTATTGTGTTCTCTGTTGTTTTAAACTATATATTATTATGTTGTTATAAATCTCATGTTGCTTACACATGATAATGTTATTCAAATATGCTTTAGTCATAAATGTGCTTAAATGTCTTCTTCTTATCTTGTCATCTAGTGGTTATTTGGTTGCCATTTCATGTATGTATTTTTTATGAATTCCTTTTATTTTTAAGATATCTTGGTAAAGATCCTAAACCAAAGTGAAATAACACTGTCATCTGCAATTATTTTATCATTTTATTTGAAAACAAAAACAATCAGAACTAAAAGTTATTAGCATGTATCTAACAATCTATTAATATTTCATTTATTTTTAAAATCAAGATTATAGCAAGAATCATATTATAACAAAAAAACAGTATACCAATTGCAATTGCATAATATTTATACATTTAAGCTTATGTTTTTTCAATGTTTAAAAAAAGTGTTTAGTACCAAAATCAATTATATGCATTATGGGGAAAATTGCAAGCTCATTCCAATTTGAAAAACAGTTGGCTGATAATAAATATTCCTTTATGATTTATTGACTTTTTGAAATGTACAGAACCACATCTCCTTATTGCTTTTTTAATATGGTACTGGCATCAATAAATTGGTAAATATATTTTGAGTAGGCATAGAATGAATCTCTTGCTTTGGAAATATTTTACATTGAATTCTGATTATTAAACATTCCAATTTCTTTCATAAATTCAAATAAGCAAATGTTACTTTTTATGTTATGATTATTTTTTTTTGCTACTATCTCGTTTCTTATTCTTTGTATATTGTTTATTTTACTCACACATTTATATATATGTTACTATTAGTATTTGATAGTAAAAAATCAGAATTATTCCAAACTGTTTGTCATGGGTTTAAAAAACCTTCTTACTGATTTAATTGAGACAACTTTGCATTGTTTTGTTATTATTATTTTTCTTTCATATAAATGTGTTGTATTTTTAGCCTTATCTATGAAGCAAATAAATCAAAAAATTACTTTTATATTTAAGAAATAATTCATGGGGGCTTGAATATATCGTTATTTTACCACGGGTTGGCCCTTTATGACAAATATTTTACCCTGAGCGATAGCGAGGGGTAAAATATCGGCATAAAGGGACAACCCGTGGTAAAATCTAGATATATTCAAGCCCCCATGAATTATTTCGATTCTAATAGGACAAATACGGCAATTTTTTTGGATCGAAGCGCTCTAGGTGGAGGCCATTATTTGCCGTTCCCATAAATTAACGCACTTTTAGATTGGCGTAAAAGAACGGAGCAAACAGAATAAGTGACATGTTCAAACTATTCACAAAACATATTAAGATAGATTTGAATGAATTCTAATGATAACTCACTTATATGTGATCATATGTCGTCTATGTATATAAAAAAAAATGGGCTTATACCACATTTTAGCATCGTTTGTTTACGTTTACTTGTTGTGATGATTTTTGGTATCAAAAGCGTGTATTTTCCCGTAAAATGCTTAAATGATCTTAAATCCTAACGTCATCATTCTATGACGTCGGGTTCTTCATTCATAAAAAAACATATGACGTGGGAGTACGATCAGAACAGCCAATGCAATATATTCATATTTTACCACGGGTGTGTACTCAAAGCGTTTGAAGGACGTCATGTTAGAATTTTGTTTAGAAATTAGGCAGTTGTTTTTGAAATTTGAAATTTTCATAAACTGTTGTTCTGATTTAATAAAATTTGGGTTGCTATTTGAAGCCTTATGAAAAGATATTTAAGAATACATTTTGAGATATAAGATACATCAAGTCGATACTAATCAGTATTTTATTTTATTGTATATATGTCTATCTATAAGTAGAATTAAACTCAAGAGTAAACTCATCAGAAACAGTTTCAACTCTCCTGAAGTGCATAGTAATGTATATTGATATATATTTGTTTTTTCTGTTTTTATTTATACACTATATATACATACAAAATTTTATTTTGAATAAATAAATGAATGCTTTAGTTTCAGTTAGAATTCTTAAATGAAGTATATATTATATTTTAAAACAAATCATGAAAAGAAATATAAATTACAGTAAAAAGATGAAGCATCTGAAGTTTTATACCACCAAATCGTAGTATGTCACATCCAAAACTTGAGGTTACATGGTAACAATAGCTTGTACACACAGGGATAAAAGGGTGAAAATTTGATTAGTTAACTTCAAGTATTTGTTATTTACTTATATGCAATGAAATGTTATGTAAACTTTTGTTTGCAGTTTTGGACAGGGTCAAAGTATTTCTTTATTTGAAACAAAGATAAACTCTTCGAGAAGTGCTTTTCCTAACAAAAACAGAGTAGTTTCAAACACACACATGCATTACAAGTAGTCACTGGAAATCTCTATTTACTTTAAAACATCATTCCATGTGCACACTGCAACAAAACAGAAGCATCCATGGAAAAACAGCAATACACATGATGAAAACTTCTATGGAGACATCCTGTGTCTCCGATTTTTTTTTTTCTCAAAAGAAATCGTCAAATTTAATAGCAGTTATTGTGTATAGAAGCTAGAGAGAAAAAATATGATTTACAAGTAAGTCTACATGGTAAATATGTCAATACTATTATGATTGATTGCCATAAAAAGGAGTTTCTTTTTATACCCCAGCTTTAAAAAAAGGGGTATACTGTTTTACCTCTGTCTGTCCGTCCGTCCGTCCGTCAGTCAGTCCGTCCCATGAATATTTTTCCTCACATTTTTCTCAGGAACTACAATACAAGGATTTCTGAAATTTTGTTTCAGGGTTTATCTAAGTCAGCTTTACCGTGTGATGCATTTTCAGATTTATCACTTGACAACTTCCTGTTAACCGAACACTTGTATGATTTTACACATGATAGCCAAGTTGAAAATTTTCGTCACATTTTTCTCAGGAACTACAATACAAGGTTTTCTGAAATTTGGTTGCAGGATTTATATAAGTAAGCTATACCGTGTGATGTGTTTTCAGATTCATCACTGGACAACTTCCTGTTAACGAACACTTGCATATTTTTACACTATTAATATTATCCACTTGCAGCGGGGGTATCATTGGTGAGCAGTAGCTCGCAGTTTCACTTGTTTTTCATCATTTTTACTCACACTTTGCGTCCGTCGTCGTCCGTCGTCTGTCGTCGTTAACTTTTACAAAAATCTTCTCCTCTGAAACTACTGGGCCAAATTTAACCAAACTTGGCCACAATCATCATTGGGGTATCTAGTTTTAAAAATGTGTCCGACGACCCCCCCCAACCATCCAAGATGGCCGCCATGGCTAAAAATAGAACAATGGGGAAAAATGCAGTTTTTGGCTTATAACTCAAAAACCAAAGCATTTAGAGCAAATCTGACATGGGGGATGAAATTGATATTCAGGTCAAGATCTATCTGCCCTGAAATTTTCAGACAAATCGAACAACCCGTTGTTAGGTTGCTGCCCTTGAATTGGTAATTTTAAGGAAGTCTTGCTGTTTTTGGTTAATATCTTGAATATTATTATAGATAGAGATAAACTGTAAACAGCAATAATGTTCAGCAATAGAAAATTATAAATAAGTCAACATGACCGAAATGGTCAGTTGACCCCTTTAGGAGTTATTGCCTTTTATAGTCAATTTTAACCATTTTTCGTAGATCTTACTAAACTTTTAGAAAAATCTTCACCTCTGAAACTACTGAGCCAAATTTAACCAAACTTGGCCACAATCATCATTGGGGTATCTAGTTTAAAAAATGTGTCTGATGACCTGGCAAACCATCCAAAATGGCCGCCATGGCTAAAAATAGAACATAGGGGTAAAATGCAGTTTTGGCTTATAACTCAAAAACCACAGCATTTAGAGCAAATCTGACATTGGGTAAAATTGTTATTCAGGTCAAAATCTATCTACCCTGAAATTTTTCAGATGAATCAGACAACCTGATTTTAGGTTGCTGCCCTTGAATTGGTAATTTTAAGGAAATTTTGCTGTTTTTGGTTAATATCTTGAATATTATTATAGATAGAGATAAACTGTAAACAGCAATATTGTTCAGCTGAGTAAGATTTACAATTAAGTCAATATGACCAAAAAGGTCAATTGACCTTCTAAGGAGTTATTGCCTTTTATAGTCAATTTTTAACAATTTCTTAAAATTTGTAAATTTTCACTATAATTTTCCACTGAAACCAACTGGATGTAGTTCATTACAGATACAGATAATTGTAAGCAGCAAGAATGTTTAGCAAAGTAAGATCTACAAACACATCACTATCACCAAAACACAATTTTGTCATGAATCCATCTGTGTCCTTTGTTTAATATTCACATAGACCAAGGTGAGCGACACAGGCTCTTTAGAGCCTCTAGTTATTCAATCTTATCTCAAAACTGAAATAGATAGTGATGAACATGATGAACTCTAAAACAGTCAAATTTAAGGTCATAAGAAGACCTATTAATTGCAACTCAATATTACATCTACAAATAAGCAGACATAACTGATTGGATAACAGAAAATAAAATTAATGAATATCAAAATGGCATATTTTTTACAAGTTAAGCGGTAGAAGGGTAAACCGGTATATGTTAATTAAAAAAAAATAATCCTATAAAATTGACATTACCATAGTTTTATACTGATAACTGAGACAAATTTTAGTTCACTGATACCTTTTTCTTGTAAGTTTCCTATTCTTGATTTGAATTTTTTTTCTGAACTAAAAAGACATCTCAGATTAAGCCCCAAAACATGAATATGATGGGTCTAGTTTTTAGACATGATTGCTTTCCCATAGAATTTTTGTTTTTCTTATGATTTGCTTAATCTCCCATAGGATTTGTATTCTCCCTTAGGATTTACTTATAACCTTTAGAATTTCTTTTTAACCCTCAGAATAATTTTTCTGCTATTAAATGTGTCATTTAAATTTTTTTAACCATTTGTAGAGTTATATCAGTTTGTTGAGATTGCAAAAATTAATAAAATTTACCTGATTTTTGTCTATTACAGTTTTAAATATAATAAACCAACCCTTAAAGGAGTAGGTCCGGAAAGGACCGATTTTGGCCTCAAATTTCAGTTTCATCTGACGAAAGATTTTGACCACTTTTTAAACACTTAAGTGTCTATTTCATTTGATTCAATTATTGTTTGTGAAAGATTTTAACTCTTTTAGTCATTAAAAACGATCCGATGTTAGCTAAAAATATGAAAAATCTGCCAAATATGCGAAAAAATGTCACTTTTCAGATAGTTTTTGTCAAAAATGAAAGTGGCCGCATCCGTGTTCATCCTAAATCTTTATATATGTTATGTATTATCATCAAATCCAACTTCCATTTCAATATTTTGGATGAACACGAATGCGGCCACTTTCGTTTTACACGGAAACCGTCTAAAATTTAACTAAAATGCTGGAATTGTGAAGATTTCAGTAGTTTAGCATGACTTAATGGTGCTAGTACTCAATATATGTGCATTGTATTGTCAAAAACAGCCAATATTTATGTAGCAGAACCATTCTACTATCCAATAAAAAACTAAAAGTTTACATTTAAACAATTTTGTAAAACTGCTATATTTTGGGGCCAAAAAGGGCTCTTACCGGACCTACTCCTTTGCTCAACAAATAAGATCCTGATATAACATGATGGTCATATTTTTTTTGTCCTTTTGATATAGGCCTTTGATATTTGAAATGTGGATGTATCATCACGACAGGTGGTCTCATAGCATGATGACCTTTAAAATTGTCCTCAATGTCAACTTAATTTTGTTTCCCAAAAAACACCTTCAGGTCATAATGTCCTTGAATGTTGACCTAGGACTCACATCTTTGACATGTGAATTAATGTATCATCATAATCGAGGTGGTGTACCCCACCCACATTATGACCTTTATGTGACCTTGAACTTTGACCCCCAGGACGATAATTGTATGTTTTGCAAGAAACAATTGGACAGGCCATGACTTCTTGTCTTTTGACCTTAGGCCTGAGATATTTCAATTGAATTTAAAAAGTTGTGTTAAGAGTCAGCATTTAGTAACAGATACATTTTTCACAAGCTCTATAATCTATTTAACTTATTTGGATACTTCTTGTTAAAGTTCACAATATAATAAAATAAAAAAAGGGAATAAGCTGTTTTTCGTTTTTGCGGGATATGAGATGTTGAAACTATCAGCATGAGGTGCCATAAATACAAAGGATACAGAGGGAAAATCTTAAAAGTCAGTAGATATTTTTACATTATCAAAATTTTCTATTATGTTGGTTCACAGATTATAAAATATAATATGCAATAAAAAATTAAAAAAGACAAATCCATTGGCAAAGAACCACCGAGCTCCTGAAAAAATGATAGAATAGAGATGACTGTGTAAGATCCTTAATCATGCAGAATTTGATAGTATTTCTTCTGTCAGATAATCAGCTTAACACTTTTCATTTTGAAAAGAAATCAGTTCTATGGAAAATACGAGTTTTGTAAATGCCTTTGTCAATA